>NW_028227263.1:12801510-13129010 GCF_978045245.1 Mus caroli | reverse complement strand
CTGTATGTTGGGCCTCACAGAGAAGCCCTGCCTGCCTCAGTGCCAAAGCCCAAGTCACTCTTATCCTCCTGGCTCCTGTCAGTTCAGGCAGCCATAACTGAATACCAGTGAGACTATGAGTTAAACAACAGGTTTTATTCTGCCAGCTCTGGAAGCTGGAAGTCCAAGGTCAGGGTGTCAACATGGCCGTTCATGGTCCAAACTACTGCTCTCTCACTGGGTCCCCGTGTGGAGGAGAGGTGAGCAGGCTGCCTAGTGTGTCTACACAGAGGGACACCTATTCTACATGAGGACCTGGGTCCATGATCTCATCTGAACTAACCAATTCCCAAAGACCATGCCTTCCAGTACCCTCCAACCAGGAATTAGAACCTCACCCTAATGAAATAATGTGGTATTCAACTGAGTCTACAGCAGTCACTGTGAATACAACCCCTTGCTCCCCACCCAGATGCCACCATACTCCCTTTGAATACTGGGATGAGAGCCTCTGAGGGGAGTTTAACCATCCACCTGGGCTACTGTGTAGTGCTTCCTGCCCATTTTACCTCAGGTGGAGTATATGTGGATATACTTGGCAGGGGAGGGGTGTATATATGGATATACTCGGGAGGGGGGATATGTAGCTACAAGGGGAAATAGCTCAGCTATGAACCAACAGCTCCCCACCCCTTCCCTAGTTGGGCAACCCAAAGCACACCTGCTAGTCTTTAAATCGGGCTGCAGAAGGCTAAGAAGGGGGAAGGGTCAAGATCACTGATGCAAATATCAGTGTTGCATCTCCGTCGTAAATCCCAGACTTCATGTCGTCATTCTCTGATTGACAGCTGCTGAGTGGTCAGAACGGGTTCTGGCCAGGTAAGGATGGGGAGTGAGTAGGACAGGCCCCCCTCCCTAGCTCCCTTGGCAGCTTTAATCAAATGCCATGTAGGATTACTGACACCCTCATGCACACCAGTGGTTGTCAAAACAAGGTTTGGTCGTAGCTTCTGAGTGGAATAATGGGTCTAGGGTCCCACCACAGGCGTCACTGCTGGGTGGCAACAATCTCATAACTGACATCAGTGGTTCTCACCCTGTGTATCACAACCTTGGCAAACCTCTATCTCTAAGACATTTAAATTACAGTTCATAACAGTAGTAGAATTACAGTTATGAAGTAGCAACAAAATTAATGTTATGGTTGGGGGTCACCACAACACGAGGAGCTGAGTTAAAGGGCCACAGCACTGGGAAGGCTGAGAGCCACTGACAGAGATAAACTCTAATAGTGGCCTATTTCATTCACAGCCCCCAGCTGCCACCACTGTGTACAGTTTTGCTTCTGGACCGGTTATACAGTGTGAAGATGTAGCTTAGCACCCCATTCCTGGGATCAGAACACTGATTCAGGGATAGGGCATGACTGCCCAACCCATAAACAGAATTCTGACCTCAGACCAGACCTGAGAACAGACTCTCAGAAAGATTCTCTCCAGCTCCACTCAGGGCTGTGGAGGCTTGGGAGGGGGGTGTTGTATGAAATCCATCCTCTGCCAAGGTCATTTGAATTTCCCTAGCATAGATCTTTGCACCTGAGTGACCCTGTGCCGGGAGAATTTTCACAGTAGCTCAGGAGCAAGGCTAGCTCTAAAGAGCCATATGAAACCTCTACCCTGCCTCTGTGCCTCTTCTATGCCCGTGGTTATGTGCTGCGACCTGTGTCATTTTCCCATGACTTCGCCAAACATGCTCTCTGCAGCCAGTGTTTATTCTCAAAACATCTGTGTTCCTCAAGCATACTCTTGCAAATGCCCTCCTGGGGCTGACCGGCTCCCAGAGAGAAGCAAGCTTCGCACCACAGCTGCACTCTCCAGCCTCTGTTTTCAGACCACAGCAGCCTGGGGAGGCTGAAGCCACAGTATGAAGTTCAAAGCAGTGACCATGGGACTGACTATGGCTGGCAGGGACACAGACTGCTCAAGTATGTGCAGACACCATAGCGTAACTTTAATTTTTTTAAAGCCTACTTTTAATGATGGTTCTTAAATGCTTTAACCTCCTTTCTAGCCCACCACCCACCAGAGGTAGTGAAAAGGAAAGGATATGGGGGAAGTGGACCTGTTTAGAAAGGTTCTTTGGAGCAACTCCCATCTGCGTTGTCAAGAAATCAGCAGTTCAGTCCCCAGGTCAGTAGTGGAGGCCCAATCCACTCGCAAACACTTCACAGATACACCAGCAGTCCAGTTCAGTAGTGTCAGAATAGCAGCCGTGGTGGAACAACCTAGCAGGAATGGCCAGCCCTCAGCTGAATCAGCACAAGTCAGCAGGAGGGACCAGGAGGGACGCTAGAAGTTCTCAGCTGTGCTTCTCTCAGCAAAGCAAAGAAAGATCAGCGAAGATGAGAGACCAACAAGGGTTTCACAGCTAACTCTATTAACAAGCCAGGCTCTCTCCTTGGGTACCCCTGCACCCTGACACATCAAGTCACTGTGAGGCTAGGCACATCCTCTTCCACTGAGGCCAGACAAGGCAGCCCAGCTAGAAGAACATATCCCATGTATAGATAACAGCTTTTGGGATAGCTCTGGCTACATTTTCTCAGACCCCCACATGAAGTTTGGTTTTTCAAGACAGGGTTTCTCCGTGTAACAGCCCTGGTTGTCTTGGAACTCTCATTGTAGACCAGGCTGGCCTTGAACTCACAGAGATCCTTCTACCTCTGCCTCTGTAGTGCTGGGATTAAAGGTGTGTGCCACCTACCTAGCTTTTTGATTTAGCACTTGGACAACTTGCAGTCAACTAAAATAAATAGTAGTTGGATTGCAAATGACCAGAGACAAAGCTGCCAAGCCTCAAAGCTCAAGGATTTCACTCCCCCTTGACCAGGGGATCCAATGTTTTGCACTGATCTCAGATTCGAGCTCTAAGGTTGCCTTGCTTAAGCATGAGCTGGGGGGTGAGGGCGTCCCCTGCAGCAGCCTCCTTGTATTAACATTTCTGCTGTACTGTGCACCAAGCACTTTGTTATGATGGGTTTTCTGAGAACAGTAAGAGGTAGGGGGAGCAGACACTAGCACAATACCTAGGCAATGGATAGGGAAACTGAAAGAGCCTCTATAGCATGCCACCGGGGCAATGAGAACCCCAAAGTGTGGCTTCAGAACAGGCTTCACAAAGCAGGAAAGTTCATCTCAGACTGAGGATGGAATCAGGGAAAACTAAACAGCACCTGAAAAGCCTGGATTCACAAAAGACAGGTCGGGGCCGGGTTACAGTTCAGCCGGTAGAACATGTGTTGCGTGTGCAAAGCACAGGGTTCAATCCCAGCTCCACAAAAGCCAGCCACAGCAGCATACATGCACTCCTGTAACCCCAGGACTCAGGAAGCAGAGCCAGGAGGCTGGGGAGTTCAGGAGCACCCTCAGCTACATAGCAACATTGAGACCCTGTATAAAATAATAGATTTGGATCTGGGAGGTAAAGTGGTTGTCACACAAGCATGGGGATCAGAGTCTGGACCCCCAGCATCTGCATGTCTGAGGTATCAGAGTCAGGCAAATCCCCTGGGCTGTCTCGGCAACCAGTTTAGTCAAAATAGCAAGTCCCAGGTCCAGTGAGAGACCTGCCTCAAAAAATAAGATGGAGACACCTGAATGAAGACACCCAAAGTAGTCAGTCACTATCCTCTACACACACACACACACACACACACACACACACACACATACACACACAAACGAACCTACCCGTGCACACACTCACATGTACACATATAGCGCATGTGCATCTGCTGGGAACACAGGCTGTTCAGTCAGGGTTCCAAGCACATACGATGCTGGGATCCTGGCAGAGGACTGCACAGAGATCTCTGTTACACACTCCTTCCCTATGTGGCCCATGCCCAGCCCCAGCTCCCACCAGTCAGGAAGCAAATCTGTGAAAACTGGCTGTATTATGACCAGGGGCCACAGGCTTCCAGGCAGTTGACTCCCTGTGGAGTTTGCCAGAAAGTAACCTCCTCCTGCCAGGACCAGGAAGCCAGCAGTACCTCTCTTGTTGGTGCCAGGCTCTTAGGTGGTTCCATGAGGGAAACAGGGAAGTAAGAGAGTCAAAGCACAAAGCAGAGGGTAAGGATTCCCAAGTCAGGTCAGTGACCCAAAAGGAGACAATAAAGAAGGTCAGCATGTCGAGCAGGGTTCCTGCCAGTCTAACCCATAGGAACCCCAATCTTGCAGATAACTTGGGGGAATCTCATTTCACTGCCGCAGCATCAAACCTCTTATTGCCACCACACCACGCACCATTATGTGATAGCATCCCAGTCTCAGAACACCGGTGTCACCTCCTTAGCAGCCCTGAGTCACACATCATGCTGTTAATACTCTTCTCACTGTGTCTCAGTGTTACTATATCACAACATCACCATGTCACATGGTCCCTGCATCTCAGTCACTATATCACCATGACCATGCCATGTGTCACCATTGCCTCTCACAAGTTTTCCAGGTCCAGTAATATCCCGTCCCGCGGGATTCAGTTATTCGTGGGTGCGAGGGGGACCGCGAACCTGGAAGGAAATGGGAGGAAAAGAAAGAGAGGCGGAGACCAAGTAGAATTGTACCTATCAAGGTCTCATTTATTAGGCTGAGGTGCCTTCTTTTTAAAGCATACATCGCGGAGAATATGGGAGGGGTCGAGGGAGAATTATACAAAGAACAAAGAAGTGGGCATCTGCTGACATGGGGGCTGAGGTCAGGCGCCAAACTTGCGGGCACTCTGCATCTTATCTCTGGAACATAGATCCTCCTTGACAGCCTTGGGTATCAGGCTGGGCTCAGGCATAGCTCATGTCCTTGGATGTCATGGGAACTCAGGAAGAGATAAGGAAGAGGGGACTTTTATTCAACTTTACAGCCTTAGGTGTTAGGAAGGGAATAAGGAGGAAGGGGGGTGGCAACCAGCTCTTAGCACAAGGCCATTTGATTTGTTAAAGAGATTTGAGAAGGGATCACTTTCTCACGGGATGGTCTCTGACACAGTAAATCGCTGTGAAGAAAAATATGTTAGAAGGTGCCATCCACTCCCAGTTACCCACTCCAGACCCTCACACAGAGAAGAATGCCCCCCAGACCTGGGCATTGGGCAGGTATTCACACTGGTTATTGGTACCCTCGGGCTGTTCCTATAAAAGGTTGATAGTTAAGTGCTAAGTACTGCCCAGAAATGTGTGTGGATCTACTTTTAGCATGGATTTCTGGATGCAGGCCAGCAGCCACAGACACACAGCAGCTCAGGAGCCTGCAGGTCTCCCCTGATCCTTTCTTCAAAATGTGTTTCCCATTAGGCCAGGCAAAGGTGTTCAGGTTTCACCTTTGCTCCCCACAGTCATTGCCAGTTCTCTTGACCCAGGGCCAGAGCCAAAGCTACAAAGGATGGCTAAGGCTCACTGCATGGGTTCCCTAATATGTGAACATCCAGAACCAGCCTCAGAGAAAGCAGAGCTTGACGAATTTTTTGTTGTTGCTGTTGTTTGTTTGTTTGTTTTTTGTTTTTTTGAGACAGAGTTTCTCTGTATAGCCCTGGCTGTCCTGGAACTCACTCTGTAGATCAGGCTGGCCTCAAACTCAGTAATCTGCCTGCCTCTGCCTCCCAAGTGCTGGAATTAAAGGGATGAGCCACCACACCCGGCTGAGCTTGCTGATGTTTTAAGCCAGTGGCTTCCTAGCCTTCCCCTCTAGCTACTTAGTCCAGGTATTATTCACTTACAAATATTATAAGACACCAGAGAAGAGACTAGCCCCAGTTTCAAAGACCCAGACCATCAGAGGTGATGAACAGATCCTAACCAGGACCTTCTGCTGAAGGGCCAACTTCGAGGAACTACTCCAAAAGACCCCTGTGGGCCAGGGAGTTGGATAGAGTCTGGATGTTTGTGAACACACTTCAATTTGATCCCCAAAGATGAGCCCTGCCTGCCTGACAGGTACTTAAAAGTGACCTTGTACAGTGGTGGTCAGACCAACAAGACAGACCCAGAAGACGTGCACAGTGTCACAATCACAACTTTGTTGGAGTCTTAAAGGAACAAGCACCACACTGCATGTAGCATCTAGACATCACCCCTGACCCCTGACCCTTGACTCCTGACCCTAGCCCGGGAGCCATTTGCTTCCCTTGGCTAATCCTTGCACCTGCCACTCCAGTTCCTAGTGTAGCTGGAGTATGAAATGTCCACCATGGGCCTTTGTGTTGAGCACGTGGCCCCAGCAGGTGATGTTCGTTTGGGAGATAGTGGATCTGGGTCATGGGGGAGTGGGAGAAGGGAAGGTATCAATGGATCCAGTCCGTCCCTCTGTCCAACCCAAGTGCACTTCCTCTGTGTCCCTGTCACTGTCTTTCTCTATCTCTATTCTCCTTACTGGTCCACCCCTATGCAAGCAAGCAGCCTGACACGTCTGCTGGGCAGCAGCAAAGGTCAGTGAGCAGCCACAGGCCCCCAGTCCATTGTTCCTTTAGCTTTGGTTCTTTGTTTCTGTGCATGATAACATCCTGTCTTTTACCACAGGGGAAAAAATGCCAAAAAAAAAAAAAAAAAAAAAAATGAAGCTTAACTTCCTTTCAGCAAACGGACATTACCTTCTTTCCAAGGCTTAACCTGCAAACCTCCTGCCTCTTAAGAACCCCACAGGCTGGAGCTGGAGAGATGGCTCAGCTGTTAAGAGCGCTGATTGCTCTTCTAGAGGTCCTGAGTTCAATTCCCAGCAACCACATGGTGGCTCACAAGCATCTGTAATGGGATCTGACGCCCTCTTCTGGTATGTCTGAAAACAGCTACAGTATACTCACATATTAATTGATTAATTAATTAATTAATTAATAAAGCCCTACAGGCCAGAATGAGCTCTGGGCTGGCTCTAAGCTATGGAGAAGCATCTCCTGTACCCCACACAGGGGAGCAAAGTGCCCTGGTAATAACACTGAGAACTAAGACCCCATGGCCTTGGACCTGCATGAGAGAAGCAAGACACAGTTCCCTCCAAGTTAAGAGTCCAGAGCATGGCCACTCCTGGGACCATGACAGAAAAAGATAAGGTCTGGAGGGAAATGCAGTAAGGGAATTAAGGGACTGAGACTGACTACACAGAGACCAGGCAGCCAGTGTCTCCCTAGGCTTTTCTTTGAGGGACAAGGATTCTGAGAGAATCTCCAGACACACAGACACACACGGATACACACACACACACATACACATACACTCACACACACACATACACACACACATACATACCTGAGGTCTGACTCAGGTAATATCCAAGCCCCAAGAGACACCACACAAGCCCAATGCAGCCCAGCCTCAGATGATCGCCCTAATTACCTGGGCCATAACTGACAGACAGCCCCAGCAAGAAAAGAGGCCAGGCACCACTCCCTGCTGGCCTCTGTACTCCTGGCTTGCTAGCCATGGCCAGCACGGTGCCAAAGCATCTGTCAGTAGCTATGGCCAGCTCCAACCTGTACCCCAGTAGTTTCTTATTATCTGTCTTCTTAGGGTCACTGCATCCACCTAACCCTATACAGGTGCAGAGCAGACACTCTTCTGCCTTGTCCCTGTCCCTGAGTGTCCTGGAAAGCCTCCCCACCCAAGGCTCCTTGCAAGTAGCACACTCATGAGACATATGCATCCCTACTCCGCTGTCCTCTCTGTTCCGTCCACCCTGGATCCAGCTGGATAAGCCAAACAAGGAAGGGAGACCTCACACTGCAGCTTCCACCCAGAAAGAAATCACCCTCTGTCTCTCTGAGCAGAATCGCAAAGGGTTCTGGGGCATTGCCGAGCCCCATAAACTGAAGCAGTGTATGCTGGGCTTGAGATGGCTCCAAGAAAACACGGTTTACAAGCCACACCCTTCCCTGCCTTCTTGAATTTTCTACAGGGTTTCTGGCTTTGCTCCCTCATCACCTTTTCATTTAGCTGCTCTTCCCTGGGCTCTCTTGTAAGTTCCCATGCCCGGGCCTTTACGTTGAGGGTCCTGGTTGTCTCCTTCCTGATCCAGCTTGGCCTCTCTTCTGAGTCTGTCTTCCTCTCAAGGTGTCTCAGCCACTCCTATTACAGAGACTCCTCCCTCCCCCTGCCCCATCTACATCTCTAGCTCAGTTTATAGACACATATCAGGAAGACTGCAGCCACCGGCTCCATTCTGGCCCAGCAAAGACAATGGGCCTTCAGGGCTCTTCTGAAGACTTCAGAATCCAGGGTCCTATAGATCCAATTTATGGTCTTTCTCTACTAGGGTCCCAACCTCTGCTTCCAGAAGACAGTCAGAAGGGTGGGCAGTGCTTGCCCAACCCTCAGCTCAGCAGCCAAAGTCTGCCTGAGAGCCACAGGAGGGAAAACAACTTTTCCTTTCTCAGGCACAGCTGGTACTGGCAAGTTCTCAGCCAAGTTCTGTGGACCATGAAAGAAAACCAAATCCTCTCCCATAGAGAGAGCAGGCTGGGAGCTCCAGCAAGAGCCCCCCAACCTGCTCTTGGGGCCCATACCTTTGTCCCAGTCTTCTCCTTAGCTATGCCACTAAAGCAGACAAGGACTGACTGAGCCAGCACTGAGCCCAGATGGCGAATATCTACACATGCTCCCAAACCTACCTCACAGGCCACTGATGGCTCCTGGGGCCATGATACCCACTGCCAGCATAGGATAGGCACAGAACACTGAGGTGTGGGGCACACTCAACAGCTGACTCTCAAGGACTGATTACAAAGCTATAGCACTGCTGCCCCTGAGGATGAGGGATGCCTCCATCTTGCATTTCCCAGAGACCCCAGAGGCACAGAGCCTTGCTGACTCGTCCACATAGTTGTTTCTGTGGTCACCACCAAAATATACCTCTCCCTCCAACCCTAGTCTAGGAGTTTGTTTCTGAACCAGAAGATTCAACCAAGACAAGGGACCAGGATGGGATTCTAGAGGGGACAGGCTGCTTCCAGAGTTCCCACAGTGATGAGAGAATGACAAGAAAGAAGACATTAGGACCTCAGACATCTGTATCATGAAGTCCCACTGTGGGCTTTTGAAATGGGTATTATATGGGAACTGAAGCTCAGATGTGCCCTAGTTCCCCATGGGAACAGGTACAGCTGAGGACCAAACCCAGATTGGGCCTCCTCCATCATTCTGATGGGAAGGGCAGAACTGGGGGGGAACAGTGGACATATCCAGGCATTTCATGAAGATGACTAGAAACCATCCCTTTGGGTCCGTGAGTATGACAGGAATATGGTCAGTCAGTAGGGAGGACTCACTTGAGGCTCATTGGCCCTTTGGGCCTCCCCATGTCAAGCCACCTGGGGACACAGTCGGTAGGCCAGCTCCACACACGGAGCAGCCTCATCTCCCCTTCTCCCTCATCTCAGAAAGCCCAGAGCTCAGCTTTCCTCTTTAACACTGAGCTAATGAGAATCATATCTTACTTCCTCGGGGGAGGCAGCTGCGGGGCGGAAGTCGGAAATGCAAACTCTGGTGCGGATGAATCATCCCCCTGCTGTTGATTAATTTGTTTTTTACAGCGATGTTTTTATGGTTTTCTGAGAACACATGGAAGGGTAAAACTCATCTCTCCTGTGACTGGCAATAACTGTTTGGACCAGAGTTCAAAAGGCCAGAGATGTTGAAACAGCACAGAGCTGGGCCCCGGCTTTCAGGCTAGGCGTGGTCCACATAGATCCATCGCATTGAGACCAGACAAAAAAAGACCAATCTACACTAGGCACCTTTCTGTGTGTCTGTCTGTACCTATGTCTCTCTCCCTTCCTCCCTCTCTTCCTTCCCTCATTCTCCCCTCTCCCTTCCTCTATCCCTCCCTCTCTCCGCAACTCTTTCCTTCTTTCCTCTTCTCTCTAAACCCAGGGCTTTGAACACACCAGGCAAGCACTCTCCTAACGTGCCTATTTCTGTCAGAATCCACCACCATGCCTGTGGAGGCCTGGCAGGAGACCACTGTGTTGTTCCATGGGGATTGAGGTAAACTTAATAATGGAACTATTTATAAAGATAGGTGAGATAAAGATGTGGGGACAGAGGGGTACCCAGAACTGCTACGGGGGTAGAAAAGAGAGGGATTCTTAGATGCTTGATAGAGGCGGGCATGAAGCAGAAGCTGAGGCTCTTAGAGACCCCACAGGGATTGATCTTGGAAATAACCCCCCAACCTCCCTTTCCTCCCACGAGCTCATACAGCAGTGATTCTCAATCTCTAGGTCACGACCCCTTTGGCAAGCCTCTAGCTCTAAAAATATTTACATTACAACTCATACCACCAGCAACATTGCAGTTATGAAGTTGCAATGAAATAATTTTATGGCCAGGGGGTCACCACAACATGAAGAACTGTATTAAAGGGTCACAGCTTCAGGAAGGGTGAGAACCACTGCTCTTTTGAGGGTCTCCCACTGGCCAGCCCCAGCCTCAGAGACCATGCAGCAAGTGGGAAGGATGTAAAAGCCTAGGACAGGCACCTGAAGATAGCAGCCTGGCAGTCAGGAGGAAGATGGCAGCCCAGCAGTCAGGAGGAAGATGGCAGCCCAGCAGTCAGGAGGAAGATGGCAGCCTGGCAGTCAGGAGGAAGATGGCAGCCCAGCAGTCAGGAGGAAGATGGCAGCCCAGCAGTCAGGAGGAAGATGGCAGCCCAGCAGTCAGGAGGAAGATGGCAGCCCAGCAGTCAAAAGGAAGCTTCCTCTTGTCCTCCACTCTTTCCACTGCCATCCTCTGCCCCTCCAGAAGAGCCTGTCCAGGGTCCCCTCAGGGAGCCAACATAAAGGCCATGATCTTCAGGGATCAAGTGGTCTACAAGAGACCATAACAGTCTGGTGATAGACCTTAGGTGAGGGAGGGAGACACAAGAACAGAGGAGCAAGTGATCTCATCTGTTTTGTTTAGGCTCCCACCTGGAAACCTGGTTGAAATGGTTTCTTGGCTTAAAGAAGCAATGACAGCCAGGCTAGCTGCAAACAGCATGCACAGACTAACTCATGCCTCTGAGCTCCTAAAACCCACAACCTTAAAGGTCTGCTGAGGTTGTGTTTCCAATGTGGTCATTGATTCTTCTGCTAGGAAACATCTTCAGCTCAGGATGCCTCCCTGGGTTCCTGTTGAGGCAGAGCTTCAAAACTAATTAACAGTAGCCACTAGCAAGACAGCTGCTCACCTGCGAGCTGCCTTCTCACCTTCCCTGGTCCCCTTTCCACTAGAAGTTCATGTTTCTCTTTGAGACCAGCATCTCCTCTCTGTTCTCCCTCCTGCCCTGGATGGAGGTGATCACTCTCCATTCTAGATCAGGAGTCAAGGTTTATCTGTGACCAATCAGCATACATTCTCCAAGGTCTCTAGAATGAATACCACTCTAACCAATCCAAACTAGCTGGGCCCCTTATTCCAGAAGAAAGCAAATAAAAGACTCAACCTTTCCCACTGGACACCCACACAAAAGAGATCAATCTGGATTATAATGAAATGCCTGAGGCAAGCTGCTGCATAAAGAAAAGAGGTTTGTTTTGCCTTGGGGCTGTAGAAGAGCAAGGTCTAGGGTCCTCATTCAACATCCTGCTGTGAGGATGTGTTCATTGGGGTGTAGGAGTGCTGACCAATGTCCACTACTTTTCTTAAGGTCCAATGGCAAACTGAAGTTTGATTCCACCATAGTTCACCCTGGGGAATCAGTCAGTTTATTGTCTTAATTACAGCGCATGGGTATGGAGTTACCTGAAAGGTCTGCATCCAGCATGGATAATGGCTTTCCAATGGCTGCCTAGATGGGACTCCCATGTCCCAGTCTTCCCCAGCTCTAACCCATCACAGAGACTATGAGGACACATGCAATTAGGGTAGGTAGGTGTTCATGTGTGTGGCTGGGAAGAGTGACTTAATACTCAAGCAAGGATCCAGTGACCTCCCCATACTCTCTATGAGAAAACATCAACAATCCAGGAGCCCAGCCCGAGCCTGGATGAGGCACAGGGCCTCAGAAGGCAAGAGATAAGCAGTGTACGATGAGGGTTGTGTGTGTGCATAACTTCATGTGTGCATGTATGTATAAGTGTGTGTACATGCATGCATGTGTGTGTATGTGTGTATTTGTGTGTGTGCATGTATACATACCTATATTGGTGTGTATGTATGTGTATTCTCTCTCCTTCTTGCAAAGACACCTAAATCAATCACAGAGCTATGTATGGCCCCACCTCCAAACACCATAGTCAGGTTAAGCTTCAACCCCCTTGATACCATTAATGTGATTTGGGAGATTGAAACCCTGTACCAGCTAAGGAACAAGGCAGAAAGAGTAGCAGGCTACGTGAAAACCAGCAGCCATTCTGTGTCAATGAGAGAAAAGGCTGCCGAAAAACACACAATAGCAAGAGCCACAGATGAGCAAAAAGCCATGGCTATAGGACTTGAGTCCCAGCTCAAATAATGCCTGGCACAGTTAACCTACACAGGTTAGGAAATCCCCTATTTGGTGATGCCTTGCACCTTCTGATACCATATTGTTTTTAGGTGACAGGCAGGATTCTGAGGGCCAGGCACAGTGAGCCTACTTCTTTCAAAACCAAGCTTCAGGACCGGACAGCTCTACAAAGATCAAAGCATGCATCTGCTTCTGCTTCTGGGATGGTTGGGAACAACTGGGGACCTGAGTGCCTCATGGGGGCAGGTCAGTGAGCTCCCCGCTCTGCCAAAGGCACTGAACCTTTGCTCAGCCTCACTTGGAAATGCAGGAAGCATGGTGGTTGTTACCAGCCAGGGATCAGGCTTTGCCAGCTCTGCCCCTGAGTTTGATCCTAGCTCTACCCATTGCTTATTGGTCCTCTTAAGCAACTTTCTTCACCTCTCCAGGCCTCAATCTATGCATCCAAGGATGGTATCCCCTACTCTACTCTGTTGAGAATCAAGTTGACACCTGTAAAGGCTTTAGCAGAGGGGGTTGGCTCAGAGTTAGCCTCACCAAAAGGTGTTAGCTGCCATCATTGTAGTTAATGTCAGATACACATCCTCCTTGAGTGAGTTCCCACTGTAGGCTCTGCCCTACAGGTCCTTGACCTTGTGGAAGAGTTCTACTATACACCTCATCCCCTTTGACCCTTCTCTTTGCAGGTTCTAACAAAGCCTGTTCTTGAACTTGGCCTGTGAGCCATCTTGGACCCACCACACCTGATAGCCAAGACATATGAGGCTAAGTGATCTGCAGCCCTTTCTTAGCCCAAGATGGCAACATATTTTTTCTTTCTCCATAGCAGAAAACTCTTCACACCAGACAACGGGAGAGGTGTGCTGTTTGGTATTGACTGTCAACTTGAGGGGATGTGGAGCCAACTAGGAAACACACCTTTGTGTGGGGAGGGAGGGGGATGTGGGGTAAGGGGTGTTTCCAGAGAGGATTTAACTAAGGGAGTTAGAGTGGGCTGTACCTTCCAACAGACTCCTAGATATAATGGGGTCCAAGGAGGCAGCAGTACAAGCTGCCTACCTCCCCTTGTTACTGAGCCAATACGTCTATCGCTGCTGCCGCCACAGCCAACAACCACATCCTCTGCTTACATCAGTCTCCAGCTTCTTCAGCCTTACCACATGGTCTGAAGTCATCAGTCCCCAGGCAATCTTCAAGACCTCTGGTGACAGGTTGGGACTGCTGAGGAGTTTAACCTCATGGACCTAGTGGCTTCCAGGTTCTCAGCCTCCACAGTGTACAGGCAGCCATTGTTGGACTACCCAGCCCTTATCACGTATGCCAAGCCATTAAATCCCCTTTGACCTGGGTGCTGGGCATCAAGCTCAGTGCTCCATGCTTATGCTACAAGAATTTTACTGATTGAGCCATCTCCTCAGCTCCCAAATATAACGAATACTTTTAAATTAAATATTGAATGGATACCATTCACAACTACAAATCAACACTTCAAAACAAATTCCAATGTATACATTCCTGGGGGAAAGGTATAAAGGGTCAAAACGGGTACAAGAGGAAATTGGAAAGGTTAATCTCATAGCTGAATAGCCAGGAAAGGAGGTAAAACTCTTGGGAAAGCAGCAGAAAAACTGGCAGAGAGTCGGAAATTCAGTATAGTTACCAGAAGCATGCTTGACATGCAAAAAACGAAAGTTCACAGGAAATGCAGCCAGTATGATAATATCTATCACAGTAGCAGGAAACCGAATCTAGGAACAGTCCTATAGAGGATGCATGAGACTGCTACAGAGAGTATTCAAGGGTCTAATACAGGAACAAAAGATGATGCTACGGTGGGTCTGGGGCTTAGCAAGCTTGAGCTCTGTGTCCATCTTAGTTAGAGTTTTATTGCTGTAAAGAAACAACCATGACCATGGCAACTCTTACAAGGAAGACATTTAATTGGGCTAGCTTACAGGTTCATAGGTTTTAGTCCATTATCATCATAGGAGGATATGGTGGAATGCAGGAAGACATGGTGCTAGAGAAGGAGCTGAGAGGTCTAAATCTCGATCCCATAGGCAGCAGAAGGAGACTGTGTTCTACACCATACTGGGTGTAGCTTGAGCATCTAAGACCTCAAAGCCTGCCCCCACAGTGACATACTTCCTCTAACAAGTTCACACACCTATTCCAACAAGGCCACACCTCCTAATAGTGCCACTCCCTAAGAGCCCAGCATTCAATCATATAAATATATTGGGCTATGCCTATTTTAATCACCCTATTTTACTTCCTGGCTACCATAGAGTTGTAGCTATGCACAATGCACAAATACTCTCTGTAGCAGACACAATGCAAATGCATTTAGTCCAACTTCAAAAGTCCCCATAGTCTATCAGTCTCAAGGATGTTTAAAAGTCCTTCTGAGATTCAAAGTCTCTTCTGAGATTCATGCAATCTCTGAACTATAATCCCCTATAAAGTCAAAATCAAAAAAAAAAAAAAAACCCAGATCATGTACTTCCAACATATAATGGCACAGGATATACATTAGCATTCCAGAATGTATAGAAGGGAGCACAGTGAGGAAATACTGAACCAAGCAAGACCAAAACCCAGCTGAACAAACTCTAAACATTGCAACTCCGTGTCTGATGTCAGTGTGCACTTCAGGGCGCCAACTCCTTTCAGCTTTTTTGACTGCAACACACTTCTTTCTCTTGAGCTGGTTCCACATCTTGTTAGCAGCTTTCCTTGGCAGGCATCTCATGGGTCTGGCATCTCTAGCATCTTGGGGTCTTCAAAATTCAGGTTTCACTTTCATAGTTTCACACAATGGCTTCTCTGGACCTCCTTGCAGAGACACCCCTGCCACATGCCTGGCCTCAAGGACTTTCCTTAGGAAGATTCCATGCCCATTCTAGACTCTAAAGCCAGAACAGCATGGCTGAAGCTACCAAGTACTGTTGCTTGCTGGGACTGGAATGTGGCCCCCTTGATCAAGCACATCTTCACCAGCTTTCTGTTTCTGACGGTTTCCGTCATTGCCTAAACTTGACTGTTCTGGAGTTTGCTCTGTAGACCTGGCTAGCCTTGAACTCAGAGATCTACATGCCTGTGTCTCCTGAGTGCTGGGATTAAAGGCACATTCCACCACCCTGGACCTAAACTGTTCTTTAATTCCTTTTCACAAGATGGAAGATTAGCTAGATGTGATCTTGCCCTGGGGTTATCACTCCCTTTATCCCACTTAATATCTTCAACCTGTTTACTTGAGCACAGGATTTAACTCCCTTTCACTTCCTGGTGCCTGCTTTCTCCTTGAACCATACAATTTGTATTTTTCCTTGCTCAGCTTGCTCCTTTTCATCAAAATATTCTTCATAAGAGTGAACACTAGTAACCACACAACAGCCTGTACTAGGCTGTTTTCCTTTGCCAACCAATAAGGCCTACTTAAAGCATTCTACTCCTTTTCTAATCCAAAATCCTTAAATCCACATTCCTCCAAACAAAAGCATTATCAGGTCTATGCCAGCAATACCCCACTCCTGGTACCAACTTCAATCTTAGGGTTTTATTGCTGTAAAGAGACACCACAACCACCACAATTGTTATAAGGAAAACATTTAATTGAGGTTGGCTTACCGTTTCAGAGGTTTAGTTTGAAACTAAACAGTGACACACTTCCTCTAACAATAGTGCTTCCTTTCCTAATAGTGTTACTTCCTATGAGTCAATCACTGAAGCACAGGTGTCTGTGGGACCTATACCTTTTCAAAACACCACAGTGTCTCAAGTCTTCTTAAAAACCATTTTATTTTAATGTTTATGGGTATTTAGCCTACATGTATATCTGTGCATCACTTGCATGTCTAGTGCCTGCAGAAGCCAGAAGAGGACTTCAAATCCCCCTGAAACTAAAATTATAGACAGGTGTGAGGTGGGAATCAGCACAGAAAATGTGGGTGCTAGAAATCAAACTCAGGTCCTCTGGGAAAGCAGTCAGTGCTCTTAACATCTGAGCTATCTCTCCAGCCTCTCCAACCCCATCCTAAGAACTTTTTTTAAGTGAGGCAGGTCCTATTCATAGACAGCAAGCACACTGTCTTGGGCAATTTTCATCAAGCTAATCTATAAATTAAAAGCCAATTAAGTAAAATGAAAAGCACAGAAATATTTTCCAGGGACTTTACAAATAGATTTGAAAATCCCTATGAAAAATAAAGATTCAGGGCTGGGGAGTGACTTGGTAGCTAAAGTGCTGACTGTATAGGTATGAGGGATGAATCCAAACACTCACATAAAAGGTGGGCCCAGCAGTGAACATATGTAACCTCAACCCTGGGGAACAGGCAAAGCCTAGGGGCTAAATACACAGGCTCCAGGTTCAGTGAGAGACTCTATCCCAAAATAAGGTAGAAGCTAGGTTTGATGGCATATGCCTTTAATCCCAGCACTCAGTGGGTAGAAGCAGACAGATCTCTATGAATGAACAATAACCTGGTCTACAAAGTGAGTTCCAGACCAGCCAGGCCTACAAAGGGAGATCCTGTCTAAATAAATAAAATAAGGTGTATAGGCATAGAGGAAGCCACCCAATGTTGAACTCTCCTACGCGCACACACACACACACACACTTTCACACAGAAAAGATTTATGAATAGCTAAAATAACCTTTTTAACAAGTATCTAAGGAGCAGACTGGAGAGATGTCTCAGGAGTTAAGAGCACTGACTGTTCTTCTAGAGGTTCTGAGTTCATTCTCAGCAACCACATAGTGGCTCACAACATCTACAATGAGATCTGATGCCCTCTTCTGGTGTGTCTGAAGACAGTAACGGTATACTCATATACATAAAATAGATATTTTTTTAAAGCATCTAAGGGGTGACAGTAACACAAAAACACATGGAAAAAAATCAGAAAGCAATTAAGATTCAGAGCCAGCTCCAGTGGTGAAAGTGGCACTGAGATGAGAGCACCAGAGATGAATGACTGAGTCTAGAATTGAAGTCCCTACCACACAGAGACCATGGTGCAGATGGTGCTAATAGGCCCAGGTTCCAAACACAGTGTGACCTTACAAACACTGGACTATTTCCTTTTGTTTGTGAGACAGAGCCTCAATAAACCATGTCTCCTCAAGCTTGATATACTGCCAAAGACAACCTTGAACTCTGATCTTCCTAATCCTACCTCCTGAGTGCTGGGGTTACAGACAAGTGCCATTTCTAGGAAATGAAATTCTGGGGTTTATGTATGGTAATCTATCACTTTACTGCTACATCACTCCAGTAGTGACAGGCCTAGAAGCCTGGAAGCAGACCTGAGGCAAAGAGTTTCACAAAAACTTCGTCTCCTGGAACTGTGGCATCCTGTATAACGAATGTTCCAATAATGTCCCCGCGTTAGTCTGGTGTATAGATCTGTGTGCTCTCTTTCAGTATTGTTTCATTATAAGTGCCTTTAAGGAGTGATTTTGACATATAGCTAAGTTGGGTTAGCCTCCATCAGTGTCCTAGGAAGTCCTTGAGCTGACCCTGAGCTTGGAATTCAGTAAGAATATTACTTATTCAGTAACATTCAAATTTACCTCTAGTAGAGACAGTGAAACTAATCAGGCATTACGATTTACTTGAATGGAGCTAGGAAGCTCAGGGCTAGTCTACATAGCAATTAATTAGAACAATAGCCGAGTCACACCCATACACAGGAATACACAATGGCCTAGGAAAAAGGTGGGCTGTGGTTGTAGGAGGAACTGAAGTATTATTCACGAAAGAGTTAGTAGAATGGAATTCCCTTGGTGCATGTTTTTCACTAGGCTCCGAGGAATAGCAATATCAGGTATTTACTAAAGGACCCCTGGTGGTGGGTTTAACAATAGACTAGCATTGCATCAGACCACTCACCTGGCTCCTGTGTTTAGCTGATCTTAAATAAGGGTTGTTCCTATTCTCAGTTGTAAACACGGCCTGGCTCCCACCATCTTTTTATGTATGCATTTTCTTTGTTTTGTGTAAAGAACCAATATACCTTGACGGATGTATTAGCCTAGTGTCTTAGTCAGGGTTTCTATTCCTGCACAAACATCATGACCAAGAAGCAAGTTGGGGAGGAAAAGGTTTCTTTGGCTTACACTTCCATACTGCTGTTCATCACCAAAGGAAGTCAGGACTGGAACTCAAGCAGGTCAGGAAGCAGGAACTGATGCAGAGGCCATGTAGAGATGTTCTTTACTGGCTTGTTTCCCCTGGGCTTAGCTCAGCCTGCTCTCTTATAGAATCCAAGACTACCAGCCCAGAGATGGTTCCACCCACAAGTGGCCTTTCCCCCTTGATCACTAATTGAGAAAATGCCTTACAGTTGGATCTCACCGAGGCATTTCTCCAAGTGAAGCTCCTTTCTCTGTGATAACTCCAGCTGAGTCAAGTTGACACAAACTAGCCAGTACACCTAGCTTTCTTGTTTTTCTTCTGTATTAAAAGTCTGGTGTTTGCTTGGAAAAAAATACATTCAGATACACACACTCTCTCTCTGTCCGTGTCTGTCACCCATCCACGCCAACTCCTTGCTTGCCTGTAACCGGAATCCCGAGTTTTCCTGCGGATCAAGGATTGGCACTTTACCTGTGATCCATATCCCCAGGCCTCAACCATCTATATGTCTGACCATAACTATCTGGGTATTGTATAGTATGTCCCATGATTTCAACTTAGAGTCATGACTTTTCCAATGTTTAATGCATATTAGTACTTATAAAATCCAAATGTTTTCTGTATGTGAGAGAGGCTCGCAAAAGTGGGTTCTAAATAGCAGCAGACTCTTGAAATCCTTACACTAAATTTAAGCATGTAAGTAGTCAGGCTGTCTCAAAAGCAAGGTAAGTAACTGAAATACTTGGCCTCTAAAAACTTACAGGCAGCTGAGTATCACAACACAGGCCTGTAATCCTAGAACTCAAGCTGGGGGTGGGGGTGGGGGTACGGGGTATAACAAGTTTCAGACCAGCCTGAGATGCATAAGAAGTTTCAGATCCACCTCAGCTACATAGCAAGACCTCGCTTCAATAAGCAAACAAAAAGTTAATTTTAAAAATAAAGAGAAACATTGAGAAAATGGCTCAGTTGGTAAAGTGCTTACTGTGTAGGCACACAGATCTAAGCAGTCCCCAGAGCCCACATCAAAAAACACAGGCAGACATAGTGAAAGCCTAATACTAGAGATGTAAAAACATCTGGGGCTCACTGACCAACAGCCTTGCCTCCTTGGCAAGTTTCAGGCCAGTGAGAGACCAAATAAATAAATATTCTCTTTTAAAAGATGGGCAGTGCCTGAAAAACAGCTGAGGTTGTCTTCTAGACAGCACACACATGCACCTGCACACATGTATACCTGCACACATGCACCCTCACACATGCACCTGCATACACATATATCTGCACACATGCACCTACACACATGCACTCACACAACATGCACCTGCACACATGCATCCACAAATCTACACTCACACACATGCATCCACATCTACATGCTTCTGCACACGTGTGTTCATGCATACCCACATGCATGTGCACCCACACACATACATGAGATAAATATAATTAACTTATATTATAGCATACGATATACTAGCTAGGATGAGCACTACCCTCCACCATCACCACCCCAGTAAAACAGCCCAGGAGAGGCAAACTCAGGAAACAAGGGGCACATCTGTGTCCAAGTCATCACTTCCCTTAGAAACAGGGACAGTTGGGATTCTAGAAAGAACTAAACAGATACAATATCTGGGGCATTTGGAAAGACTACAAGTGTAAGCAAGACAGGAATACAAAAAGCAAAAACACATATATATTGAATTACTATGTGGCTCCTATCAGAATATATTATATGCAACACATATTCCAAATAGCTCAAGGACTACATATGAAAGTTAAATTACAAAACTAATAAAAGCAAAGGAAAAAGGCACTGGGTTCTCAGAAAGAATTGCTTCTAAAAGTCACCAAAAGAACATACCATTAGAAGGAAAATAACATCTCAATTTCATCAAAGTTAAAAGTTTCTGTTTGAAAAAGAATGCCCCAGACAAGGAAGCTCCAGCAAGTCACAGGAGAGGGGCTTCCCAATGTCTGAAACTGATAAGGAACCATTATCCAAATCATGTAAGCAACCCTTACAGGCCAGCAAGCAGAAGACTAGCCCAGGAGGATAGTCAGGGGTAGACATGTTATAGCTGAGGGGCCCCGTGGTCCACTGAGCAAATAAGCAGACTCTCCCTTTCTGGGAACCAGAAATAAGAAAGTGCCTGCCTCATAGTCTCCCGATTGACAGGAACCAGGTTCTACGATTTACAGACACTGCAGTAGGGGACAGTCTAGTGCAAGTTTTTCAGTGTCACCAGACGTACTCCATGGAATGTGTATACACTGAGGGTGCCTGATGTCACAGCTGGACCTGTATGAGAGGATTTCATGCACCCCTCCTGTGTATAAGTTAATAGGGAGCCATGAGAAGGGTACTCAGCCACTCCTACTTAAGACTTAAGAGCAGCAGGAAACGCAGGCCAGGGCTCAGGGATTTAGAAGGTTTAGTAGTTCTTTCTTCTTTCTTCTTTCTTCTTTCTTCTTTCTTCTTTCTTCTTTCTTCTTTCTTCTTTCTTCTTTCTTCTTCTTCTTCTTCTTCTTCGTCTTCTTTTCTTCTTCTTCTTTCTCCTTCTCCTCCTCCTATTCCTCCTCCTCCTTCTCCTTCTCCTTCTCCTTCTTCTTGTAGTATACTCACATACTAGAAATTAGAGCAGATTTGCTTACATCTATAAAGACAATCTTAAAAACATGTCAGGATGTATCTTGGTTGAGAGAGTGCTTACCTCACACAGAGGAAGCCCTGGATTTGATTCCTAGCACCACATAAGTTAGCCATGTAGTGGATGCCTGTAATTCCAGCAGGAGGTGGAGGGGGCGCTGTGGGGTGTGGTGGAACCAGAACTACAAGGTCATCCTCAGCTACACATCAAATTCAAAGTCAGCCTGGGGCACAGGAGACACTGTCTTTAAATATATATAAAACAATAATATTTGGGGCTGGAGAGATAGCTCAGCAGGTAAGAGCACTGACTGCTCTTCTAAAAGTCCTGAATTCGAATCCCAGCAACCACATGGTAGCTCACAACCATCTGTACAGCTACAGTGTACTCATATATAAAAAATAAATAAATAAAATCTTTTTTAAAAAAACCAATAACATTCAAGGGAATAAAGGAATACAGGCTAGTGCCAGTTGCGTAGATTTTAAGCACATACAAAATAGCACTAGACATTTTTCAAGGAGCCGCTTATTTTAAAATAAATGTATGATATATTGAAAGAAGATTGGAAGAACAAAGATTAATGGGCAAGGCTGGGTGCCGTGTTATTTGAGAGAGGGAAACTAGAGGGAACACGGGAAGGGGAAATAATGCAAGCAAGAATGAAGTGTCACCCAGGACAGCTGCCTTAAAGTGAGCAGGTCCTTACTTGGGCTGCTGACTCTGCGAAAGACCTGAATGGGCCTCATGATGGAGGGTCAGCATCGCCCATGCCCATGTGCATGAGAACCCCAACTGGAGGCCACTTCTCATCATGGAAAATGGGGTTCTATGAAGAGGAAGTTTCAGCTCAATCTCAATCTGAAGCCCAGATGAGAAGAGCAGACCCTTGCCCAGGGTAGACTCCTGTCCTCCTATCCTCCTGCCCCCCGTCATCCTGTCCTCTTGTCCTCCCATCCTCCCGTCCTCCCCTCCAGCCAGGCACTCACAGGCTCCACCACCTCGCCCCTGCCCACCTGCATTCCCCCACTGCCCCTGAAGCCTGTGCCCTCAGCCCAGATCCCCACCCTCACATTTGCCCTTTACCCTGAGCAGAGAGGTCCTTCACCCAGACCGGGTGGCAGAAGCCCAGATGAGATCACACAAGGAGGAGAATGGCAGTGTCTAAACTATATGTTCTCAGCCCTGCCCTGCCCCTTACCCAGCTCAAGCTGCCTCTCAGTAAAGCTCTCAAAAGGGCCTGGAACACACTGGACCTCAGAGGCCTCAGAGTCAACAATCTGGAAAAGTGTCCTGTGTGTGGCCCAGGTGACAGCCTCCCTCTGTTGCTGTGTGCTGTGTGCTACCAAGTGTTATTTCTTGTTAGGAGTCCATCCTGATCATTGCTGGCCAACAGTAAGGAATGATGGATGGCCTTCTAGGTCAGGGACTCCCTGGGGAATTTAACAGGGAGGGGTGGACAACTACCCTCCCATCCTGCTGAAACCGTATGCCTACAAGCTAAATGCTTCAGGATCTTGGGGACAGGGACATTAACAGGGGTGCCATTTGTTTACCTTCACCACAGTGACAGTCTGTACACTGAAGGCCTCTGGGCAATGGTCCTGTGTTTCCACGCTGAGGACAGGCTTGTGAAGTCTATGGAGAGGAGAGGGAGAAGAAAGAGTGAAGGAGAGAGAGAGGGAAAAGGAACAGAGGGAAGAAAAGAAGGGCCATCAGCCGTGCAGCCAGATAACCCTGGTCTGGGGCATGCCAATCAAGCAAAGGAGGAGCCACGCCCCTTCACAGAGCGCTGCATTCCTTATGCCAGTCTGCGTCATGAAAATATGGAGCTAACCATATCAGCCAATCTCTCTCGGGCAAATAAAGCTTATCTGTTTTAAACGTGAGTCTTGGATTGTTTTGTTTTTGGTTTGGTTTGGTTTTGTTTTGTTCACCATTTTGGTCCCACTTTGGTTTCATTCCCACGGGATTCCAAGTGGAACCCTCCCTGTTTCTCGAAGGGTCATCCTGTGACTATGGAGCAGGCTCCTTGCGGGCCTCCTCTACTCTAAAGCTCTTCCCCCTTCTCTTAGCTCTGGCCTCCATACGCTGTCCCCAGCCTGGCCCACGGTTCCCAGCCTCTGTGCAGGGTCGGATCCTCGTCTGCTCCCAGACAGACCCAGCCCCTGGGTCCCAGAAAACCCCTGAACAGTCTTAACACAGAGAGATAGCTGAGTCCCTAAAACCCATGGGACGACCAAAGAAGCTCTCATTGGCTCTTACAACAGCCCCGGAGGTGAACACCACAACTCATTGCAGTAAAGAAATAGTCTCTGATGGTAGCAAGGTGCCCAAAGTCACACAGATAATCATCCAAACCTCAAATAACAGAATGTACGCTCTTTGCCAGATGCGTAACACCCTTCAGGGCTAGGGTCTAACTCCAAGACAAGGGCTGAGAGCCAGCCCACCACAACCCCCACCAGGTCTCCAGAACACAGTCCTTTCTGGCACAAGCCATGCTCCAGGCTGGGATCATCAGAAATCCAACTCAACCCCAGCTTCCCAGGCCCTGCCTTTATCAAAGTCCCTCCTCCCTAGGAATCAGGGCCAGGATCAAGGATGTCACAGGAAGACAGTCACAGGAAAAGCAGAACCTAGAGGGAGAATGTAAAGATGTTACCAACAGACACAGGGGTATGAAGAAGACCAGTGGAGATGGGGTTGAAAGATATTAGACATTATCAATCAGAAGTCCTGGCCCACTCGATAGATAGATAGATAGATAGATAGATAGATAGATAGATAGATGAATAGATAGGACTCCACAAAGAGCTAGCCCAGGCCAGCGTATATCCTCATATAGGCCAGAATACAGAGTCCTCATGAGGAGCTTGCTAAATGCTTACCCTGGGTCACAGGAAGTCTGTAAGTTGAGCCATATTAGGCTCTAGCCTGTATTGGGACAGACTTAATGGCCTGGGTCATAGTCACCACCAACATAAAGTGTTCTTGTTCCCTGGTGACTTTAACAAGGTATTTATGGGCGGGAGACAACACTGGGCTTATGGGGCTGGCTGCTCAGACAATGGGGGCAAAGAGCTGGGTCAGCACAAGGGCCCAGTGATAAAGGCTGTTAAGACATGCAGGACTAAGGAGCCATTCACCCCACAGCACACTGTTCAGGGACACCCCTCCCTTGCCCCGCTAACCACAGCCAGACAGGCTCACTCATGGGGGACCCTTCACCTTCATGGGGGTGGGGGCATCTCCACCAGATACCTATTCCCAGGATGCCCACCATCCACACCAGCACCAACTGCTTCTTTGATGTTTGTTGTTCGATGCAGGGTCTTCCTGTGCTGTCCAGCCTGGCCTGCAGCTCCTGGGTTATATTAGTCTTCTGCTATCTCCTAAATAGCTGGGACAGCACGAGTGCCTGAGCCCACCACCAATTTTTAAAACAAAGACCTAAGAACTTTAGGACAGAGACTCTGCACCACTTCCTTCCAGTATCACCAAGAACCACAGGAACATCTTCGGCTCCCAGACAACCCCACTCTGCTATTAGCCCACACCCTTCACCACATACAAAGTCATCTGCATGGGATTTTTCCTCATCAACGTGGCCTGAGGACAGTGTGACTGAGATAAGGCCTCAATCCAGTCAAAGCAGAGTCACTGGTGTGTCGATTCATCTCTCTCAGGGGGCTGTGAAATTCCCATGTGCTTTCTCTTGTGTATAGAGATATTGAGGACTAATACAAATAAGACACACACTTCTATAGTTGCAACTGGGCCTCCTAGTATACTGGGGTGCAGGGATCAGTTTACAGCTTAATGTCTTTCACCAATACCACACCATAGCCAAAGAAGGAAGCTCAGGATGGCACTAAAGCCACACAGGTGAAATGTGCAGGATTGCCGCTGGGATTTGCCCAGGATTCCTCTTCCTGGGCAAAGGGAACTGTCAGACTCCTCCCACCTCCATACATACACACGTCCACCCAGGCAGCCTCACCCTGCCTCTCAACTCATGGCACCTGACACCATCAAAAAGATCATCTTCAAGGTGGCAGTGTGAATCGGGGCTAGAACAGTGAGTAGGGTTTGGCTAAACAAGGGGAGTAAAGAAAACAGGGAACACACGTAGAGGACAGAGCATGGCAGGAGGGACCAGAGTGCCAAGGTTAGGATCACATCTTTGAAGTCAATAGAAATAGTAACAGCACCCAAATCCCTCACAAATCTCTCTAACACATCTCTAGGCTGGTTAGGAATCTGCCAACAGTGTTATCTGAGGCTGCAGATAGAAGAAGGCTAAAGAATAGGTTCCTTTTTCCACCAATAATCTTGGGCAGAAGCCTGTGCACACATGAGCTTGCTTGAGATGTCAGAGACAGCTGTGGATTTCAAATGAAAACTTGTAGCTCCCTTCTCAGCTCACACAACCACCTTGAACACCTGGAGCAAGTGACTGCCTCTGTGGGAATCCCTATGATGCGGGTTCCCAAGACCCTTTTCCTCTTCCTCATTGCAGGAGCAGGATTGAAGAGGCCATGCCAAGAGACTGCTGTACTGGCTGGGGGAACTGAATCACAGTCCAACATGTCCCCTCCTGATGCCCAGATTTGTGACTATGTCCTCTTGAGTGACATGGTCATCACCTTTGCAGATGTGATGAAGGTGAGGATCATGAATTATGAGGGTGAGGGACAAATCCTGAGTGATCCCATGGGCTTGAGGGGGCAGCTTAGGTACCCTAGGAGAGTGGCAGGGTCAGAGAAGGAGACCAGAGGACAAAGGCAGAGGGAAGAGTAAAATGCCTTGAAGAGGAAAGAGGGACCATAGACCAAGGGATGTGCAGCCTCTGGGGTGGAATGGGCAGGGAGCAGGTTTTCTCTGGAGTCTCCAGAAGTAGAGAACCCTCAGCAGGAGGGGACAGTCTGATGATACCTTGATGCTCACCTGTTACACTGATTTTGGAACTTTGACCTCCACAGCTGTAAGACAGTAATGTGGGTTGTGTAACTCACCCTACCTGTTTCAACTTGTCACTGTGGCCACAGAAAACAGCCATTCCAGTGCCTGGCTTAGTTGGGAGCCATCCCAGAAAAATCTCCCAACTCTGCAGATCTTCTAGAAGCACTTCCTTTCATTAAAGCAAGATGATGGTGAATTTTGCTCTTTGCATGTAGAAAACAAGTTTCAAAAATACTTCATTTTACTTCCTAGGGAGGCTCTAAAGGACAAGCAGATGACCTGGAAATACGCAATTACTTAAGCAGCAGCAGGCTCTTCCCAGAGAAGAACTTAAGGGTGTACTCTAACAAAGGCAGCCTGCAAGCCTGGCCACCACTGAAGGAGCCTTATAGCCAAGCAGAGTGACCAAAGGCCCTTTGACAAGGTCAGGTGCTCTAGGTTTTGGAGCAGGGAGCCTCCCAAAAGCTGTAAACACAATAAATTGACTTTGTGCATAGGATGTGGCCGTGTTTTATTAGTAAGCCCTGTGTAAAGGTCCAGGACAGGGGAGAAGACAGAACCGAGGTGAACCTCGTTCCACTGCCTCTTTTCCAGAGACAGGACTGTGTTAATAATCCCTCATTGGAGAAGGCCATGGGTGGTAGACTGTGGCATCTGCTCTCTTCAGCTCTGGTTGGAGCAGACAGACTAACAAGCCAAGCCTCTACAGACCCAACACCAGGAGCCTATCACATGCTATAGTGAAACCCTCCAGTCCTGGCGAATACCTGGAACAGGAAGTTGAAAGGCACAGTTCTATTCTCTGCTATGAGCCAAAGGAATCATAGTCCATCTTTGGACTTCCATTCGCCAAGCCACAGCCAAACACAGCTAACATGAAGGTCAGTACTCTATGGTCCAGAGAGACAGACCCGGCTCTGGCTCCGTGCCCAGCTCTGTTGTCTCTTCTCATCTCCCTACTGGAGTTGATAGGGTAGGCCCTGGCAGCCTTACCAAGCTGGGCTCACCCACCCATCCTCAAAGAGCCAATTAAAGAGACAGGATATAGTGAAGGGGAACAAATAGAGCAGTCCAATACCCACCAAGTCCATCTTTGAGTTACTGACTAGAGGCGTAGATTTAAGTAGAGGGCAATAGGTGTGCAAAACTAAGCAGTCTTAGACAAGATGGGGTCTTTCTTATCAGTTACCCATCTTTATCTGGGCTCTAGTCTCTCCTGAAAGGTGGCCTGACAGTTATAAGAACTGTGTGCCATCTCTTACTAGGTAGGGGACAAGGTCCCCTCTGGCCAGCTCCAAGCTTCTGTCCTTTCTTTCTCCCAGTATGAAATTCCTAGAAACATCCAATTCCTTAGGGTTTATTGTTTCAATAGTCTGACAGCTGAAGGGAGGGCACAGGTGTCTCTCCTTAGGACATACTCCTTCCAGGACACCCCCAGATGAAGTTCAGCTCAAGCTGGAGCACTTGCCAGCTCCCCAACGCCAGCTCACTTTCTCAACCCCTGAGCAAAGGAAGCTAGTCCTTCACCTGCCTACCTCTGGGCTGAGCTCTGCAATCCTCTCCCGTCAGGTTCCTTCTTCCGCTTACTTTGGGTTCCCATAAAGGCAGCCCAGAGACAAGACCTTGGGTGCAGGGGGCACTTATCTAGAAGGTAACCTCAAGAAGCATAAGGGAGGAGGTGGGAGAGCAGAAAGGAGATGTGGGTTGAATTAGAATCCACAAAAAGAAATATCAACTCCTACCCTCATCGGTGTTACCTGGGAGATTCAGTTTAGAAACAGGGCCTCTGCAGGAGAGAACGGTGAAGAGCTTTTCCTATAATTAACTTTTAAGTTAATGCCCCGTGATTAAGGGCAGTCCCTTATATGACACAACTAGCCTGCAGATGCCTCTATGTTATCCAGACTGATCTCAAATGGTCTCAAGTAATCCTCCTGACTCTGCCTCCCTAGCTCCTAGGAATATAAGCCACTGTCCCTGGAGTCCATCTAAGAAGCAGTGACAGTCTACCACATAAAGGTGCAGACACACAGAGAGGAGATGTAAAGAGAGGGCAGAGGTCGGTCAGATCGGTACAACCAAAAATCAAGAGACATTGCACTTCCCACCAACCACCACAAGCCGACAGTGAGAGCATGGCTCTGCCCACACACTGAACTGTGAGAGAATAAGTCTTTGTTGCTCTGAGCCCCACAGTGTGCAGGCTTTGTTATTACAGCCCTAGCATATCTATATTTATTTGTTAGTTGGTTATATGCTATATATTATATTATATATTACTATAGTATGTATTATTGTATATTACATATTATTGCTATATATATATGATATATGTTATATATGTATTATAACTATATATTATATTGTTATGATTTATACATATCTAAAACAATATATAGAATTTATATATTATATATTCTATTTGTATTACATATTTTATAATCTAATATGGTTATATATACACTATATATAATATTTAAAATAATAAATATATAGTCTTTATTTGAGTGTGTATATACACATATACACATATCTATCCCAATGGTCTATTTCTCTGACTGAAATTTTAATGACAAATGTCACCTCTTAAGCCATACAACATCTGTATAAGCTGCATTACTTACTTTTCTGCTGCTATGATAAAATGAAATGACCAAAGTAACTTAAAGAAGAAAGAATTATTTTGGCTTATGGTTACAGAGGCATAAGGGAACCATGGCAAAAAAGCAGCCTGTCGGCTGACAGGAACTGGTTGTTGAGAGCTCCCGTTCTGAGCCATGAGCACAAGGCAGAGAGAGTGCACTGCAAGTGGTGTGAGCCTTTTACTCTCAAAGCCCACCCCTCAGTGACAAACTTCCTCTAGGATGGCTAAACTACCTAAATCTTGACAGAGCTGCCAACTGGGGAAGTGTTTAAATGGCCAAGACTATGGGGACATTTCTCATTGAAATTAATCACATGTGTCTTGGAAAAGGCCAAGACCCTGTCCCATTACAGAAGCTGAAGGTGCCTCTCTGCCTTTCTCTCAGCCAGGGAAACTGATACTTGATAAAGGATCTGCCACTCTGATGCACGCAGGATCCTGAGACAGAGACTAGGCCTGTGTGAAGGCCAGGTAGGGAAAACTAAGGACATCAAAGCTATCCATATGTCAGTTCTAGGAGCTTCTGGGGCTGAGTACAGCAGCAGTGTCCAATGCCACGTGGAGCCAATCCTACCCATGAGGTGCCAGTACCCACTGGACACCCCAGTGTGTCTCCCTGGGTTCTGCAGCGACTTTGAACAGTCTTGCTGCAGAACCTTCAAAGCTAGCTTCAAAGCTAGCTTCAAATCTATTCTGGGATCCTGAGAACTGGCCGACTTTTCTCTAATGCAGTTCTGTTTTGCTTTAATGAACAGAATTAGCCTCAACTGCTTGCAGCTACACTCCTTGATATCATGCAATCCTGAGCACACAGCACTTTATACTTTGCTTGCAGTGCCTCTGGTTCTAGGATTGTGTTAGGAGACTTTAGAGTAGGTCTTGACCAGACCTGAGCTTGCCCCATTCCAGGCAGGGCATGGACACTGCTGTCCATGGTTTGAGATGTAGGTTTGAGTGGTCACACCTGCCTTAGGATGCTGACTGGTCTCTACAGCTCTGCCCTTGGGTGAGCCACTGCAGTAGAGTATATAAGCTACATTACTACAACAGAATACATGACATAGAGAGTGTGTCATATAAGATGTAGACAGAGCATTCATATATATAAATAAGTTTTTTTAGTGGGTTTTCCTACTTAATTAACCTAATTTATAAAATCCCTCACAGTTATGCCCAGAGGTTTCCTTCCACAGGATTCCAGATTGTGTCAAGTTGACAGTATTAACCATCACACTTGGCCTCTCTGAACCTTATCTATAAATCACCCATGGTGACCCAGCATGTCTTTTTTGGGTCAAATTCACTTGTGACTTACTTTTATGTTGTTTTTTTTTTTTTTCAAGACAGGGTTTCTCTGTATAGCCCTGGCTGTCCTGGAACTCACTCTGTAGACCAGGCTGGCCTCAAACTCAGAAATCCGCCTGCCTCTGCCTCCCGAGTGCTGGGATTAAAGGCGTGTGCCACCATGCCCAGCTCACTTGTGACTTTTTGAGAGATGGGCACAAGTCTCCAGGGAGCTCATTAGAGTTTTCTCAGGTTCTTTCTAGACAGAAATAACTATCTAGGGCTGGTGATATGACTCAGCAAGTAAAAGCACTTGCCACCAAGCCTGACAACCTGAGTTTGATCCCAGGACACACTTGGTGGAAGAAAAAAGGAATTCCTCAAAGTTAGCCTCTGACTTTTATACACACACACACACACACACACACACACACACACACACTGTTGCTTGAGTTTTTTGATCTTAGCTATCCTGACAGATGTAAGATGAAATCTTAGAGTAATTTTGATTTGCATTTTCCTGATGGCTAAGGATGTTGAACATTGCTTTGCTTCTCCACCATTAGGGATTTCTCTGTTGAGAATTCTCTATTTGGATCTGTACCCCATGTTTTAATTAGATTATTTGGTTTGGTGAAATCTAGTTTCTTGGGTCCTTTATATTTATTGGATGTGTGTGTGTGTGTGTGTCCACAGATAGATAGTTCTATAGATAGATATAGCTATATGTACCTATATAACTACATATAGACATATAGAGATAGACATAGACATGGATATAGAGATAGAAGTAGAGATAGAGATATGTCTTTGGATATATTTTTGATGTAGGGTTGATGAAATTCTTTTCCAATTCTGTAGGCTGGTGTTTTGTCCTTTAGATGATGTCTTTGGCCTTACAGAAGCCTTTCGATTTCATAAGGTCACATTTATTAATTGTCGACCTTAGTGCCTGCAACATTGGTGTTCTTTTCTGTAAGTTTTTTCATGTGCCAATGTGTTCAAGATAATTCTCTCTTCTATTAGGTTTACTGAATGTTGTTTGATGTTAAGGTCTTTGATTCACTTGGAATTGAGGATTTTTTTTTTCTTTTTCCTTTTTATTTGTTAAGAGTGTCTGTTCAAGCTGGTTTTGCTAGCAGGGCTGAAGTACATTCCATGTTAGGCAGCTGTGTTGGCCATGGCATGAGGAATGCCTCTTGGGATGGTGAAGAGGACAAAGGGCATGGGTCTCTGTCTCCAAATGCCAGCTAGGAAATGGGATTCAGACAACAGTACTTAGCTCCTGGATCCCTCTGGGTCTGAAATGTAACCTACTGCTGATCTTTTCTGTTATAGGAGCCAATCAGTCTTCTCTTCATCTGAAGCTGGTTGAAATTAGAGTTTTTCATCTCGATGAAGTCTCTGGGTAGGATTAAATGAGAAAGCTCAGAGAATGTGCTGAGCATGGATCTCAAGAGGGCCTGCGGAATCGTCTTTTACAGGATACTTAAGGATACCCAGCAGTCTGCCAGGACTGAATCCCAGCCTTAGAAGCTTAGGTTTGGTCTGGAGCGCTGACCACACACAATTTTTTATTCTGCTTAACATTTTGCTGTGGAAATTTTCCCTTGTCATCAATAGTCTTTAAAAGCCTGATTTGTAATGTGTAATAAATCTGAAATGAGGCTTTTCCATTTTAAATATTGCCATCCTCCGATCATTTGACATCAAAATTCTTTTCCATTTTCCACTTTGTAAGTTAGACCAGAAAAGCATGTTTGCACCCAAACTCCTGACTGTGCCACAGATTGTTTGCCTGGGATGGGTTTCTACTTGTGGAATGGCTGACTGCGGACATTTGGAGCTCCTGAAACCCATTGCGATGTTCAGCTTTCAACTGGTTTGCCCTTTCGCTGCCCCATTCCTCTGTTAACAGATTCTCGTGGGCAGAAATTCTTCCACTGCCACCATTAGTTCAGTGCCGTGGGCCGAGAGCTGCGTGGTACACCATCTATGTGCCTTTCATGGTTTTTACCACCAATCACACAGGTGGGATAAGTCACCAACTTTGGAGAGGAAGAAATGACCTCAAATTAGGTTTACGGCTTCGACAGGCAACAGAGGTTTAAAAAAAAAAAAAAAAAAAGCCTGAGGTGAGATGTGCTTAGAGCTGCCTGATGGGAACTTCTACTGTTCTGCATGAAATCCATAAAGAAAGAGGAATCACGGGCCAACAAGTTGACTCCAGAGGTGAGTTCAGGGGCCTGATGATCAAATTTGGAGTCCCTTACCCCCATTCAATAAGGAGAATCTTGAGAGATGTCCTCTGGCTTCTGCTCATGCATCATGCACACACATGTCTGCCCACACACACAAAACTAAATAAGTGTCATTTAAGAAGAGAAAAGGAGCTACCCACAGATAAAGACACTTTCTGTCCAATGACCTAAATTTGATTTTAGGGATTCACATAATGGGTCCAACAAGTTGTCCCATGACTTCCACCTGAATGTCCCCCCCAATAAAATAAATAAAGGTAATTTTAAATATTTTTAATTTAAAAATGAAAAAGAGCAATTGTTTCTTACTGGGAATCCTACCTCAAAATAATTCCCCAGTCAATGCCTGGATACATCCCTTTGTGACGCCTTCAGATATCATACTGGAAGCACAGTCTGTTATTTGGGGTACAGATCATAAAGGTATACCTTATGAAAATCAGGGCTTGTTGCACCTAGGATCCTTTCTAAGCAAGATGCAGTTTCCTGTTGAGGTCACTGGGCGATGACTGACTGTTGCCTCCAGAGGCCCTCCTTGGTGAGGTCAAGGAAAGAGGAGCCACTAAGCAGGCCAGTCACTAAGCCCACCTCAGGACTGCAAGAGAGGGAAAGGGGCCACTGGGCAATTGGTAACTATAGGAATGGGATCAATACACAAACCTCAGATCAAGACATTGGATCTACAGCCACGGGGTGGGTCTGGAAATTTAGGGACATGGATTACTATGTCTTAACATATAGGAACTCCACTTGCTTCATCCCTAAGCAGATCTTCCATCTGTATATTTTGACCACATCTTATGCACAGATGTCCCAGGTCTACCCTCCAGCCATCTCCAGGCATCAATCTGCCAGAGCCTCCCTTTCTCCACCCTACTGATACCTAACACTTAGCCTGTAAACAACAGGACAGTAGTCCAGGTATGCCCAGAGCCAGTAGTGTGGATTCTATCAAGCCTCTGAGGTGGGGGAAAGAGGCCAAGTAGCATGGCCCAGTGATCTTTAACAAATGGAATCCCCCAGACTTATCTGGTTATGATGACAGTGTGATTGTGACAGACTGTGATCATGACGACAGTGTGATCATGATGAGAGTGTGATCTTGACAACAGTATGCTCATGATGATAGCATGATCCTGATGACAGTGTGATCATGATGAGAGTGTGACCTTTGACAGTGTGGTCATGGCTACAGTGTAACCATGACTACAGTGAGATCATGGCAACAGTGTGATCTAGGGTCTTTTGCCTTCTGATCCATGGAGACACTGGGTTTCCAGAATTCATCTCACCCTCCTTGACTCTTGTCTTCTCTTGAAGATAATGTTAACAAAATCATCATATCATTTCCTCCCAAACTACAGCATGCAAGCCTGACAGTGAGGTAAGGATGGAGTTTAGGATTTTCAGAACGCTTGTCATTTCCCAGCAGTTATTGCTTTGGGATTTGGGACATAAGAACTACTTGCTACCAACCAGACTACTTTCTGCAATCAGGGGCACAAAAGCCAAGGTGTATGGTAAGTCTCCATCTTACCATGTATTCTCGTGTCAGTGTAAGACAAAACCATGTGGAATCTTAAGGACTGGGGTTTCCCTCTCTGCCCTCCACCCTCTACCCCTTATCTCATGTGATATTACAGTCATGAACTTAAATATAAAACAACTTTTCTAAAATTCTGCTTCAAAGAGCTGGTGAGTGCTTACCCAACCCCTAGGCATAGCTCCTCAGGCAGAGGGGTGGCATTCCCAACCCCTAGAAGCCAGACTAAAATTTCTCTCATGCATGCAAACTTCCTAGAAAGGCTTTGGAAAGTGGAGGTCCAGGCCTTCTCCATCATGGCACATGCATGGGTTGATGCATCAGTCTCTAGCCACCAACCCCTTTTCTTTCTCAACTATTCTCCTGAATCAAGAAAATGTTCCTTTGCTCCCTGGAGGTCCACAGCTTCCTGAGGGCTTGAGGTTGGGGATGTGGAGAAGATTGTGGCCACACCCCTTCCCTATCGTAGTTTTTCTCCAAGTGATGGGACAGCGCACAAAAGTAGAAGAGAATGGCCTCATGAGAGGGTAGGTTCCTGGAAGGGCCAGACCCTGCCTTGTCATCTTTTTATAGACAGTGTTGAGATGTCCCCAGTTGGGTAGAACTTCATGCCATGTACATAAGCTGCCACAGAGCCACAGGTCCTTCACATCCTCCCATACAGAAAAAAACTCTCCTACCAAATGCCCTCTGCTTTCAAAATCGCATGTAAAACATCTCTCCTAGACAGACCACTGTCTCTCTTTCATGGCCCATGGCCTTCTGGAATTAAGAGAGGGAGGGGATTCTGCACACTATACCCACTGCTCATAGACACCATGCTCATAGACACATAGACTACCCTGGGAGGCCTTAGACCACCGGGAACACTGCAGCACTGGCTGGTAGAGGAGGTGACTTGGGCCCATGGATAGTCAACCTGTGACAGGCCTTCGTGCTCCACAAGAGGCTTCTTTTCCTCCAGTTTCAATCGTGTGTGTGTGTGTGTGTGTGTGTGTGTGTGTGTGTGTTACACACACTTGTGTGGAAATCAGAAAACAACTTGTAAGCGTCAGTTCTCTCCTATCATGTGGGTCCCAAGGTACAAACACACAGTGGCAGGCAGCAGGAGCCTTTACCCACTGGTCACTCCTTTTCCTCCAGTTTTGAAGATAGCACTGCTCTACTCTAGTCCTAGAACCAGACTGGGGTCACCTTGGATCACTTCAGCAGTTCTCTTGAACTTGTAACCCATGACAGCCAGGATCTAGGTGTGCACCCTTCTCCCAACAGCACTGGCCTTCTAAGCCACTTCTAGTGACCACCTGAACCCAGGTTCATCCTGAAAGCATGCTGCCTTTGGCCACACCCCAGACAGCCAACAGGCCCAGTTTCAGAAGCAGCTAAGAGGGTAAAGACAGCCCAGAGGAATTGTGCTGATGCCATCAGGTACCCTCACTGGGTGAAACGGCTAATTTTCTCGTCTTCCTATTTTCCTATGTTCGATGTTTTTCAATGAACTTATATTACTTTTGTGATTAGGGGGAAACTATTTACAATCCAGCCTGGCTTCCTACAGGCTGTGCTTGTGTACTTACAGAGGATCTACTTGGAAGGGTAGGGTAGTGGCAGAGAAAGCCCTGGCCAAGCTGAGGCCCATCATCCTATACCCAAGCAATGAAGCCCCTTCTCTGGGCCTTTCTGGGGTATGAAGCTTCAAAAGGTGCAGTCATCAATCTCTGCCCTACAGAACGCTGACTGTCAGCGTATTCCAAGGCGGGGAGTTGGCAGTCAGCATCTTTTATTCAGGACAATTTGACCAGAACAGTGAGGGGGCAGGGCTAAGCCCACTCAGCATCAAGACTCGCAGGTACTGTGTGCACACTTCCCCAGCCTTTTCCAGGATATTGAGAAGCCTTACTCAGCAGACAGACTTTCAGAGGAAGAGGGGTTACTAAGAAGACCTTACAGAGACATGGCCTGCCCATGGGCACCAGGAGAACCCAAGGCTAGATCCAACACTCTTCCAAGCAGTCCAGTCCTAAGCCAAAGCTTTAGAGGCCCTGCCCAACCACCTTGCTTTGAAATGTGGGGTGAACAGCAAGTAAGGAGTTTCTGTTTGAGTGATCAAATCGGGTCCCTTAGCTCAGGACAGACTCCAACAGCCGAGAAGCATGGAGTTCCCACCAAGGCTGGTGATCCGGTCCCCTCTGATTAACAGTTAATGTGTTGATTCAAATTGATTTGGTGATTACAGGGAAAAAAACAGAAACCTGTAATCTATATGTGTGCAAAGTTAACCATTTGTTGCCTGTGACTTTTTTTTTTCAGCCAGGCAGCAGCCAAAGTGAACCACCACACAAGAAGACTGGGTATCTCGCCCCACCCCTGCCCAGAGCATAGGCAGGGCTGGGGCAGCTTCCTCAATTCCCCAGCCATCCTTCAACTGACTCCACCCACTCTGCTGATCAATAGAAGTGTGGGGCTGGAGAGATGGCTCAGTGGTTTAGAGCACTGACTGTTCTTCCAGAGGTCCTGAGTTCAATTCCCAGCAACCACATGGTGTCTCACAACCATCTGTAATGGGTCTGATGCCCTCTTCTGGTGTGTCTGAAGACAGCTACCATGTACTCATACAAGTAAAAATAAATAGATCTTTTATTTTTAAAAAACACAAAAACAAAAACAGAAGCATGTCTCAACTCACACCCTGCCTCTTGACACCCCCTTAGCCACTCATACTCTTAAAGCTGGCTACAAGACACTACTTAAAAGTCACCTCTGAGCAAACACAGAAGTGGATGCTCACAGTCAGCTATTGAATGGATCATAGGGCCCCCAATGGAGGAGTTAGAGAAAGTACCCAAGGAGCTAAAGGGATCTGCAACCCTATGGGTGGAACAACATTATGAACTAACCAGTACCCCGGAGCTCTTGACTCTAGCTGCATATGTATCAAAAGATGGCCTAGTCGGCCATCACTGGAAAGAGAGGCCCATTGGACTTGCAAACTTTATATGCCCCAGTACAGGGGAACGCCAGGGCCAAAAAGTGGGAGTGGGTGGGTAGGGGGATGGGGGGAGGGTATGGGGGACTTTTGGGATAGCATTGGAAATGTAATTGAGGAAAATACATTATATATATATATATATATATATATATATATATATATATAGTCACCTCTGACCTCTGGCTCTCATGTGCTTGTCACCGGCTCTGCCCTAGCTCCCTTCAGGCCCCACTTCTCAGAGTTTCCCTGTGTTTGCCTCTCCGAGACACTGAGGTACCATCTGTCTTTCCTTGGCTTTCACCCTCTGGCCCCTGGCATGGTTCTAGCACCGTCAGCACCCTATAAATGCCAGTTGAATCCTAAATTGCTCATCAATTTGTGAAATTAACCCACCTCCACCTCTCATGGCAGTTGTCTATAAATTAATTCACGATGCCTATGTGAGCAGGGACAGACACGGGAAGGAAATCAAGGCAGCCCTCCCCCCTCACCTTCCAGGGAGACCTTCCCCACACTCACTCTCTTCTTTTTCCTTCACACACGTATTTTGGGTGAATGAACTTCTGCGCTTGAATAAATATGCAGTTCTTCCTGTTGGAAGTGCAATAAATCACTGCAAACAAGAGGCACCCCGCACAGTGGAGATGGAATGGCTTTTGCCAGCACTATCAGAAGGAGGCAGTGACATCAATAATGCTGCCTGTCAGAGCAGAGGAAGGAAATCAAAGCCCTTCCTGGGAAGGATCCTATTTAATTGATGTATTCACAGGGGCATAGACTCTGATCGATGCAGCCTGGCAAGGACCAAGGAAAGGCCAAGGTGGGCTGTGAAGACTAGGTAGTGCCCAAACCACCCAGCCGCAAGCAGACAGCAAAACCTTCACTCTGCCTCCAGCTTTTCCGCCTCTTAGAATGTGTAACTATTTTTTTCTTTTCTTTAAGATTTTTAAGATTTATTTTTATGTGTGTGAGTGTTTTGCCTGCATGCATGAAAGGACACCATATGTATGCAGTCCCTGTAGAGGCTAGAAGAGGGTGTTTGATTCCCTGGAACTGGAACTATGAATGGTTATGAGCCACCAGTGGGTTCTAGGGACCAATCTCAGGTCCTCAGGAAGAGCAGCAGGTGCTCTTAACTGCTGAACCATCCCTCCTGCTCCATGATTCTTGTTTTCCATTGCTATATCAAAATAGCTCAGGCTAGACATCTTACAAAGAAAAGTGGTTTATGCAGCCCATAGTTTTACAGGCTAAGGTCAAATATCAGATGATGTCATCTGTTTAGCCTCTAGTGAGAGCCTCACAGAAGGCAGCCTAGCAATTGCAGGAGCTATGCAGAAGAGAACCCAACTGGGCCGATGGGGTCATGGGCCAGACTCACCCATTTTATATTTAGTTCACTAGGAAACAATCATGGCATCACAAGAATCATATCAGCCCCTCCCAATGATCTAACCACCACCCACTGGGCCCCACTCAGTGCTACTACCACACTTGGGGCCAAGTTTCCAGTCCACAAATCTGAGGCAAAATATAGCAATACCCAGCTTGGTGCCAGATCAAACCAGCCTCAGGAGTGCTCTCTGCAGGATCTAGTCAGCAATACCCACGCCTAGCTACAACGTGAAATCCATAAAGTTGGCTAGATGGAGGACTCTGTTGGAGTGGACCAGCATCAAACACATATCCACGACTACGTGCTCTGATCTTATCCCAGGAAAATGAACTAACTGATCAGCAACAGCTCTTGAGTAAAACTGTGAGTCACTCAATGCAGTGGCTGGGGCTCGGTATTTATCCTTTCACAGACCAAATCTGCTTGCTCATCAAAGCTTTGCTCCATGGGCCTGTAGCCCTGCTGTGCATCACAAGTACCCAGGAAATCAGTTCATATATGGTAGCTTTACCCCAGAGGACATGTGAAGGCAGGGTGAACACCCACAGGCCACTGGCATATCCCACACAGAGACTGAGGATCACTACACCCATAGAAGAGCAGAAGCGTGGGTCACTGTGCCAGCTCTTCCTGAACATCAAGAAAATTGGTGCTGATAAGAACCTCAGCTTTTTTGGGGGGAGGGGTGTTGAGATAGGGTTTCTCTGTATAGCTCAAGCTGCCTGCAACTCACTCTGTAGACCAGGCTGGCCTCAAACTCAGAGATCCACCTGCCTCTGCCTCCTGAGTGCTGGGATTAAAGGTGTGCACCACAACCCCCTGCCAGAACCTCAGCTTTATAAATGATTTGCAATACAGTCCTGTACACCCACTGACCACAATGGCCCACTCAGGCCCAAGAATCCACTCCACAGACCATACAGAGCAGATACTAAGTCTAGCAGAGCAGCTGTTGCAACTCACTTCACAGAGAGCTTTCTTTACATGCACAAAACCCTGGGCTGAATCCCCAGCACCACATAGCAAGATGTGTCAGCTCACACTCAGATCCCAGACCTCTAGAGGTGAAGGTAGGAGGATTAGAAGTTCAAGGTCATCTTCAGTTATACATCAACCTCAAGGTCATCTTAGGATACATGACACCTTTTATTTTTTTCTTTCTAGATCTGGGCATCAGATTTCATTCTAGATGGTTGTGAGCCACCATGTGGTTGCTGGGAATTGAACTCAAGACCTCTGGAAGAGCAGTCAGTGCTCTTAACAGCTGAACCATCTCACCAACCGAGACCCTATTTTTTTTTAAAGATTTATTTATTGTGTATACAACGTTCTGCCTACAATATGTCTGCACACTAGAAAAGGATACCAGCTCTCAAAACAGGTGGTAATAAGCCACCATGTGGTTGCTAGGAATTGAACTCAGGACCTCTGGAAGAGCCATCAGTGCTCTTAACCGCTGAGCCATCTCTCCAGCTCCCTACTCCCCACTTTTATTTGTGAAACAAGCATTGATTTGTTTGAGACACTCAGATTTAAGGAACCTTACCATTCAATCATTTTTCTAAATAAAATTAAACCCAGCTGAGGCCCCTGATAACCCTCACCTGGTACCCTAAAGCCAGGGCAGATCTGTCTGAAACATCACCATTCTGATTTGGAAATAATCCATGGAGAGCTGATTCCAAGACAGGTCTTAGATGCAGGCAGCCAGCCCAGTCCAGCCAGGATCTTGAGATCCTGAGATAGGAAAGGGACACCTTATCTGCTTTCCCAAACCTCATCCCCAGGCCTAGTGTGATGATTAATCTCAACTGTCAACTTGATCAGATCTGGAAACAAATCAGCCGCACGCCTCTGGTTAGGTCTACAAGGGTGTTTCCAGGAAGGATTAACCAAGAGAGAAGTCCCTCCCCCAAAACGGGCAGTACTTTACCCAAGGTGGCACCAACAGGATGAAGACCAAGGGAAAGCAATAGTATCCTCTGTCTGCTGCTGCCAGCCTTCAGGTCAGCTTCTTCAGCCTTCTTACATAGACTGAAGACTAGCCTCTCTCCAGGAATCCCCCTAGCCTTCAGCACCAGATTGGGACAGCTGAGGATGGACTAAATCCCCAGACGTAAGAACGCCAGGTAGCCTTTGTAGGCTCAGTCAAAGCCTCACAGGGCCCCAGCTAAGACTTTTCTCCAGCTTGAGCCGGACAGAGAGCATTACCAGACGCCCACCAGCTGGATCGCAAGGGCCATTCTGTGAACAACAATGTACTTTCTCCATTCCAATGGTGAATTACTTAGGGGCAATCTGCTTGTGGAGCCAACCTCTTCCACTCCATACCTGCCCACGTGCATTCTTCTGAGACCATGACGAAGGACAATGGGAACCCACTCACTTTCATCTGGTCTTCAGACAATGTCCCTGGGAATCCACTACATGGGTGGGACCTCTGTGCAGGGCCTGTCTCCTCAAATCACCTGCCTGATTCTAGTCAGCCACCTGGCAGTGAGAGACTTGTTCCTCCCCAAGCTGGTGTGTGGCAGAGGAGGTTGAAGACCAGCTGACCCCCTGCAGAGAGCAATGAGAACAAGGTGACAAGCCCAGCAGTGAACTCCAGACATGAGTCTCTGCACAGCTGATATCCATGGTGCCAGCACTGCAGATCCTAAATCTTTGGGAGGAAGTGGTCCAGGACCACTTGCTCAGAAACCTCTCTTCTCCTACCTTCCCCAGTCATCCTTTCTCTGTCCTATATAGGTCTGAGAAGCATTGCTAAACCCTGGGACCCTACCTCCAGCAACAAGTTGCTGATCATCCCCCTTCCTAAGGGGACTTCATTTCCCTGCCCCTTAGAATCCATTTATCAAATAAGCCTACACAAATGCTGCTAAGAATCTGTGCCAGGCAGAGAGCAGAGGGCACAAAGTCCAATGATCTCTCAAGGGCCCAGCAGGAGCCATGAGGATTCATCCAGCCCATTTTTTAACAAAAATAACAAGTTGATGCTGACTATAGAAATGACTCTTAACTGCCACCATCCCTGCCACGTGGAATCATCTCGTTATAAGCTTGCCTATGTACAACAGTACAGAGCATGTCACTTTCCCAGCGCCTCACAGAGCCCGTCCATCTTCACGCTGCCATGCATCTCATCTGCAGTAGATGAGACTCTTCCACACTTCCCACCCATGGCCAGGTACACCCCAGAGAAGGGGGGCCACATGGATGGTAGCCGAAGGTTGTCTATGCTGAGGAGCAACACTGGCACAATTGCTTCTCACTTCACCTTGTGTAGAGACCCACCCACCTGCGAGAGGCAGACCTGTGGCCAAAGGCCCGACCCCATCAGGGTGTGAACTTGGCCAAGTCCGTTAACCTCATAGAGCTTGTGCAAGTGCGGAGAATCATAGTGAAGAGATGCTGATGCTTCAAAATGTTTGTCACCCCAGGGCACAGAGAAAGCAGGAAGGCATGGGCATATCCACACAACACAGCGAACACAGGGCAGAAATGCCTCCACCCATAGAACCAGGGACTCCTCCAATCCCAGGCAGCAGAATGCAGAGGGACAGGTGGAGAACTCTGCTTGCCTGCAGAGTACCCGAAGGGGGCTGGTATATGAGAGTTAGCCCTCTCCAAGTGTTGTCGTCTCCTCAGGGAGTCCAGATTGGGCTGGGGCATCAGCAAGGTTAAGGGGCTTCCCCCAGAACCGCCCCCACAAGGTTTCCAGAGTGACTCCGCTGCAGAGCCAATAGATGTCCAATTGCAGCTTGTGGGACATAGTGGGCATCCCCTCCTATTCCTGCCGACAGCCCTCAGTCACACCACTGGGGTCCTCCCTGACTAATTGGCAAGCCGGTCCCATCCCAGGAGAACTGAATGGGTCCTTCTGCTCCAGGCGCATCTCACACAGTGTCCCTTTGTAGCCCTCTGGCAACCCAAACTGAGGCCTCAGCTGTTTACCCTGGGTGCAAGTTCGGCTTTTTCTCCTGGCTGCCACCTTCAAAGCACAGGCAACGCTGTGGGCGGGGCCCCAGGTAGGGCTGTAGCCACAAAGCAGGCCTGTCAGGATGGCTGTTTTTAGGGGTGTGTGGGTATGGGTGTCCAGCCAGTACTGAACAAAATGAGGGGAGTTCTGCTGCTGGCAAGTCGGGGAAGGCACAGCTCAGATGCTCCACCGTGAGCCAGGATCTCCTGTCCATTAAAAAGCCTATGGCCTATGGCTTAGGCAATATCAGGAACCATCTAGGAGAGGCTAAGGCTAGCAGGTGATTTCCCAGAGGTGGCCCACTAATTTTGCATGGCTCACAATGGGTGAGCTCTGAGAGGCAAGGTCCCAAGAGACTTCATCTCAGGATTGTTTCCTGCAGTTGATATGCCTTTCCCTGTCACTATTACATAGTCTAATGATTCCTGGGCATTAGCCCACACTATAGGGCAGATTTCCTGCAGATCAACATAAAGATGAACTTCCATAAATTAATGTTGTTTAGATGAATTAATGATTTTATAGAACTCATGATTTGATTACAATAATTTTAGGTAGAAATTTTTAAGAGATGGTTTTACTTGTTTTGCCTGAAAGATGTAATAAAGTCAGAATCAAGAACGGAATGTGCCCCCCCCTCATAAAATAGTGAGTAACAGCTTCATGGTAAGGAATCCAATGAGCTTTTGCAATTACACTAAAAAGAGAAATAGGCTTGGGGCAAATCTGCGATCAAAGAAAAACATCCATTCCAGGTCAGATCTGAGGATGAGGCCACTGGTGTGCACCATGATAAAGTGAGGCCATGTGAAACTGTTGCTTTGAACTTATAATGAGCTTATAGCTTAAAACACTGCTTTGAACTTAATATCAACATCCTTCTGTAACTCCCCTTCTGTGTAACATTTTATCTATGAGGTAATTTTCTAAAGCACTTTTGTCTAAGAATCTATAAGAAGGCCAGAGAAAAAGGTATAAGGTGGTGGCTTCTGAGACTCTGACCCATCTACCCACCAAATGTATGTGGGTAGCATTTGGGACTCAGCTCCACATGTACATATGCATATGTCTGTTCATCTATACATACATGTGTAAATATATGTGTATGTATATAAATATGCAAGAACACTTGTGAAGTTGATGAGACAAGTGATTGGGCCTGACCAGAATGTATGTGAGTGTATGTGTGCCTGTGCATATTGCCTATGTAAAATATTTTCCTTTTTTTCTACTCTTTTCTTCCTGGTTCATGAAGAGGTAATAAGTCCAAGCCTCTAACATGGCCAGCGAGAGGTCCTTGAGCCAGAGAGAAGGGAGCCCTAACAGTTAAGCTTTTTTTTTTTCTTTTTTCTTTTGTTTGTTTTAGGCCAATGTCATTAATACCATTGTAGCACTTGCAAATAAAATATTGCCACACAATTTCTTTAAATGGACTAAATTTTAAAAATTCATATCATCACAAAATTCAAGTTATGTAAAGAATGTGAGCATAGTTCACCAATTACTGTATACATTATAAAAAATGACTAACGAAGTAAAGTCTCTTCTAAGTCTCATGCAATCTCTTAACTGTAGCCTCCTATAAAGTAACATACTTCCAACATACAATGACACAGGATATACATTACCATTCTAAACTGAAGGAAGGGAGCTTAGTGCTAAATACTGGACCAAAGCAAGACCAAAACCAAGCAGAGCAAACTCCAAACTCTGCATGCTCATGTCTGATGTCACAGTGCTCCTCACAGCTCCAAGTCCTCTCAGTTTTCTTCACTGAAGCGAGCTTCTCTCTCTTGGGCTGGTTCCACACCTGGTTTGCAGCTTTCTTTGGCAGGTATCCCTCAACTTTGACATCTCCAACATCTTGGGCTCTCCCAAACAATCCAGGCTTTTCCTCAGTTTCATACAAGGGCACACACGTGTGACTTTTTCCAATTTTTTATTAGGTATTTTCCTCATTTACATTTCAAATGCTATCCCGAAAGTCCTCTATACCCTCCTTCCACCCTGCTCCCCTACCCACCCACTCCCACTTCTTGGCCCTGGTGTTCCACCCGGGGATCCATCCCATAATCAGCCACCAAACACAGACACTATTGCATATGCCAGCAAGATTTTGCTGAAAGGACCCTGATATAGCTGTCTCTTGTGAGGCTATGCCAGTGCCTGGCAAACACAGAAGTGGATGTTCACAGTCATCTATTGAATGGAACACAGGGCCCCCGATGGAGGAGCTAGAGAAAGTACCCAAGGAGCTGAAGGGTTCTGCAACCCTAAAGGTAGAACAACAATACAAACTAACCAGTACCCCAAAGCTCATGTCTCTAGCTGCATATGTAGCAGAAGATGGCCTAGTCGGCCATCATTGGGAAGAGAGACCCCTTGATCTGGCAAGCTTTTTTTTTCTAATCCCCTGATACTAACAGAAAGAGTTTATTATTACCAGAAGCCATTGGGTTTTGGCCTTAGAATTGCAAAGAGTTGTACACAGAAGATTGCCAGAGATAAATAAACTTTGGCCTCACTGCTGACTCCATACCCCATCACTGCCTTTCCTTGGGATCCTTTCATGCTGGGCTGGACTCCAGCAAGGCAGGAAGTAGAAGGTGGAACATCTGGGAGGAGGAAGAATTCTGGGATAGAGCCAGGCACGGATGATCTGCCTGGAAAGATGTGAGAAGATGAATGCATGGTACCTAAGCAATGTAACCAGACTCATGGCAGAATGTACATTAAAATAAATGGATTATCTTATGTATGATTCTAGTCAGAGAAGAGCCTAGCTTTATGGCCAAGGTATTTGTAAATATATTTTGAGTCTGCGTTGTATTTCCGGGAGCATGGGGCTGGGGAGGGCGAGGAGAACTGGACCTAACTTCTACACCTACCCCCATCTCTTATATACCCACTGAGGCTAAGTTTCCTCCAGAGAGGAAGGCAGGATCTCTCCCCACCTGGAATAGAACCATCACTATGCCAAAAGAAGAGTCTCTTGAAGTGAGCTGGGACTCAAACAAGTGAGAGTAATGGACCATGTCCCCGCCCCACCACACAGCCACACACAGAACCACACTGGGCCACTCGGGCTGGAGACAGGGGTCCTGGGTCACAAGCCTGGGACATAAGAGCTGAACTCCACAGCACAGATGCTGTCAGCGTACCAGCTCCATGGAAGTCAGGCCTCGGCTCCTCTGGTCAGAGCTGACTGCTTTTCACAGCCTGGCTCCTCCTCCAGACTGGCTTTTGGGGCTGCTGCAGAAATGATGTGATCTGATCCTCTTTGAGAGGTAACATACTCTGCCACTCAACCCTCATCAGAAGGAGACCAGGGGGCAGGAACAGCAGCCCGGAGCAGGACACCTGAGATTAGAACCCAGGCCTCCAGCGGGTGCAACTGGAGCCACACTCCTCGATGTGTCCTCCGTTCCCTGGAGGAGCCTGCTGCCCCATTTTTTTTTTTTTAAGGAAGAGATTAAGGCTCCAGAGTTTGCCTGGCATGTCCAAAGCTGATGACCAGTCTCCTCCTGCCTCAGAAGCAACCCTCTACTTGCTGGAGGTGAAGTAGCCTCCCATCTCGCTCCTGCCAAGAAGGGAAAGAGCCCCTCCTCAGAACTCCCGCTTCTCCACGTGCAGGAGTCCATGAGAACTTGAGGAGTGTCCCCTAATGAGAAGTCCCTGACACTGACATCAGGGACACAAAAGACTCTGAACAAGCAGATCTCATAAGGCCCCCGGTTTATCAACATTAGATCACATACTTCTATCCAGTCACGTTCTGTTTTGTTGTCACAGGATAAAACCACAGCTTAAAAAAAAAAAAAGAATGCAGAGGTTTACCATTTCTTCCACTCTTCATTTCCTTTAAAGGCTCCTAGATGTCATAAAATTTCTATTAGATAAATGTATATGCTTTTCTCTTTGTTAATCATTTTGTTGCAGAGGCCTCAGCCATGACCACAGGGTGGATGAGAAAAGGTATTTCTTTTCTCCTTCAGCGCTCACACACCCAGAGCCTCCCAGTCCTGGCTGTCTAGGTCATCACTATGTAATGGTAGATAGACAGCTGTCGACAGAGCCACATACAAAGGGAGACCACAGTCAGGTGGCAGAGACAACGTGCAAGAAAACCAAGTGCAAGCAAAGAGCACCTTCCTACCACTCACACCATTAGGCCTAGCCTTCATTTTCCACGCTGCAAGCCCTTTCCATAGGCTTAGGGCGCCCTCTATCCCCTCCTAGTGAATGCACAGGTAGGTGATCGTCGCCCCAGGGCAGTTGCCCGGGCTAGGTTACCAGGTCTTCTGAACCGGGCAAGAGGATGGGCACCGATCAGGTGCACTGGGCGACAAGTGGGTGAACATGATTCACACCTCTTAACCAGTCAAAAGACCGGAGCCCCAGAGCACATAACAGGCGAGATAAGGGAGAACCCAGACCTGAACGGTCACGGCGCCGCAGAGGGAATTGTTTCTGCATTTTTTCAACTGTTTTCAAAGTGTGCGTTCAGTCTGCACGCTAACAACCAAGTTTTATGAAAGTACAGAAGTCTGCAGCCAAGAAGATGCGCAACCAAGGAACAGCAAAGGACAGCGAGCCCTGGAAGAAAACAGTTTAACACCACCCCTGAAAAACCACCCCATCCCCTGCACCCATTGGCTCCTGGTCTCAGTGCCTGGCCTGCGCGCACGCGCGTCGCGGCTGAAACCTGAGCAATGCTTTGCCGGCAGTGCCCCCTGCTGCCCAAATACGTCTTCGGCCTCCCCTACCAGTGCTTAGCTCTAAGTCTGACTCAAGACATCCCTAACTACTCTACAGAACTCGAAGCTCCCTCTCCGCAAAAACGGACCATTTTTTCCCCAGGAAAACTGACTTCAAAGGAGACTAAGTCATCAAGAGAATCTAAAAACCCAAGATGGGAAGTGGAAATGTCACTGAAGATGGTGGGTGCTTTCTGGCAGGTTCCTCCAAGAAACCTACGGCTCCTTTGTGAGTTCTTAAGATGTGTAGGGACCAGCTGGCCGTGGTTCCCATTAACTAGGAGCTCAGACTCATAGGGCATCCGACTCCACTTTAAAAAACAGTGGGCAGCGTGAGTGAAGGAAAGTGGGCCTAATTCGCCTGCTTTCATAAAGAATAGACAAGAGTGAACTGGCCTGAGGTCAGCCTAGCTCAAAACAAAACTGAAGCTGGCCTCGATATTCATAGTCATCAAGGCACCCGGCCAGGCTCCTACCACAGCTATGTGCCCTCAAGCTCACGAGTTCTGTCTGAGCCTGTACACTCCAAAAGAACATACCTGGGGCAGAAGCACAGGGCTGCCACAGTGTTTTCTAGGAAAAACTTGGGAATTTATGCACTGTTTGCATACACATCTTGAAGTTAGTTCCATTGTGTTACTATAAAATACAAGGCTTAGAACCCAGGAACCATAAATTAGTGATTAAGGCAAACCAGATTAGGGGCTGTTGTATTAGTAACCCCTCACCTACCACCTGCTAGCCTGGGGGGATCCTACCGTGATCATCAGGTTTCCAAGTGTGATGCTACCAGTTTATATGGCAAGCTGTCATCTAGGACAAGCTGTCAATGCTTAGGCTGAACTACTCTAACCCAAGTGCTGCTCTTCGGGTTCAGATAACGACACTCTAAAAATACAGCACTTAGGGCATGCTAAAAGTAAAAGCACTTGCTACACTGCAAAAAAACCTGGGTTCAGTTCACAGCACACACAGAGGGCGACTCACAATCTCCTGTAACTCCAGGAAGACCCAGCACCCTCTATTTGCCTCCTGAGGCACCGACACGCATGTGGTGCATAAACATATGCTCAGGCATACACACATAAACACATAAAATAAAAATAACTTTTCTTAGGATAAGCCTGGCTGGTGTCCACCCAAGCACAGGGAGGGTGAAAACCCCTTACCGGCATTAAGAGCAGACCATAAAAAGGTGTCCACATCCCCACCCAGGAGTCTCAGAGCTCCTCTCATGAAAGACACCAGAAGAGCATGACACAGCTACATGGACTTCCATTGCAGGCTCTCTATCTGTCATGGTCTGGGAACTCCTGCATGCAACTGTGCACACACATGTGCATACAGAGGCGTGTGTGCATGTACGCACACATGCACACACACACACTTGTGACCTCTTTTATGTTCCTGCTCTCTTAATCTTTCTTGGTTTCTTCTGGGAAACCCTTTCCCCTTATTTTGCCCTCCACCCAAGGTCTTATCCTTACCTACCCTGATGCAACTTATAAAGACAGTTAACTTATAAAGAACAGTTAAAAGGAACAGGTTGATGCGTAGGGGCGAGCATCCTTTGCAAGTTAATAAAAATAAAGGTTGGGGTAGGAAGCTAATAAAACTCTGAAGCAAGCTATTCTACACTCATGGAACCATGGAAGAAGTCCTAGCATGACTTGAGTTTTTCCTCACAGGAGTAAGTTGCTATTGTGTATTTATTATTCACCAAAGGGGCTCCCACTGGCATTTTAAAGAATCTTTTCCCCAAACTAGAAATGAATTGAAATGCTTTTACATACACGAGGGGCATCTCAGCCATGCTCCGGAGACAAAGGGGTGATAGTGCCAACCTCCAGCCCCAGGGACACCTAGAATGCCCCTGCCTCCTCAGAGCCTAGTCCTGCCTGCCCCGGGCATTACTGCTACCTATTTCAGTGAGTCAGCCAAATATCCTTTCCAAAACCTTGCTTTCCCCATCTGTAATTGGAGGTAACCGCACCTGTGACAAATATTAACATATTTGGAACAGTGCCTAGCACAGACTGCTTGATAAAAGCAGTTTCTCTGAACCAGTGCCAATCCTCGGGGCCAGCCAAGCAGAACTTCATAAACATTTTTTCCAATAAATATGCCTACTAAAAAGCCCCATAAGGTCAGGGTCTGTGAGCCTCCCTCCCCAGTGGCCCCTTAATGGCAGCTCAGAGCCTGGCATGACTGAATAGATGACACCTTGAATTTTATACTTAAACACCCACCCACCTCGAAAGGTTTAACTCTTACAATCCCCTGTGGATATATGCTATCCTGACACCGAGGTCCCAGCTCCAGAGATTGCAATGTGACTGAGAGGTGGAATGAGAGGCCCAGTGACTGTATCAAGGACCAAGAAGTTGGTATTCCTGTAGGAAGTGTGTGCCCACACATTGGGGATGCTCCAAGGCCCTTGACACCAATGCTGGTTTCATCTGGCGCATTATTTTAGGAAAACCAGAGGTCCTCATCCAACCTCAATGCTGTCATGTAAGCCATGACTGATTTTGATGAGATACTCTGGGAGGTGAGAATCCAAATCACACGTCCTCAGAGTGAAGGGAATGGTGTGCTAAGTGGATGTCCCTACCTTCTAGGTGGACATTTCTTCTCTACTTGTGGTGATGGAAATAAGAATTGACCCCCCACAGACTCAGGCATTTGACACTAGGTTCCCAGTACTGCTCGGAGAGGTTATAGGGAGGTACAAGCTTGTTGGGGGAAGTATGTTGCTGGGGACAGGATTTGAGAACCTCAGCTCATTTCATTTTACTCCCTGCTTCATGCTCCAAGTTAAAGAGGCAGTGGCACACATCCTTAATCCCAGCACTCAGGAGGCAGAGGCAGGAATTCAAGGCCAGACTGGTCTACAGCGTGAGCTCCAGACCCTGTCTCATAAAACAACAACAACAACAACATGTGCTCTCTCAGCTCCTTGTTCTGGCTCTGCTGCTAGTCCTTCCTAACGATGGCTCTGAGTTCTTTGGAAATGTAAGCCAAAGTAAACTTTCTTAGTTCTTGATCCTGTTTTGTTTTGTTTTGTTTTATCATGGCTACAGGTAGCTAGTTAGTCCTCGGTGAGAAGGTAGAGAGGTAATGGAGTCACGAGGACTATCCACTAGAGCTAACTGGATGTCAGCAGGCTTGGGAGTTATCGGGGGTGGACCCTTCCATGGTCAGCAGCTTGTCAGACGGGAAGGTGAAGGATTCTGCAGGATTCCAGTTAAAGCTCGAAAGCTCTGAGTCATATCTATCTGTAAGTGGCAACATAACATTCTAAACTACCAAGAAGGCCATAAGACTTCTGCGTGGCCAGAGGCTTTCTGGTAAGGAACAGGACATACTGTTGTCCACTTCCTGAGTAAATGTTCCTGCCAATCACTCAGACAGGAGAAAGGCCCCCTCAGGAAAAGCTGCCTCTCCTAAAGACTTAGTGTAAAGCCTATCAAAGTGTAGACCGGAAGCTCAGTCAGAACTATTCACGCACAAAAGCCTGGGCTTCAATCCCCAGAACCACCTCAGGGTAGAGAGAGACAGAAGGATCAGATGCCCAAGACCATCCTGGTGTGCACAGCAAGTCTGAAGCCAACCCGGGCTACATGAGACTGTTTTAGTCAACGAATTTTAAAAATAAAGGCCATTACAATGGATCTTTCCCCGACCTTGCCTACTCACTCTTAAACCTTCTCTATTCTAAACTATCTTCTACACTAAGCTTTTGTGTCTCCTCCAAATTCTTTCAACACAGATCACAGGGCCAGGACTGAGCGGCTGTCCTGGTTGTAAGGCCTGGGCGGCCCCTCCCCCTCACAGTGCAGCCAGCCCTTTCCCCACAGCTGTCCCTTATCTGACTTACCTTTCCATTATCTGGATTTCCTACCATTTCCTGCAATTACAGGAGAGAGGAATCTAGCGACTCACCAACTCCAGCTCTCTCCAGACTATGGAAAGAGCAGTTCTGAGGCGCCATCTGTGAAGAGCCACCGGCTAGCCTTGGCTGCTGTGGTAACAAGAGATCTGGATGTTACAAAGAGCTGACGCTGCCTCTGGTCTCTGTAGCAGCCCTCTTGTTCCAATGCCTGCATCTACCTAACGTCCCCTTGACGACTAGATGCAACTTATGAAACGGATTGCTAAGTCTGACAGCCTTCTAGTCTCCACCAAGACTAAAGCTAGGAATGTCATATCTGAAGTCTGTAAGCAATCCCAAGCACCCTACCTGGTGTGCTGTCTATATATTTTGTGAGCATGTTTTTTACTTTGTTTGGACTATAAAAGTGCACGTGACCTCTTCCACAGTGGCACATGTCATCCAGCCTTTATCACTCTCCCAAAAGGCAGGTCCCACTCATTCTCCTTATGAGAAACATTAGGAACTAAGATACAAGAGTTTTGATGAGCCGAACCACTAAGCAACTTCCTTCCCTAGGACTCCCTTGCAGCTTGCTCAGCACTGCAGAACTGGCTGCCCGGGGCATGTGGGTGGCAACAGTAATTTAAGTATGCCAGGTGACTGACTGCTCCAGGACTCAGCCTGGCAGGTTTTCTATGACCTGCTTCCTTTTCAGCAATCCCAGGGCCCATCAGACCAAGGCCTGGTTTGCCTGGAGATCAAAGCTTTCTACTTCCCTGAACCTCCTACACACAACCATGCTTTCCTCTCTTCCAGACTATGATGGCCTTCCAAATTTGGCCAGGAGATTCATTTGCCAAGTCCACCTAGTCTTCAGGCCTCTTCTGAAGACTCTCTTAATGCATGATCACAGGTCCTAAGGCAGTCTCTCCATCTCAGAGAGCAGCTGCAGGAAATGCAGAATCACGCACACGCACACGCAGAGTTCTGGCAGGCACAGCCACTACTGAACTTTGCAGAGGCAAGGTGGCACATGCCTGAAGTCCCAGCTAGTTGGGAGGCTGAGACTGAAACAGGAGGATTGCTTGAGTCCAGGAGTCCTGGGCTGTAGTGCTCTATGTTGATCAGGTGACCACAATAAGTTCATCATCAATATGGTGACCTCCTCAGGAACAGGGGACCCCCAGGTGGCCTAAGGAGGGGTGAACTGTTCCAGTTCAGAAAGTTCATCCCCTGTGAAACACACACACACACATCCCCTGTGAAGTTATTACACAAAACACACTAGAGAAAAATGAAACAAAATTTAAATATAAATAAATAAGTAAATAGATTCACATCATTGTACAGATAGAAACTGGTCATAGCTTTATTTAGAATAAAAGGTCTGAAACACACCCAGTGATCTCAATAGGCAATGAAATGCCAGTCATCAGGATGAAATAATACACTGATTATTACCAAAATGGAAATACAAAATACTCTGTTGGCGTAAAAAGAAACATTAAGCTTTATTCAAAGAAATACTGAAAATAAATGTTTTACAAATTGCAATCAAGCAAAGTATAATTTAGTAATGAATTCTCAGAATCTATATAATACATTCTGGTGTTGGCCAATGGAAAGTTTACTTTAAACTAGTATTTTACATATGCTTAACCTTCAATCAGCTTAACATTCATTGATTATAATGATTTAACTGCACGAGGTTAAGCTAGTTTCTTCTGTAGTAGCTCAGAAATAACTTCTAAATACAAAACATTCACATCAGCAAGGAAACTGCAAAAACGCACGTAAATGACTGCAGGACTCCATCTGCAGGCTGTGCGCAGATGGATCTGTTTCTCCTTAGAAAGTTCCCACACAGTCAAACCTCAACAAAGAGATGCCTCGCCTCTCGCTCTCACTTTTCTGTCACGCAGCCACCTGCAGGTTCCTAGGTGTCTCTCTACTATGCATCAACTGAAATATACGCCTTTTAGGAGACAGGCTCTGGCCATTGCAAGCAGAATTTCGCAAGAGCCCTGTCTGAAGATGGCTCCCCGGAGTTCCTACTCTCAGAAGGACAAGATGGTCTTGTTGATGATCTCCACGGACTCCCGGATCTCATCCTCTTTGATCACAAGTGGAGGGGCAAGCCTGATGATATCACCATGGGTTGGCTTGGCCAGAAGCCCATTATCTCGAAGTCGCAGGCACACCTTCCAAGCATCACAGTCTACAAGAAAAATGGTCACAAGGTATGAACACCCTGTCATAGGCACAGCCAGTGCAGCCCCACCAGAGAGTGTCCCCAGTGTCAGGAAAAGGAGCTCTAAGTCACTGCTTTACTCAAGAGGTTGCCTTACTGATTCCTTGGCAAGCACCTAACTAGGTTTGAATGACAAGTTTAGACTGTTACAGGCAGAACGCCCTTGTCTGCAGTGCTTGGGGCCAGAAAGGCTCCTTCCAGACTCAGGAATGCTGGCAAATACAGAAGGAGAGGATGTATTTCAGAAAAGGGGCTACGTAAACATGAAACTCATATTTCACCCTGGCACAGTCTAAAAGTAATTTCACCCAAGATTCTTAGAGCCCTACATTTTGGTTATGGCCTGTCCCCTGGGGTCAAGTAAGGGATTTCCCTCTGGTGTGAGGGTTTAAGTCAAAACCTTCCAGATTTGGGAATGTTTCCACTTCTCAGGTTAGGGGCACCTAACATGCAACCATGGGGGAACTAATGTGACAGAACTTGGGTAGGAGACACAAAATGAGCCCTGCACACTGCTGAGATGACCCACGGAGCCCTGCACACTGCTGAGATGAGCTGACACACCTCCTGAGCATGCAGAACTAAGCATCCGCACCCAGCAGTGACTCTCAACCACTGCCCAAGTCCAACCTGTTAGTCAGATACTTGTGGCTCCTTTCTCAAAGCTCCTCGGTTGGAATCCCTGCTTTAAAAGGAGGGGTTAACCCAAGAAAACCAGCAGGGTGCCCTGGAGGGTGATAAGTGAGGTCAGGCACACAAAGAAGCCTCCATTCCTTATTATCAACATCAAAGTCATTCCTTTTATTCCTCCTGCTGCTTTTATGACCTCTACAGGATGTACAAAGTCTTCAAGTGAGGGGAAAAGATTAACAGAAGATAGCCAGAAATTGCAAAGAGCTGCCTAACTAACAGAGACAGGAAATAAAAATGTCTGCAAAGAATAAACACTTGGTTAAATGAGTTAAACATGCCTTCCTGTTGGAAAGATCAACATTTAAGATAACATTAATACAATTGGGTCATACTTTGCCTAAATGGCTTGGCCAACTATCTAATCAACTGTTAGAGGACTGCCTTAACCATAGTCTTTGAAAGGGCTCTCCACACAGTGTGCTCTGGCCGTTACCTTTGGTTTCTCTTACCTTTGGTTTCTCTGATGACGATGGCATTTAGCAACCCTTTCCCTCTCACCGAAGTCACAACATCAGAGGGCAGCTTCATGAGCTCCTTCCTCAGGATAGCACCCATCTTGTCTGCGTTCTCAGCAAGATTCTCCTCTTCTAAAACCTGTTTTAAGTATATGTACCAGTGAGTATCCTGGAGCAACCCATGTAAGCTGCAAGCAAAATGCCCGTGTGATGAGACAGAGACCCAAGTGATGTCACCTGTGTGTGCTTTTCATTTTCAGGGCCTGGATTAATTTCTAGCTAAACAGATACAACCTCAGAGCCTTGCTTTAGTCACAAATCCATTGTCAATCAGTCTTCGTGGCAAAATAAAGATTAAAATTCGCTTAATGCAACTTACAGTACAGTTATTATCTGAACATCTTAATGGACTTAGTATAACTTAGCTTTAAACTGTAAGAGAACTGCCTTTTTCCTGCCCCTAACATATTACTATACCTTATGTCTACTTCCTGGGCCGGTTTCAAACCTGTGACTGTCCTGCCTCTCAGCTTCCCTAGTGCTGGGATTACAGGTGTGTCCCACCATCCCTGATTTCATTTCTATCTATGTGGTACTAAGGTATCAAACCCAGAGTCTTACTCTTTCACTGAACTAAGACCACCAGCCCTCAAATCTGCCATCTGACAAACAAGAGGGAAGACGAGTTTGTGGTCACCTGTAATCCTAGCACTTGGACAGCTAAGGCAGGAGGATTTCCAACTGTCTAGCTTGGGCTACTTGGTAAATTCTAGGCCAGTATCAACTACAATGAAACCTTGACTTATGTATAACAAACAGACAAAGAAGGAAAAAAAAGAACTAATCTTGTTGTTAAACTGCATAGTAGGTGGACAGCAGCCAGGTGACAGACTACACACTCGAGAAGCCCAGAGGAGTCCAGTCTATGACACAAGGCAAAAGTTACTATTTGAGAATGCCTTGCCCCTAAAGCCTTCTCTCTGGACTTCATGTTCTCTAGCACTTGGCTAACTTACGAAACTTATTATGCCAGAACTTAAATTAAAAATAACTTCAACACTACTTAAAGTAGCTATCATTCAGCCATATCTGTTTTCACCTCAAGAGCCGCAATGGCAATTCGGCAGCCTAGTGGGTTTCCGCCGTATGTGGAGCCATGCTCGCCTGGTTTAATGGTCAACATTATCTCATCGTCACACAGCACTGCAGACACCTGAAAGACAGAAGCATCATGTTGTTCCTCATATTCTCAGTACACCAGGAACACAGGTACTCCTATACTGCTGATATTAAATCTCTGTAAGGTTCCAACCCAAAGCTTACATCTGTCTCCTGATTCTCAATCATAACCCGAGACAAAACATTACAAGTGCAGTAAACACATTTCATGGCACAAAACAATACAGCACGCACATTTAGAACGAAAAGAAAAAAAAAAAAACGTTTTTATTACTAGTTTGTGTGCACGAGGTATTTTGTGCACAGGCATGTATGTCTATGCACCACTTGTTTGCAGTGACTATGCAAGCCAGAAGAGGATGTTGGATCTCCTGGAACTGGAGGTACAGATGGCTGTGAGCTGCTATGTGGGAGCTGGAAACTGAACCCAGGTCCTCTGGAAGAGCAGCCAGTGCTCTTAACCACTTAGCCATCTCTGCAGGCCAAGCAAAGCTGTTTTACAAAATTACAGTCCTTTCCAAAATACTCTACTTAGAAAACAAACTTGGTCACTGTCTGCAAAAAAACAATTCAGTCTACTCGGCAGGAACATCTATCCTTCAAAGTCCTTTTATCCCACAGCAATTACTAGCTCTAGATGTAACCCCCCCCCCAAAAGAACAAAATGTCCCCATCTTTATGTTCCTTGTACAAGGTTTTGAACAACTAGTGAATCTAGCTACTGAACAGTGGGAGTGAAAACTTCTGAGGGGAGACGCTTCTGTCCAAATCAAATGCCACAGTGCACCCCAAGGCACACACTGCACATGGTCAACACTAACCTCGTGGACCACCGAAGGGTCCACTAAAATGTTCCAGGTGGTCTACGTCACACGTGGCCAAATCAAACCACCTAAAAGGCATCCCAGTCACAGTCGCCAAAGGAGGGCATTGAACTTACAGGGTATAAACCGCCAGAAAGGGCCTTCCCAAGAAGAACCATGTCAGGTCTGACATTCTCATGATCCACAGCTAGCCATCTACCAGTTCTGGCCAATCCTGTCTGTATTTCATCAGCAATAAACAGGACCTGGGAGAGACAACAGGCAGCCAACTGTCATTCTCACGTACTGATGAAACAAAGACCATCACTATTTCAGTCTTGCCACTAAGAGGCATTCCGACACACCCTGCGATCTAGGAGGATGCTTTCTGTACCCGCACAATTCAATGGTATCCTATGAAACTCTGTTTCCTGTATCAGGCCAATACCTCCCAGTGGCCCACGTGGCACTGTTCTGCATGGCAGAATGGCACGTGTGCAAACATGAAGAGTTTGCAGAGCTTTAATGGCTTTAATGACACTCTCAGAACAAATTCACATAATTAATGCTTATTCAATTATCAAATATTTTCTGGAATTCTCATTAGTGAGCAAAATATACTATTAGCTTTGGTGGAAGAAAGAGGAGAAGATCTGTAAGGTCTGGAGCAAAGGGACACGAGACAGGGCTGGAGAGGGATCAGAAGAGCGAAAGCCTCCTGGAGGGGAGGAGGGAACCGCAGCAAGAGCCCGATGGCTGCAGCCTCAGCAGCCCACAGCCCGGCATCTCTCCAGGGTTCTAGACACTGAAAAGTGAGCTTCCACAGAGGGTGCGAAGCACTGAGTGTTCCTTGAGTCATGAAACTCATCATTTAGCCTGTCAGCAGAGTCCAAACAAGTGCAGGCCAGTCAGTCTAGCCTCACTGTAAAGTGAGTGGGACAACCTGGTGCCTGGTGCAGAGTTCCCGAACTCCTGTCAGGTATCCTGGATCCGGAACGATAACGCCTGCTTCACCCTGGATGGGCTCCACCATGAAGGCAGCAACATTTGGATCCTGAAGAGCACGCTGTGAAAGAAACAGAGCGAGTTTTAATAGCTTCTGTTCTACTCTGGCAACTGAAATCAAATACTTCCTGTTAGGAATTAATTATGCGGGACAGACTGGAGAGGTGGCTTAGCAGTTTAGAATACTTGTTGCTTGGGGGATCAGGGTTTGACTCCCAGCACCCATATGGTGCACATATACATGCTGGCAAAATACTTAAAGTAAACAAATAAATCTAAAAAAAATGACGGGGGCGGGGGTAACGATGATGACAGTGGTCCATGCCTGTAATTCCAGGACTCCAGCATGCTGGGTTTACAGGCATATACAATTACTATAAGTAAAATCTAGGTCAGGAGCGAGAGACGACTCAGCAGCTAAGGGCACTGGCTGCTCTGGCAGAGGTCCTAGGTCCCATTCTCAGCACCCACATAAGGGCTCACAATTGCCATTAAGTGCAGATCCAGTGCCCTTCTGGCGTCTGTCACTAGTACATGCACATGGCACATCTGCATACAGGCAAACACTCAAACCATTAAAACAAACAAAACACCATCTTATGAGTTCTTTGTTTGTACAAAAGTACTCAGCAGCCGGGCGTGGTGGCGCACGCCTTTAATCCCAGCACTTGGGAGGCAGAGGCAGGCGGATTTCTGAGTTCGAGGCCAGCCTGGTCTACAGAGTGAGTTCCAGGACAGCCAGGGCTATACAGAGAAACCCTGTCTCAAAAAACCAAAAAAAAAAAAAGTACTCAGCCTGGAGATGAAATATACCTCAGTGGTACAGCAATTGCCTAGAAAGGACAAGGCCTTGGGTTCTTTCCCTAGCACCACAAATAAAGGACTACAATTTACAAGTCTAAAAAAAAATGTATCTAGGCCAGGAGTGTTGGTACAGGTCTTTAATCTCAACACTCGGGAGGCAGAGCCAAGCAGATCTCTCTGAGTTCAAGGCCAGCCCAGTATACATGCTGTGTTCCAGGCCAGTCAAGGGTTCAAAATGAGAAGAAAAAAAGGCAGGAAGGCAGGAAAAGAAAAAAAGATAGAGGAAAAACATAGACTATCTCAAAAGACAGGATATATAGGGGATGCGGGGAGAGGGGAGGCGGGGGAGAGGGAGAGAGGGCGGGGGAGAGAGAGAGGGAGAGGGAGAGGGAGAGGGAGAGGGAGAGAGGGCGGGGGAGAGGGCGGGGGAGAGGGAGAGGGAGAGGGAGAGGGAGAGGGAGAGGGAGAGGGAGAGGGAGAGGGAGAGGGAGAGGGAGAGGGAGAGGGAGAGGGAGAGGGAGAGGGAGAGGGAGAGGGAGAGGGAGAGGGAGAGGGAGAGGGAGAGGGAGATTACCTAGTAATTAATGGGTACTAGTCCAGTAGTTACACTCGGAGCTGGTGAGCTGGCCAGCTGGCCTAGTACTAGATGACAAGAGCAGATCCCCTGCGTTGTACACTAACTGTCCAGTACTGAGAATACAACTGACTTCAGCCTACCTTAAGAATTTTCCGATTCCTGTAAGTTTGTTCATTTTGAAGTGTTAGGGCTCAAGCCCAGGACCTCTCACATGCTGTTCTACCACTGAGCAACCGCCCCTGCGTTTTTGTTTTGTTTTGGTTGGGTTTTTTGTTTGTTGGTTGGTTGGTTGGTTGGTTGGTTGACTGTACCTGGGTGTTTGTCGACTACGTAAGCATGTATGTATCTGCACCACAAGCATGCCTGTTGCCCAAGTGGCCGGTGTTCGATCCACTAAATTGGCATTAAAGAAAGTGCTGCCACCTAGGTGCCACCAAGGAGCTGGACCTCTGCAATAGCAGAGTGTGCTCTTACCCACTGAGATCTCTCTCCAGCAGGCAAGAATTCATTCAAAATAATTTCCAGTTGCTATGAGCCAAGTTCCATAGCCACCCTGATGTACCTCCAGTGCAGGCAGATCGTTATATGGGATGGTCTCAAAGCCTGGCATGAAGGGTCCAAAGCCATCATAACTGGTCGGATCTGTGGAACTGGAGATTGCAGATAGCGTTCGACCCCAAAAGTTTCCATCTAAAAGGAAAGACAAGCAATGATTATTCCAAAGAAACCCACAAGTACTGCCCTACCAACACCTTGGGAAGCCTAACTAAAAGGACAAATCTCTACAGTACTTTCCTCAGACCCATTCCAACTGAAGCCCAACAACTGAAGCATTCAAAGCAGGGTTCCTAGACAGACAAGGTACATTTACAATAGGAACCTGAGAAAAGGCATCTAGCATAGAGATGAGCAGTTCCCTTCTGATAACCCAATACTGCAAGCTACCTACTCAACAGATGCACTTCCAAATTCACGTATAGAAAAGACACTCAGACAATCCAAATACCTTCCACGTTGCCTTCCTTGACATTATAATCCTCTACAAAACTTAAATGAAATAGATAGACAGCTGCCTTTCCTCAGGATCACATCTTTTTTTCTATTAATAAATGGGAGCCACAGGAAGTCGAAGAGTACTCCAAGACAAGAGATAGACAGGTAATTAGCCTGGGAGCTGCCTGTCCTCAGAGCTTCGACTCTAATAGAAAGCAAACATCCTACCATTAGCCAGCAGAGCAAACAACGACATCACTGAAGATGGAGTTAACCTCAGCCATGAACAGTAGAGAGAACAAGAACTCATCACACTAAGGAAGGCGGCACCACCTACATCAGCAGCAACTCAATTCCTCCTGCAAAAGCCTCTGTCACCCGCGTTAGATTCAGGAGTCAGGCCACCAGGAGCCAGGCTGTTCTGCTTTCCCTAGTCCCAGGGATCTCATCCCGTAGCTCACACTGCAGGGATATAGTCTTTCACTGGCATTCTAGCCTCTGTCAATAGGATGCAAAAATATCTTTACACCCTTAGCTAGTCTGAAAGAGACTGGACAATCTACAATAGAAATCATGTTTTGTCTCTAATACAATAGAAATCATGTTTTGTCTCTAATACAATAGAAATCATGTTTTGTCTCTAATACAATAGAAATCATGTTTTGTCTCTAATAGCCAGCTAGGACAGCCACACTAAAACCTAAGATTTTACAACGGTAACTTCTAGGTAGTAACTTACAGTAACATACAGTGAGTCCTAACGAAGCCAAGCTTTGCTGCTGGGTTAAGCCACACCCCTTTCTAAATGTTTCAGAAAAGTGGAACCTTTCCCGATTCTCCTTTTCTGTCTCTTCAATGCTGGCAAGAGCCTAACTATACTTTCTCTGCTACGTTAGGCTTTTTCCAGTTTGGTACAGCCCCCTATCTGCTCCATAGGTGCTCAATGGCCATGCAGCTGCCTGCACGCCAGCTCAACACAAACAGCAAGGTTTCCTGTGTTCCTCTTCTACGTCCCTCCCTGGGGCGGCTGCAGGATTTACAGCTTGTCTACCCTATGTGCTAGAGCTTTCAAAACAAAATGGTAAGTTATAGAATCGTGTCAACATTTCTTCAGATCATAATCTGTCGTCTCAATACAAACTGCTTCTAACCATAACGTTATTATGTTATAGGATTTATAATTTAACTGTATGTTTTCACCAGACGAAACAAGGATGGATTCTGACCACAAAACCAATACATACTATTTTTAACTAATATCAAAACTTTAAAGTCAGGCCCTATCATTTGAATATCACACAAAAATTATCTAAGTCAGATTATATCATCCCAACAAACTACACATCTCCTTAACAAGAACTCAAAAGCATTCCTTCTCAGCCATTCTCAGAAGTGTAACAAGGGCAGCTTCAGGCTTCCTGTTCCTGACAGCTTCTAAGAACACAGCACAGGGCACATTCAAGATCAGGACTAAAATCCTGGCCACAAGCCAAGCATAGTGGCACAGACCTTTAGTCCCAGCACTTGAGAGGCTGTAGCAGACAGATCTCTATGAGTTTGAGGCCAGTCTGGTCTGCATAATGAGTTCCTGGAAAGCCAAGACTACACATAAATAAAACCCTGTCTCAAAAAACAACAAAAGATGTTGACCACCAATGTTCAATGATACAATGCTTATATAGGAAACACAAAGCCTTCAAAACTTAGCACCAAAAATAAATTAATTATTAGTTAGTTAATTAAAGCAAAACAAACAAAAATGTAACAAGAAAACAGGTATGAAGAAAATCTGGTAAAATGAGAAATTAAATCAAATAGCCACTTACTTTAAGAAGGGAGGATTAAGGAGTCAAGAAAGAAAAATCTCGAGCTAGGGATGTGGCTAAGGAGTGCACTATACTGGCATCCATCAGACCTTAGATTCATTCCACAGCATCACAAAAGGAAACTCTCATTCATGTAGAAATAACTTAGAAATCTAAAAATATTTCAGAGGGGAAACGAGGAAATGGGATAACATTTAAATGTAAATAAAGAAAACATCTAATAAAAATTTTTAAAATATATATTATGAGAAAAATCTTTAAAACTGAAATAAGTAAACAATAAACAATAAAAATATTCTATCAAAAAGAAAAAGAAATCTAAAAGGAATTCCCTCATTAGCCTTTATAAAACACTCCATAAATAATGTCTTGCATAAATGATATCATTAACACTGTAACATTTAAATTTACATACCAGCAAAAACAATCTTTGCTTTGTATTTCTGGATGCCTTTCACGGTGTAGCCCCAACGACGAGCGAGCTTACATGCAGTCTCTCCAGCCTCCACTCCTATTGTAAGGAAAATACTCAAATTTGACTAATGCAAACTATCAACAAAAAAAAAAATAAGCTTAGCATGTGATACACAACTTAATCCCAGTTACTTGAGACACTAAGGTGGGAGGAGTATAAACTCAGGGCCAGCCTAGGTGACATGGTGAGATGCTCAATAAATACAAATAAGAAACAAATGACTGCTTTCCCCGCAGCGCCATAGAGTGCAAGCAGACGGTTGCAGCATGGCGCACAGCGGAGGCCTCGGGCGGCCAAACCCGGCGTGTCCTTGGGCTCTTCCAGGTGCAACAAAACCGGTCTCATTTGAAGGTGCTTGAACAAATTTTTTCTAAAAACTTGTCATGGAGAGTGATTGAAACAAGCTACCAGGACTACATTTGCCAATAGCAAGCATGGAGGTGGCTGTAGTGGATGTCCAACTTTGGGAGCTGTGATTTCTAAAGACCCTTTATTGTTTTGGGTGCAGCTTACATATTGGAAGGTAAAATGAAGACCATGAACAAAGTCAAGAAACCATGAACAGAAGCAATTGGTGAAAATTAATATTTAATTTAATATTAATAAGTTATATATAAATAAACAGTTATTCTAAAAAAAAAGAAACAAATGACTGGTTGTTGGGAGTGCGTTACCTGTATTCATAGGGAGAACTTTGTTGTAGTTGAAAAGCTTGGTGATGTACTCCTCGTATTCACCAAGGACATTGTTATAGAAAGCCCGAGATGTTAACGTCAGCTTGTCCACCTGACTCTTCATGGCATCTATGATCTTTGGGTGGCAGTGTCCTTGGCTGACAGCACCATAAGCACTCAGGAAATCGAAGTACTGCCTGCCTTCCACATCCCACATATAAATGCCTAAAATAGAGGGAAGGAAAAGAATGAGAGTCTCCGTATGCCACAAGATCCCAAAATGAAGACTGACTTCTTAAGCCCTCTAAACACCTATATATGGTACTCTACTTATTCCTATGCTTAAAATGGTTTAGTGCAAGCCTCCTGACTTTGATTTAGAAAGAAATATTAAAGCTGTATTGTATCTGACTAACTCTTACACGTACATTTAACAAAACAGTATAAAAAGGCTGTAATTGTGTCATAAATTTGTGGGCGGGGTTAGTGGTGAATAAGCACATAAAAATATACTCAACAGTGAAAGTGTAAACTCCAGCCTGACGCTCCACAGCTTCCATCCCAAGCGCTAGTCTAACAGTAAGAAGCTTACAGAGATAGATAAGCTTCAGTTCTGGCAATTTCAGCGTGTAATGTTATTTTTATTTGAAAGTTTTCTATACCAAGTTTATTTAAAAAGAAAGAGAGAAAAAATGAAGGAAAGAAGGAAGGAAGGAAGGAAGGGAGGAAGGAAGGAAGGAAGGAAGGAAGGGAGGTAAGTTGGTTGGCTGGTTGTAACCTCTTAAGCAATTTTAGTCTCAGGAGCCAAAACTTTGAATTTACAAAGAAATTATACAAAACAGACAAAACTCTTGTATAGTATAGACTACAACTGAACATATTAACAGGGGTATTTGCAAACCATATACCTGATAAGGACTCAGTATCCAGAACATAATGATAAACAACAATAAAAGCCACTAGACATGATGGCACATACCTTTAATCCCACCACGGAGGGGACAGAGGTAGGAGAGTCAGGAGTTCAAAGCTAGCCTGGATTAAGCAGGACTCTGTTTTTTAAAAAATGGGCAAATAACTTACTAGCATTTTCTTCAAAGACACACAGATGCTAATATGAACATGTAAAGACATACAATCCATCACCAGCCATTAGAAACATGCAAATCAAAACAAGGAGCTACTATTCCATACTAGTATGCTTATAATTTTTAAAAGAAAAAACAGTGGGGCAAAGATAAACCGTTTGGAACTCGCATGCATCGCTAGGGGACGTGTAAATCGGTACAGCTGTGACTGGGCGTGGTGGTGCACACCTGTGATCCCAGCACTTGGCAGCTCATGTTGGATGAATCCAAGGTTAGGAGCAGCCTGAACTACAAGGTAAGAGCCTGTCTCTCTACCAATACCAAAAATCAAAAACAGTACAGCTGATCTGAAAAACAATTAGTAATCCTGAGCTGGGGAGATGGCTCAGTAGGAGCTCTTATTATGTAGGCTCACATGAGGACCTGAGTTTGAGTTCCCATATCCCACGTTTTTAAAAAGCTGGGCATGGCCACTCATTCCTGTTACCCCAGCCTTAACTGCAGAGACAGGCAGATCCCAGCAGTTCCCTGGCCAGCCAGCCTAGCCAAAATGGTGTGCTTCATGTTCAGTGAGAAGCTCTGTCTCAGAGGAATAAAGCAGAACCCGATAAAGTAAGACACCTGACTTCCTCTTCTGCTTCCACTCAGGCATGGGCACATACACACACACACACACACACACACACACAGAGGTTTTTTTTGTTTTGTTTTAAAGGTTGGCAGTTCCTGTAACAAGCTAATCACAGAGTTACCACATGACCCAGCAATTCTACTCCACATCAATTCAGGCAGCGCCAAATTTGAAGAAACACTGGCTTACAGGGCTGAAATACTTCAGCTGGGAAGTGTTACAATTAAAAAAAAAAAAAAAATACTGGCCCAGGACAGGAGGAGGAGGAAGAAAAGAAGGAGATGGAGGAGAAAGAGAAGGGGTGGGTGAAGTAGGAGGAGGAACAAGAGAAGGAATAGAAGGAGAAGGAGGAAGAAGACAGGGGATGAGAAAGAGGAGGAGGAAGGAAGAGGAGAGGAAGAAGAGTAAGGGGGAGGGGAAGAGGAGACCTACTGCTCTATTGATCAACAGACACTGAACCACCAAGAATGAGAGTCCTGGTCTAAGGACACAAAGCTGATTCCTGCTCTGCTCTTGTTAACTTCCTGGTTCTGATAACGACCTGTGTATATAAAAGATAAAGCCCCTGTGGACTCTTAGAGGAGGCACAGTGAGTATCTAGGGGAAGAGCTAGAAAGCAGGGTGTACATGGGGCCAGGAGGGATGGAGAACACAACGAAGAAAAGCCTCAGCTATCTGGGGGAAAAGGAAAGAAATGATTTTCATATCATCATAACGTTTTTATTATTAGAGTCATGTCTAAATAAAAACTAATTTTAAAAGATTGTCAGTGATACGCATGCCCATTTCCTCTGCATTCACCATCGTGAGGCTCCCATGGAAAATTGATGGGCACAGGTGCCTTAGTCGCCTAGAAAAGTCAAAGGAGCCCTATCTGCAACAGGCATTCAGTGAGGCTTACACATGAGAAACACAAAACAACTCATTCTGATAACACATTTCAAGCAAATGTGTGGGTGGATTAATCCAAAACATACCTTTTCCTCTCTCCAGGGCTACAGGCAAAGGATGGTAATTGTGTGCACCATATTTAGATTCCCGTTCAAAAATGTACTCAGAAGATGGTGGGCCTTGCTCTGTCTTCTTCGTGGCAACAGACGTGGCAGAGGCGACTGAGGTGTGGACTCCTCGGCGCAGAGCAGCAATGGTCTGCAGACTTGCTAGTTTAGAAAGCATTGTGTGGGTCCTTCAGGAGTGGGAGTGCAGACAGACCTGTCCAAAGTCAGGATAAGGTGTGGAGAGTGAGAACCTTTCCAGAGCCAACTCCTGTCTGCTCACTAAGTAACTGCCAAGCTTCCACACAGTCAGCAGTCAGCCCTATCCTACCAGACAGTGCAGGGTTCAGGGAAGATAACAGGCAGGGCGCCAAGTCAGATGCCACAACTGCCTGCTGGTTGGTCATGAGGCAGGGTGTGAAAAGGAGAGACTATGAACCATTTTGTACCTTTTGAAAGCCCAGGGTGGTCTTTTAACTCTGGGTTCAAGTGGCCCTGTGTGGAGCTAGAACCACAAGCAGCACCTGCCTCATCCTCTCTCGGCCCCACTGCAGGCCCTCAGGCTCCCCACCAACTCTATTCTTTATTTTGCATTTTTAATCATCCTGATATGTAGGCAGTGAGACAAGTAATAACAAATGTCGTTTAACCTAGATGAAGTAATCCCAGCATTCAGGAGGCAGAGGAAAGATGATCAACTCAAGTTCCAGGCTAGCCTGGCCTACATAATAAGTTCCAGACCAGCCTGGGCTACAAGTAGCCTCTTCCTCAAAAGAGAAAGAAGATAGGAGGAGAAGAAAGCTAGAGAGCTGGAGAGATGGCTCTGCGAGTAAAAGCATTTTCTACTTTTGCAGAAGACCTGGGCTCAGATGTCAGCACCCACACGATGGCTCACAACTATCTGTAACTCCAGGGGATCCAGCACCCTCTTCAGACACCAACATGATACACATATATACATGCAGGCAGACATTTAGGACACACAAAAAATAAAAATACATCTTTAAAAAATATACAGAAACAGGAAAAAAGTAACTTTTGGAGACTGGAAAGAGTTTAGCACCCAAACTACACAAGGTAAAATTTGTCATTTAGCACAGATATCTAAAACATTAGTCAAACTCAGCATAAACAGAGGTGAAAAGACTTGTTTTGCACTTTGTTAAGAGTCTTGAGATCTTACAGTAACAAATACACATATATAACAAATGACTCATAAGGAATCTATTTTGCTAGGATGGCTGTGTCTATAACCCACCCACCTCCCCTGCCACACAAAACATTAAAAAAGTATCAAAAAAATCAACTGTTTAAAGGAAAAACAAACAATTGGGACCAAGAGAATACCGAAGCGTGAACAGCTAAGTGGGGTATATAAAATCCCGAGCACACCGGTGTAGACTGGCATTATTTACACTTTTCAGGATCAGGCCTCTCTCGGCACCAGTTCTAAAGCCAGTCCCTAACAGTGCTCCCCCAACTTCTGTGTGCACAGCTCACCATTAAGATCATGTAAGATCCTGCAACAAATAAGAGCAGGTATAGGTATGATGTCTGGAAGCAGAGAAGGAAAGCACTTTAGGTAAATTCTAGACTAGGGGGAAGTTACCAAAAGCCAGGCAAGCAGGGGGTGTCTATATATACAAATAGCTAATTCATGTTTCAACAGAATTTTCCAACAAGTCAAACCATGCATGTTCTTAGCACTCATGATTGCGCTGCCAAATCAGCCAATCGTGGACTTGGCTAACTTCTCTTTCAACTAGGCTCTCACTCCACACTAAAAACCCAGTGAGGTTCAGGAATGTGCAGTCACTAATGAGTTCCCAGAACTCTACGCTGTCTGCCAGAACCGTGCCACTAGTCTTCCTTCCCACGGTCCGACCAGAGTACAGATTGAAAATGCAAGATCTAGGGGGTCCAAGTGATTCTTAAAATAAGACACACAATTATATACTTCCCTAAGGAAAAGGTCTGTCATTTCCACAGTATTTTCTCTCTAACAAGAACAAAGCCAGAATCACTAGCCTGGAAATGGCAGCTAACAAAGATGTTTAGCTGTACTACAAAGAGCCAGTCCTCATTCCTCACCACCACGAAGTCTAAGATACCAATTTATCCTTTCTTCCTAGGCTCTTTACAATCTACACAGTAGATCCTACTTAAACTACTGAAAATTTAAAATTGTATTAACTTCTGCCTAGCAAATATGCATAAAATGTGCTTTCTCTGATACTCCTTAGCAAATGCACCTAGATACACACAAACAAAACACTCATACACAAAAATACAAACAAATCTTTAAAATAAGTCTCTACCAACATGGCAAGGCATTTTAGGACATGTCTAATTAAGAAAAGAAACGAAAATTTTATATATATAAAAAAAATTGCATGTCCAATTATGCAAGAGTATTAGGGGAAACTGTTAAGGAGAGAAAACAAAAAGTCACCGTGGCTGTATTTAACTATTCTCTACTCTCTACAATTTCCATAAAATGTATTTATGTCAGAAACACTGAAAATGAACTCGGACATGGTCTGCGTTGTTTAACAGAGAGCAGACAAGAAGCAAAGTCAAATAAAAAGAAAGGATCCGGTAAGCTTTGAGGAAACAATGTTGTGTAGAGAAAAGCGCAGTCAGGGTTCCCAGGAGGTGCAGCCTTGTGTCACCAGGTCACCTATTCTTAGGGAAAGGCTCAAACTTTAAAAACTATTCATATACCTTTCCCACCAAAGTCTACAGCCATGATTTTTTTTCAATAGGCAAAAAGACAAAAAAAGAAAAAAAAAACCTGGTTATTGAAAAAAAATCCTAAAAATGCTTTTAATGGTGTATTTTTACAGGTTGCAATAGGACAGCAAGTGACTGCAGCCATGGATTGGGGGGGGTGGGGCAGAGGGGGCGGTGGCTAAGACAGGAGGGTTTCCAGTCCAAGGCTACATTCAGCTGACTCCAAACAAAATAAAGAGTGCAATGGGAAAGAATCTAAAAAGTTATCTGAACTCGACTTATCTCAACTTACACTGAGTTACCTCCTCAGCTAGAATCTCTTTATCTGCCACGTCCTCTCAATTTCATGTAGAATGTTCAGTAGCGTCACAAGAAACATTCAAAATGTGAGTAATACTCTGGATATTCAACTTAACTGGAAAAGGCTACAAGTTGCACAGACCCTGACAGAGCAGAATCTGGTACACACATTTCTATTAAAGAGCCTCTGTGTTCAAGTTACTGAGCTTGGTACTGAATGAGAAATATTAGAACAAAATTAAAGAAGGCTTTAAAACAGCCACCAACAACCTTCTCCTTCACAGGGGTTCGGGAAATGGTAGACGTATGATAGAAAGTCCACAGCACTGCACAATCCAGATTTAAATTCAGTGTGCGGCTCTGCGCTCTGCGTGAATGTGTCACTCTTTCTGAACTTCGATGAGGTTGACGCCATTCACAGGGTCGTGAGGAGTCCATGTGAAAGCCTCTGGTTTGGCACAAAGGAGTTATTCATTATACTCTCTCTGCTCTAAGTTCACAGGAACACTAGCCAAGTTCCACAGCTTTAAAAACACACTGCCAGGGTCTTCAAACTGGATCGTTTTTCATTAAAAAATAAAAATGAAATCTTGCCTAATATCCTCGCAGCCTTGGAGTCCATCTCTAGTACCAAATAAACTAGAGAAGCAGAGGCAGGAGGATCAGGAGCCTAAGACTATTCTCAGATACCCAAGAAGTTAGAGGTGGTCAAGCAGGCCTTTAATCCCAACACTCTAGAGAGGCAGAGGCAGATGGACCTCTAGGAGTTAGAGGCCAACCTGGTCTACATAGTTCCAGCTCAGCCAGGGCTATAAAGAGAGACCTTGCCTTAATATTAAAATAAAATAAATAGCAGTCAGACAAGAAAATTACCTACTTAAGAGATTACCATTAACTACCAATTTTCTTCTGTGCATAAATACTATACAGATAACTTTTTCCACCTTCTCCCTTTGAATTTACAACGAAAGTCCCTCCTAAACCCATCCTGCATCAAAATAACTCAGCTCTGAGAGGCTACTTCTCTGTCCTCCTATGGAAACTCATCTTTTCATCAAGGGTTCAGAGTTGATACCAGTTTGGTCTACAAAGTGAGTCTGGGGCAGCCAGAGCTACCCAGAGGAACCCTGTCTCGAGAAACCGAAGATGACTGATAGATAGATAGATAGATAGATAGATTATTCCTATTTATTATTTATCTGCTATTTATATTTAGCAGATATAAGAGCCCAAACGTAAGAACTAACGACAGGCCGAGCACTTCGAACACCTATGTTTAATTTCAGGCCATCATTGTTCCCTTCCCCATTAGCTCACAGGAATGTCTCCACAGTACAGTCTCCATTAAGGGGTGCATTTGGAAGAATTTGTTTAGTCTGACTTATTAAATAACCTTTCCTTAAATTGCTCTAAAAGAATCAGCAGTGTAAAGTCATCCAAAAGCCATTGAAAATCTTCAGCTTGAGAAGTAAATTTGGTTTGGCGCTTGTTAAATATTTACTTTTCTGAGGTAACCATTCACAAACGCAGCCCTTATTTTTTTTTCTTTTTTTTTTTAGAAGTTCTGTCAACATAAGCTTTGTTTTATGTAACCAATATTCTGGCTAAAATTCACCTCAAGTGCGTCACTGGCAAACAACTAAAGTAACACTACTGGGAAAGGATTGAACCAACTCCACCGCACCCTCCGCCGCACACCTCCACGACACTACCCATTCATTACTATTTTTAAAAGTATACAGTTTGGGGGCTGGCGAGATGGCTCAGTGGTTAAGAGCGCCGACTGCTCTTCTGAAGGTCCCGAGTTCAAATCCCAGCAACCACATGGTGGCTCACAGCCATCCGTAATGAAATCTGATGCCCTCTTCTGGAGTGTCTCAAGACAGCTACAGTGTACTTACATATAATAAATAAATAAATCTAAAAAAAAAAAGTATACAGGTATACAGTTTGGTTCATCCTCAAGAACTCTGCAAAGAGCATAAAATACATATCCATATAACCATAATAAAAGTAGACTGGAAGGTAAACAGATGAGACAGGAAAAAATACCTTTTAAAATACGTACTAATTAAATTTTTAGGGGCTGGAAAGATGGCTCAGCAGTTAAGATCACCTATTATGCCTGCAGAAGACCAAGTTTGGTTCCCAACACCCACATTACATGGCACAACTATCAAGAACTGCTCCAGGGATCCCTCTGGCCTCGGATGGCGCATTCATTCCTGATTACACACATACAACTTAAAGTACAGTTACAAGTTACATAAAATTAACTTACCTACAGACACTAACAAGTTTGATCAAGAAAATTTAGGGTGGAGAAATCAGAGGTTATTCAAGTAGCAAAGCCACTTCATTCCAAAACCACTCCTTCTCCCTTAACATATCTTGACACATCTACAAGGTAAATGTACTCCTAGGCATTGCTGTAGGCCTGGGGCAAGATTTGCTGGCAGCAAGAGCTCCCCACAATTAGACTGGAATTTACTGAGGTTCAGCATAGCTTGTCAAAGGCCTAAGGAGGGGACTCTTCGTGCAGAGAGCCCTGTGGGCCAATCCTTAGCCACCATCTCATCACAGAGTGCACGTCACTTCCTCAATCCTCTTATTTGGTTTAGGACTGAAGAGAAGTGGGGATTGGGGAGGGATGGGTATGATCTGCCACGAGATGTAAAAGCTGCCCAAGGAGCTCGGACTTGGTCCGCATCAGCGCCCCCTCCCGGTGACGCGACCACAAGTTCGCAGTTCTGTCCCCGGGGATCGGGTCCTTCCCTCCCCCCAGCCAAGCTGCTCGTGGTGCCCCGCGCCCTCAACGCCGCCTTTTCAAAGTCGAGACCTCCAAGGCCCCAGTCCCCTTAGCCGAGTCCCCCGGGGACAGTGAGCCCAAGCCGTGCCCCGCCCGTCCTCGCGCCGAGCCCGCCCCACCCCGGGTCTGCGTGGCGCCCTAGACCCGGAGATTCCAGTGTTGCCCCGGCGGAGACTCCGGAACACCGAGCGGGTCCTAGTCGCTCTGGCCCAGCCCCGGCGCGTACGTCGTACCTGACAGCGTCCGCTAAGCGACACTGACTGTACTTCAGCCACGAAGCGCGATGTGGCCGCCCGGCGCGTCAGGTCGTTTAAGATGACGTGTCTGTCCCGCCCCCGCCCGTTCTCTCAGTTCATTGGTTAAGGCGGAGGGCCGCACACCAATCACAAGAGGCTCAGTCTCGCCCCACCCACCCGGCCTTGAGCCTCCGGGCGCCAAGTTCTGCTGCCTTCCCCAAGTGCGCAGTCTGCTTTTGTGCCTGTGGCGCTTGAGCTCTGGACTGAACTTGGAGCTTTCTTTTACCCGAAGGAATGATGGCCTCTCACTGCGTTTCTCTAGCCCAGGGACCTTCCAAAACCTTTCCTGAAAGAGCCTTTTGGGAGCAACACCATATCTTAAATGCTGAAACCACATGACCTTGAACCCTCAAGTACCAAAATGACAAAACAGCTTACTGATGCTTCTAGTATCATCTCTAGAAGATTAAAAACAGCTGTAAAACGCCGCCCGGATGTTATAAACTGTTGTTATAAGTGGTTGGAAATGACAGCTACGCAGTATAGACTTGCCTGCACTCCCTCCACTACCATGGTTAAAACTCAAAACCGGAAAAGGATATTGCAGGATAAACACAATGAGAAAGTGCTTAGGTATCATTTTTGTCTATAACGCTCGTTATAAATCAGAAAATATGAAGAGAATAGAAGAGTTATCCAACCCTGTACCAAAAGCTGCAGACCACAGAGGACCAGTGATTCACTACCCTACACTTCAGGGTCAGCCAGAAAGATTTCACACTCCAGTTTGGAAAGAACGTGTGTGAGTAAGAAAGCATAAGGATGGAGGGACTGACACACCAGGGAGAGCCACTGTCAGTCCAAGTATCCAGGGCTAGATGTGGGGTTTCTAGAACCCCAAAGAGAGAGGAGTTTGAGGAAAGACTACTTGGAGGGAGCCAGGAGCCTAAGGAGTCTGTTAAGACTGGTGGTGGTAGTGGTGGTGGTGCACACCTTTAATCCCAGGACTCAGGAGGCAGAGGCAAGTGGATCTCTATGAGTTCTAGGCCAGCCTGGTCTACAGAGGGAGTTCCAGGGCCGCCAGAGTTACACAGAGAAACCCTGACTTGAGAAAACAAGAGAAAAGACAATCCCCACAAACTAGCCTCCCTAGACACAGAGCAAGATCAGAAAGAGGAGGAAAAGAAAGCAGGATGGCAAAGAGCAGAGGAAATGGTTCAGTAGGTAAAGTGATTGTTGGGCAAGCATGAAAAGGCCAGAGTTCCGGTCCCCAAAGCCTACATAAACGCTGAGTGGGCATCAAGACCAATCTGGAATCCCAGCGTTCAGGGAGGTAGAGACAGGAAAATTCCTAGAGCTCTGGGTTCAAGTGAGAGACCCAGGCTCAATTAAATATATTTATATACATAGGAATCAATCGTGGAAGACACCAGACCTTGTGTGCCCACACTCATTGAAACACACCAGACACATGTAAAGACAAACAAAAGAAGACCCAGGTAGAGAGACAAATAGAAGACATTCAACAGCCATAGCAGGGAACGTCTTAGTTGACCTGGTCAGTAGGGGCAAGAAAGTGGTGTGGGCTCAGAGATAGAGCAGTGAATCCAATATCCTCAGGAGCACTGAGCAAGCCTCCTGGGCTCATCCTGTCCTTGGCTAAGGTCATTTGCCCTGATCATTACTTCATTACTATAATGACCATTAATTACCCTCTAGGGTTCATTATTATGAGTGGATAACTTTATCTTTTTCATTTTTATTCCTTTCATACCACCTACTTCAGTATGATCAACCTCTTGGGAGTTTGACCCTTCCTCCCCTGGGGTCAGAAAAGAACCTGCTTCTTTGTGATTCTGCTCTTGTAAGCCAGGACAAATGGGTAAAGCCAGGGCCATCTTGTTATGCCTTGGCAAGCAGGAGCAGCTGAGCTCATCAGGAGAGCTAAGGGTAACATCAAAACATGTGGCAATCCTTTTGAACTCCCAGGTAGGGTGCTCTTTGATGAAAAGGATTTCATAAGCAAGAAACCTCTGGGAATGTCTGAGTTTTATCACTTCTCACTTATCAGAGAATGGCGCTGGGTACAAAGAGCATGATAAAAATTTATGGGTTCCCTCCTACTTGGTTGCTTTTTTTTTTTTTCCCCATCACTAATTGTAGCCACGAAAGAACAACCTGCACCTTGGAGTAGCCTTTTCCCTCTGAGAAACAGCTGCTCTGATTGCATTTGCACAATCTAAAAACTCAACACAAAGAAGGGGCAGAGCCCAGATGGCAGGGGTTGTTGAGTCTAACGCTACCAATAGATTCAAGCAAATACTTCTGCAGGAACCGTAGAGCCCAGTGACAAAGCTCCTGCAGTGCTTCCAGAGACTGAAGCAGCAATCACAGAGCCTGCATTGGTCTGCATTAACCCTCTGCCACATGTGTTATTGTTGTTAGCTTGGTGTTCCTGTGGGACTCCTAACAGTGGGAATAATAGCTGTCTCTGACTCTTCTGTCTGCTCTCGGGACCCTTTTCCTCCTACTGGGTGGCCTCACCCAAACTTGATATGAAGGTTTGTGCCTAGTCCTATGGTATCTTCTTAGCTGTGTTCTGTGGCTATTCCTGGGATATTTGCTCTTTTCTAAAGGGAAATAGAAAAGGGGTGGATGGGGAGAGGGGACTGGGGTGGGGTGGAGTGGGGTGGGGAATGGGAGAAAAAGAGGAGGTGGGGTAAACTGGTCAGGATGTATTGAAGACCAAACCAACCAAATAAATAGAAACAATCCTTTAAGCAGATAACCAAGTTAAATCCACAACTTAATTTGACAAATGTCCCTTGAGTGCCATTAATGTTTGACTCTGTGTGGAGTTTCATAACAAGTGAACCCATGTGAAAAGGAAGGGAAAGAGACAATCGGGAAATGCTCCTTTAGTGATTATGAACGGAAACCTTGCAATTTTGATTTCCTCTCACCTGGAAAGGGAATGAACACTTTGGTTTCTGAAGTAGACAATTCTCAATATTTATTGACTAAAATCCTGTGTTTGCCATGCATGGTGGCACATTCCTGCAATCCCAGCATTGGGGAAGCAGAGGCAGAAGGATCACTGCAAGTGTGAGACCAGCCCGGGCTACACAGAAAGATTCTGTTTCAAAAAAAAAAAAAAAGGCAAAGTTGAGACGCAGCCCAGTGATTAAGAGCATGTACTAGTTCAGTTCCCAGCACCCTCTTCAGATAGCTCACAACTGTCTAAAACTCCAACTCCAGGGGATCTGATGCCTCTGGCCCTCATAGGCACCTACCCACATACATGTGCACATAATCAAAAAAATAAATGGCTTTTGAAAAACAAACAACAAAAAAAAACAGTGAGAGAATATGGGTTAAGAAGGCTTTTTCCCCAGCACTCCACTGTCCAGCTTGTTATTAATCTAGGCTACATACATATACATAGATTTGGGCTTCAAGCTTTTAAGCATTTGAAAAATCCACACTAGTTCCAAAAAGAAAGTCTGAGAAGAAACCTCAGGAAATATTAATGACACCCCCCCCCAAAAAAAAAGCAAAAGAAAAAAAAGCTGTGGCAAATTATATTTGTGTTAAAAAGATGTCTTCCCAGGGCTGGAGAGACGGCTCGGCAGTAAGAGAGCACCGGGCTGTAGGACCTGACCAGTCCTCAGCACCCATATCAGGCTGCTCCCAAATATTTGTAACTCCAGCTCCAGGAGATCCAGGACCTTCCTCTGGCCTGGTGCACATATATATGTGCAAGCAAACACTCGCTGAGTTGGGGAAGGTGTTTATGTCTATAGGTGAATGAACTCCTCAGATCCACTACACCAGAGATCCAGCAGGAGCAGGGGAGCCTGAAAGGGGCAGCTGGATACGGGCAGCCGTATCTTTAACCTAAATCTGAACTAGGAGCTACCATACCTGCAGACAGAGAAGTTTTGCAATTCAGATGTGCAGATGTGCCTGTCTGAGGTATCTCTAGGCCCATAGCTAGATCTAGAAGTCTACCTACAATGCTCATCCTCCCCTTGCAGACCCCTCCCACTCCCCAGCCTTCGGGAGGTGGGGGGGGGGTGTCTCCTCCTCCTCCTCTTCCTTTACCTTCCTGTTTCCTGTCTGCTCTTGTCCTGCCATTATGCTCCTACTTTGTCTCCTGTCTAGATCTTATCTTGGGAGACAGACTACTTTGTAGGGGTTTGTTGGTTTGTTTGATTTGTTTGGAGACACGGGATCCCACTTCGTAGCCGGGAGCCCGAGCCAGCTTTAAATTCTCCCCTCTGCCTCCCAAATGCGGGGATCTCAGGTACACACCACCACACACAGCTCCATGCTGTTTCTCATAAGAACAGTCCTTTCATATCTATCACTGCTCATCTTTATGGCCCTGGGCAGCAACTAGGGGCAGAGCAGGTGGCATTTATAAAGGGGTGGGTCCTGGGGCCCAGAGATCTCCCCAGTGTAGAAGAGTAACAGCCACTCAGACCAAAGTCCTTGAAACCTGGACTGAAGAAAAAGAACATCAAGAGTTTCTTACCCACATCCCAGTGCTGGCCTTGCTAAAGCACAGTTATGTGCTGAAGAAATGACACGGGAGCCTAATAAAAAAAAACATTTGAGCCGGGTCTCATGTATGCCAGGGTGGCATCTAACTCTGCAGCTAGGAATGTACCTGGGATCTCGTCCTCCTGCCTTTTCCTCCCAAGTTCTGGGATTGTAGGTGTGAACTACCACAACTGGTTTATGTAGCACTGAGGGTCAAGCCAGGTCTCTGCACATGCCAGTAGGCATGCACTCTACTATGGAGCCACAACCCCAGAGTACCGGGGACACATTCATAAAATGTATGCAAGAGAGAAGGCAAGGGACAATTTCTTCCCGTGGACTCTGAAATGGGGTTAGGGAACCCCTGAAAGGGATTAGGGGCTGGGCATCTGTAGACAGTGGGCACTGTAGGCCTGGAAAGCCCAAGAGAACCTTCCAGAAAAGAGATGGAGACTGCAAGTTTGAGGACATCCTGGGCTACAAAAATAGGAAGACCCTATATAAAACAACAACAAATAAGTAAATAAGCAAATAATTATAGTAATGAAATAGAAATAAAGAGATTTGAAGAAAATCAGATAAGTTTCCATGCTAAAACAATTGATGTGCTGGCTGGATATGCTGGCTGCACTCGGGAGGCGGAGGCAGGCAGAGCTCTGAGTTGGTGGCTAGCCTGGTCTACAGAGTACATTCCAGGACTAGTCCCAACTAGCACTTTTAGTACAGGTAGGCTTCACTTCCTAGAGCCCCTGAAGGTTTTCACTCAAATAAATGTGCACACTGTTGGCAAGTTGCTCATCCCCTTTTCTGACTCACTGACCTTGCAAAAGGGGCCCAGCCAAAGACACAAAAAAAGATGACAGCCAATAAGCCAAGTATTCCACTCAAGATTTCATGCTTGGACATGAGTTGGGGTGGTCCATGCCTTTAATCCCAGCACTCAGGAGGTAGAGGCAGGTGGATCTCTGTGAGTTCAAGGCCAGCCTGGTCTACACAGCAAGTTCTAGGACAGCCAGGGCTCTACACACACACACACACACACACAAACACATACATACACACAAGCACACACGCACGCACATGCACACACAAAATCTGTCTGTCTTAAAAAAAATAAAAGATTCCATGCTCGGGACACTATCAGAAAAATTTGAGACAGGCAGACATCTACAAGTTTTAAGGCCATCTCGACCTACATAGATAGCCAACTGACAGACTAGGTGTTGAGAATCTATCTTTAAAAAAGGAGGCAGGGGGGAGTGGAGGGGAGCAATTATTATTTAGACTAAGAACAAAAAAAGCTTAAAATGAAATGTTTGGAAAATTTTACGAGTGCTAGCTTTGAAAATATTATGTGGTTCATGAGTTCTTTAAAAAGATAAGCCTCCAATACTAGTTAAATATTTACATCCTTATCAATTTCAGTACTAAGACGCTCAGTGTATCTTGCAATAATTTTTTATAGATTCCACAAAGGCTGGCTCTCAATGTTAAAGTCTGGATAACCTTTATAGCTTTTCTTTTGAGGATTTTAACTGTCTCTCTGTAGCTGAAACTCTTATCAAAAACAAGTTTAAAAAGTCATGATTTATTGATTATTTTTTTCCTTGACATTATTGACTTAAATATAGTTTCAAATTCTTTCTCCCTAGCATTATTACAGTATAATTGATAAGTCATAATTGCAACGTGTATTTGATAAACATAAGCATTGTAAAAAGATTACCATCTAAAGCCAGATACACTGTGATCGGTTTTCAGAGTCTTGCTCTGCTGTGCTCTGCACACAGTTTTTGGTTGGTCATGTGGTTTTTAAAATTTATTTTCCTATTTATTGTTTGTGCGTAGACAACTTGTGTGAATCAGTTCTCTTCTTCCATTCTGTGGGTTCCAAGAATCAAACTTGAGTCTTCTGGTTTTACCCACTGAGCCATCTTGTTAGTGTGGTTTAACACCATTATCATTTGGTTTTGCTTTTATTTATGATTAGTATTACATTTATTTATTCTCTCTCTCTCTCTCTCTCTCTCTCTCTCTCTCTCTCTCTCTCTCTCTCTGTCTCTGTGTGTGTGTGTGTGTGTGTGTGTGTGTGTGTGTGTGTGTGTGTGTGTGTAGATGCACACACATGTGTGGGGTCAGGGGCAGCTTTTGAGAGTTGGTTCTTGTTCTTTCTCCACTCTGTTGAGGCAGAGGTCTCTCCTGTTTTTGCCACTTTATGGCTCACTCCATCCCAGACAGCCTTGCATCTGGTCCTCCTGTCTCTGCCTCCCATCTCACTGAAGCAGGGCTGTGCTTAGACATTGCCCTCACTACATCCAGCTTTTTTGTACACGACTGTCTGGCTCTCGCTGCAATTGCTTTTACCCACTCAACCATCTCGCCATCCCCAGTTACTGTTTTTGCTCTAACTCTGCTGAGATCACTGGACCACTTTGGAAAGTCACCTCATAGCAATGCCAGTCCTGATGCTGAGTCCCGGAGAAACTCTATAGCTGTGACTGTCCTTGCCCTGGTGGTAGCATATGCTTCTCCTTTCATATGAACTGATTGTCCCCAAGAGTATTTTAGTGATAATCATAACTCAAATGCTTGCGTTAGAGATGAGAAATTACATCCTGTTTGCCACACTGTTTGATTTTTTTCTTTTAATTAAGGAAATTAACTTTTGCTTCCTGGTATCGGCACCGATTTAAGCATCTATTCTAGAAACAGAGGATTCAAAGACATTAGTCACCCCATTTTTAATTAGAAATGGGAAACGGTGCACTGCTGTCTTGCTGGTTGCCATAGCAAAGCATCAGCCAAGAGTAACTTAAGGAAGGAAAGGTTTATTTTGGCTCACAGTTTGAGGGTACAGTCCATCACGGTGACAGGAGCATGAGGCAGCTGTCACATTGCATCCACAGTCAGGAAGCAGGGAGAGATGAATGGCTCTGTTCAGTAAGCTTTCTCCTTTTTATGCAGTCTGGGATCCCAGGCCAAGCAACAGTGTAAATACATTTCAGGCAATAATCCTACCTCAGATAACCTGATCTACAAATTCCTTGATTGACATGCCCAGAGATTTGTCTCTAAGGTGATTCCAGACCCTATATATCATATATAATCAATATCAATCATCTATAGATCAATATAAATCACATAAATCATCAATATAAATCACATAAATCATCAATATAAATCACATAAATCAGTATAAATCATCACACACAGTCTTACTATGTGGTCCAGTTTGGCCTTGAACTCACAGCCATCCTCTTGCCTCATACTCCTGAGTGCTGGGATCATAGGCAAGCGCCTCACCCAGATTTTACACTTTTTAAACTACATCCTCACCACCTCCTAATTCACAAAGCAGTGTGCAGGGCTCACAGATGGATCAAAGAGACTGAGTAAACTGAATTGAGAGAGGTAAGCACCGTGACCAGCCTTGGTGGTGAGTCTGCGTGTGGTTGGTATCCTGAAAAGGGTGTGAGCTGTATGTAGGTCTCTTACCATGGATAAGCCGGCAGGCTTTGAAGTCAGACAACCCATAACACAAGTCATAGCTCAAGCTTAACTGGGTATTGTGATACCCCAAGGCTCACATAGCCCATTTGATAAAATAGGTTGTTTTGAGGGCCAGGCATCATGGTCTATACCTTTAATCTTAGCAGTTGTGAGGCAGAGAGGATCTCTGACTTTAAAGCCAGTCTGGTTTACATAGCGAGTTCCAAACCAGCCAAGGATACATAGCAAGACCCTGACTTAAAAACAAACAAACAGGTATTTTTAAATGGGCTGTTTTGAGATCACCAATAGGCACAGCACTTTGAAAACACCATCACCTCCCAAGCCCCCCAGAGGTCCCAAGCCTGGTGTTGTTCTGAAAGTTCTTCAGAGTGAGAAATGCTATGTTCCATGTTCTCAGAAGCATCACCCAGCCCTGAAGCTTTCATCTTCCACAGACATTCCTGCTGACATCTAAATAAGCCACACACCTCGAGAACCACAGCCGTACTCTTACTTTCCAAGGTACCAATAAACCACAAAGACCTGTCTGCTTGAATAATGTGGAGAAAGGCAGCTATACTGAGAAGGCTATGCCACTATATCCCTCGTGTCCTCTCTGCTGTTTCGTGCAGTCTACAGAGTACCTGTTGCACTTCACTGAGTTGGCTTTCCCAAGGCCACTAACCATGCTCCTCTTAGGATCTTTCCAAAGAAAAGTTGTGGTCAACCCAGGAAAGTGGCCCAGAGTCGCTGGACAGACAGACCACCAAAATATAGTTCCAGTTCTTCCCAAGTGTCTAAAGACTGATGACAGAAGAAGCACTGGAGACCTTTAAATTCTGAAAATTGGAAAATCTGAGTCTTTTTTTTTAAAAGAAAGACTTATTTTATATTTTTGATTATGAGTCTGTGTCTGTAGAGGGGGGTATGTGCACATATGTATAGAAGCTTTGGATCCCCCTGGAGCTGGTATTACAGATGCTTGTGAGCTACCTGATACCAGTGCAAGGAACCAAACTCCAGTCCTTTGCAGAAGGAATACGCTCTCCTAACTGCTGGGCCTCCTCTGTGATCTTTAAGGTTTTATCTTTTAATTCTCCTATGGGACTTTTCTCTTCCCAGCCAGCCAATCCTTTTAGTTTGGTAGATAACATATTTGCTTAATTTACAAATCAAGGCAAAGTGCACACACACACACACACACACAGAGAGAGAGAGAGAGAGAGAGAGAGAGAGAGAGAGCGTGCACTGGGCAACCTTGTGTGTAAATTCCATGGGAATTCATTCAGTGAGTCTTCATATAAATAGAAAGAAACACAATTCGTTATTTTCCTCACTTTGAAACACCTGAGATAGAAGGTAACGCGTGTCCTTTATGGCTACGCTTTTATAATTTATCTCCTTTGAGGCTTGTGGGTGTGAGTGATCCACGGGATATCAGGCGTGCCAAGTGTATGCTTTACTTCTGATCTCCATCCCAGCCCTTGCACCTTTCCTTTTAATATGCCCAGAGTTCTCTCTGGGTCAGTGTGGAAAAAACGCCTTCATTCTTTTGTTTATTAGCCCTTGATTGTTGGACATTTGGATAGTTTCCAGTCTTGCCATGACAAACCGTGTCATAAGAGATAACCTTGTCTCTGACATTGCCTGCAGGTTATCTGCAAAATAAAATCCTAGGAGTGTGATTGCAGGGTCAAAGAACCTGCCTCCAGTCCCTGTTCAAGGCTTTAACATTTCAATCCAGGGCTGGAAGGAGAACAAAGCCAGCCATTCAATAAACAGTTTGTGAACTGGGGCCAACAGCTCAGTGATGTGGGGGCAGAAACTGCTAGAAGTTAGAAAATTTAGAGCCACCAATCTTGTTATGATTAACATTTTCCTAAGTAATTAATTTTTATTGATTTTAATATGTGATGACAGAAAAGGGAGGGGAGATCTTTTTGTTTGTTTGTTTGTGTTTCTGTTTTTTTGTTTGAGACAGAGTTTTTCTGTATAGCCATGGCTATTCTGGTTCTCACTCTAACTCAAACTAAGAGAGCCACCTGCCTTTGACTCCAGAGTGCTGGCAGTAAAGGTGTTTTGTCACCACCACACCTGGAAAAAAAATTACTTCTTTATGGTTGTACAAAGTCCATTAAGATTTCCTAGAAAAAAAATAAGAGAAATTAGAATTATTCATAAAAATATCAATGCTTCCATTATCTGTAAACTCGGTGTTTGGGAACCAAAGGTAAAGAGATCAGGAGATTGAGGCTACCCTGGGCTACATGGAGAGACTGACTCAAAAAAAAAAAAAAAAAGAGAAAGAAAGAAAAAAAGCCAAGCAAGAAGAGGCAGTGGCCAGGGTTGCACAGAAAAACAAACAAACAAAAAACCTGAAAGAAAGAATCTAAATATTTAAAACTATAAACTGCTTCTTTATTAATGTGAGGTGTCCATTCAAATTATTATTATCAAACATTTCAAACATGGTGTGTGTGTGTGTGTGTGTGTGTGTGTGTGTGGTGTGACTGTGTATATGTGTGTGTATGTTTGTGGTGTATGTTTTTGTGGTGTCTGTGTGTGTGTGTGTGTGTGTGTGTGGTGTGACTGTGTATACATGTGTGTATATTTATGTGTGTGTTTGTGGTGTATGTTTTTGTGGTGTCTGTTTGTGTCTGTGTGTGAGTGTGTGTCTGTGTGTCTGTGTGTCTGTGTGTCTGTGTGTGGTGTGACTGTGTACACATATGTGTATATGTGTGTGTATGTTTGTGGTGTATGTTTTTGTGGTGTCTGTGTGCGTGCGCACCTGCCTGGCGTATGTTGCCTCAGTGTGCACATAGAGATTAGACAACTTTGTGGAGTCAGTTCTCTCCTTCCACCGTTGCGTGCATTACAGTAAAGTAACTCAGGTCATCAGGGTTGCGCTTAACCTGCTGAGCCATCTCACTGGCCCTCAAATGGTTTTTGAATCAAGATTTCTTAAAAAAGAAAAAAAAAGTGGAAAGAAAATAGATGGGCATCTGTGACTATTAAAGAACAAAACAGAAAAAACTAGACAAACCAATAAATGAAAGCTAACAGTAACTGACTGAATAGCAACATACGCTAGGTTGGCCAAACACATGGATGAATTTGTGAGGACAATGAAATGTAAACTTTATGGTGGAATAAGGAAACTGTCACTATCCAAGGCCACCCACAGCAGTGCTAAGGAAGGTGGTGAGATCTCACTTGCCACAGAGCTGGCGTCCCTGCAGCAAAGTGTCAGAGACTAGCCTGCCTGCAGGAGAAGAGGTTTAAACTGAAATATGGACACACAGGAAGAACGTATTAGACATCCTGCTGCCATTTTAAAATCTTATTTCAATTGAAAGAGAAATAAACATAATTTTTAAAATTCTAGGTGAGACAGTCCACCTTTGTCTTGCCAACACTAGGAAGGTGAACCTGAAGGATCTCTGTGACTCGCTGGGCAGACAGTCTAACCCAACTGCTGGGATCCAGCAAATGAGAGATCCCGTCTTTACGTCTATACGGAAGTTGGATAGTGTCCCTGGGATGACACCCAGGGCTGTTCGCTGGCCAACCATGCACTTACACATGCACACATGCATATTTACAAGCATTTACACATATGCATATGCACAAGCACACACACATGCATAAAAAGAAAAAGAATGAGAGGTAGAGAGAAAGAAAGAATCCTTTAGCTGTCCTGTCATGGGATTCTCGTCCAGAATGGTATTTTTTTAAATTTTTTGAGGACTGTAGAGATTGTTGTTTTTAAAAACCAAATCCCAGTTTTGATTTTTCCAAATGAAGACTCAGGAGCCAGATGCTGTGGTGAAAGCCTTCAGAGAGGCAGAAAAAGCACCATGGTGACCTTGCTCCTCAACCGACATCCCGAAAGGAAAAAGCCAGTTCTTCTCCACGTTGTCCTAAAAACCCTTCCAACTGATTGACCCTCCTTTCTACTTCCTGTGCATCTCTATCTGTCCTCTTGACTCCCTCTTACACTCTGGTTTTCGCCTATGTTCACTCTCTGTCAACTGATTGCTTGCTCCGCCTCATGACCTAAGGTTGACTTTATTTAATCCTGTTTACAATAAACAGAAAGCTCTTAGATTAAAGGCGAGTGCTAGCCCAGAGCCACACCACACCTAGAAACAGATTTTCCCAGTACACAATCTCACAGAGTGATCAAGTATCCTGCAATACATACCCTACAAATATCCTGAGCTAGGACGGAGCCATAACACAACTATCTCGGGCTTCACAGTATGATTAGATATCATGCAACAAGAGATAGCTCAGTTGTTGAGAGCACAGTGCTGTTCTTGCAAAGGATTGGGTTTCAATTCCCAGCACCCACATGGTAGCTCACAACCATCTGTAACTCCAGCTCCAGGAGGTCCAACAGGTGTGCACACGGTACACATACATGGATACGGACAAAACATGCACATGGACTAAAAATAAATAATTCTTTTAAAAAAATCTTTTGGAGGAAAAAAAGAGTTTCAAAATCAGGAGCTAGGAAGATGGTTCACCAGTTAACAGATGCTACTCCTGCTAAGAACAGGTTTGGTTTCCTGCACCCACACGGCAGTTCACAACCACCCATAACTCCAGTTCCAGAAAAAAATGATACCTTTGGCCTCCATGAGGTATGTAGGTATGTACATGATGTTCATAAGACACGCAGGCAGAATGTTCATACACATAAAATAAAAATAAATGAATAATTTTTAAAAGAGAGTTTCAAGCTGGACAGTGGTGGCACCTTTAATCCCAGCATTTGAAAAAAAGCAAAACAAACAAACAAAAAAATCAAAATCAGCCACGAGTTCCAACTACATGAACTTAAGACTCTTACTATCAGAAGACAAATTTCTCTACATTTATCTATCTATATGTTTGTTTGTTTTGTTTTGTTTTGTTTATTCTCACTCAGGGAGAGCAAGTGTCACAGCACACAGCATGCAGGTAGAGCGGTCAGAGGAAAACTTGTAGGAATCAGTCCCCTCCTTCTGTCACGTGGGTTAAGCAAGTGCCTTTATCCTCAGAGCCCTGTCACTGGCCCAAGGCAGAGATTTCTCTAAATCATTGCATGTCATCTACTTGAACATAATTTTTAAAACCAGAAATCCATAACAGAAGCTAATGGCTTGGTGAAAAGAAGAAATGACTCAATCAAAAACACAGGACCTCAGGTTGGCATTGTCACGTGCTTGGGGTGTTTTTGCTATGCTCTGGGTGTCTTAAATACCTGGCATGGTTCTTGCACACGCAAGCCAGAAATATAGAGAACAAACCTAGCAAAGGAGAAAGTCCCATCCTTGTTTCCATCCTGGCGTCCAAATGTCACCAATGCTGCAGACACTGCTTCTTTGTACAGAGACAGCTGACACGGAAGTCGTGACCTTTGCTCCCTGTTCTAGCACAGCCACTCACCTGGCTGTGACCTTCCCATACCTCATCTCTTCCACTGTCAAAGCAGAATCTTCCCATTGTATTCCCAGAGCTAAGGGAGGCAGCAGGCAACAACAGGAGCTTGGGTGATATTTGTACAAAGCACGGGAGGAGGGGTATCTTTGCATTATATATTTATTTTACTATACAAAGGAGGTAGGGGGAGGGATACAAGTAGTTTAAATATAGAAAGATATCTTAAAGGAAAAAATAGAGAGAGAAAGAAAAGAAGAAGGGAGCTAGGGACAAAGAAGACATCTTTTAGCTGTCCTGTCTGATTCTAATCCAGTATGATACTTTTTTTAAAAAAAAAATTATTAGATATTTTCTTCATTTACATTTCAAATGCTATCCCGAAAGTCCCCTATACCCTCCCTACCCTGCTCCCCTAGCCACCCACTCCCACTTCTTGGCCCTGGTGTTCCCCTGCCCTGAAGCATATAAAGTTTGCAAGACCAAGGGGCCTCTCTTCCCAATGATGGCCGACTAGGCCATCTTCTGCTACATATGCAGCTAGAGGCACGAGCTCTGGGGGGTACTGGTTAGTTCATATTGTTGTTCCACCTATAGGGTTGCAGACCCCTTTAGCTCCTTGGGTACTTTCTCTAGCTCCTTCATTGGGGGCCCTGTGTTCCATTCAATAGCTGATTGTGAGCATCCACTTCTGTGTTTGCCAGGCACTGGCATAGCCTCACAAGAGACAGCTATATCAGGGTCCTTTCAGAAAAATCTTGCTAGCACATGCAATAGTGTCTGCGTTTGGTGGCTGATTATGGGGTGGATCCCCGGGTGGGGCAGTCTCTGGATGGTCCATCCTTTGGTCTCAGCTCCAAACTTTGTTTCTGTAACTCCTTCCAAGGGTATTTTGTTCCCTATTCTAAGGAGGAATGAAGTATCCATGCGGAGGTCTTCCTTCTTCTTGATTTTCTTGTGTTTTACAAATTGGGTATCTTGGGTATTCTAAGTTTCTGGGCTAATATCCACTTATCAGTGAGTGCATATCATGTGTATTCTTTTGTGATTGGGTTACCTCACTCAGGATGATATCCTCCAGATCCATCCATTTGCCTAAAAATTTCATAAATTAATTGTTTTTAATAGCCAAGTAGTACTCCATTGTGTAAATGTATCACATTTTCTGTATCCATTCTTCTGTTGAGGGACATGTGGGTTCTTTCCAGCTTCTGATTATTCTTAACAATACCTAAGGTATTTAGGTAAGGGAGCTGTTGGGCGTTGTGGCAACCCCAATCCTTGGTTAGTTAAATTGCAATGGGCCTGTGGCTACATTATGGCAAGAAGATATAACAAAGAAAGCCAATTTACCTTATAGGAGCCAAGAGCAAGAAGAGAGGAATCAGGGCAAGCCTAAAAAACTTAACTTCTAGCCAGGCATGGCAATGCACGCCTTTAACCCCAGCACTTGGGAGGCAAAGGCAGGCAGATCTCTGAGTTTGAAGCCAGCCTGACCTAAAAAAGTAAAACTCTCTCTCTAGAAAATTATCATTGTCATCAACATCATCATAGATCCTTAACTTTCTCCCACAAGGCCCTATTCCATGAATACCCTCCCGTGTCCTAATAGCATCTCCAGCTAGTACGAAGCCTTTAATATATGGCCTATGGGAGACATTCAAGATCTAAGTTATAGCATTTAGAAAGACGAAGGAAACTACAAATTAAGAGAGAATAACAAGTGTTGCCCGAATGAGAAGACTCAGACCCTCCACGCATTGATGGTAGGAAATGGTACAGAGCGCAGACTGAGTTTGTCAGCTCCTCACAAAGTCAGCAGAGGTCTTCCCATAGGACAGGGAGAGCCAGGGCCAGGTCGCACCCTTTCATTCTATACTGACAATCTACCTTAGCTTCAGAATAACACACCACTGTCAAATTCTTTACAAATCTTTTAACCATGGTTTTTTTCCCTGTCCTAGGCATTGAACCTAGGGTTCCCATGCACACTAGGCAGGCTTTCTTCGGGGGCTCTATCCCCAGCCCTTCAATCCAATACTTCATATGATTGGCAGCCCACACACACTTTAACCCACCCAAGAGTCATCAGGCCCACCTCTGATCTTCTTCTACTAGCCATGCAATTTCAGACAAGTCATGTCCTGTCAAAGACTCAGTTTATTTTATTAATAAGTGGGGGAAGGACTAACTAATTAAAGACTTGACCAGGCACATCACCAAAGCAGATATACAAATGGCCCCAAGGCATTGTGTCAGCAATTAAAATCAAGCAAGGCACTTTTCCTTACCTTACAGAATCAGTAGAATGAAAAAGAAAATGGCAATCCAATCCAGGATGTTAGGAGTGAGCGTAAGGGTCCAAAACTTGCTGAAGGAAGACCGCAGATAGTATGCAAAGACAGAGTGTTTATTCTGCAGAAACAACCAACATGCGGGGGTCAACCATTCTTTGAAATGGCAACCACAGACTAAGGGATACAGGATCTCTTCTAGGGAACTGGGAGAACTCTCTAAAAAGATAGGTAATCTAAAATTTCATTGGTGACTGCTAGGGGGTCTGCATTCCTAAGTCTGACTGGTTAACTAAAGGATGAGATAAGACTGCCCAGCACTGACAGCCCATCCTGAGATGAGATATTTCCCCATTCTTGTGATTATCCCCAGGCTGTTCTTTGGGAGGAGGTTTTATGACTTTGTTTCTGAATTTTATGATCTGTGCCTGGAGCTGGCACCTTATAGCCTTCTTTTGGAAATCAGGCCTGGTCCTTCAATGGATACAAATGGGTTTATGTCATCCTTTCAGAACAGGCATGGGTCTGTAGCTCAGCAGTGGAGCATTTGTCTAGCATGCATGGGACTCTAGGTCAATATCCAGGACTAACAAAAACAAAGCAATTGGTGTCTGCTGAACACAGAAGTGCTCAGTCACTGCAGGGAGAAATGAAATTTGTTTCACCCACCTTTCAGGAAGGCTGGTGATTTCTGCTAAATCTAGACTGTGTGTGTATATAGATACCCAGGGACTCTATTCTTAGAGGTATTACCACTGGGAACATGATGTTACGTGTATCAAAGGGCAGGTCCAGGACTGTGTCAATCATGACAGCCTCAAATTGGAAAGTTTGCAGTTTCCTAGTTATGATAGAATGGATACGTTGATGCATTCAATCTATGAAAATCACCAACAGTTACAAATGCAAAACATCTATAGCTACTCAAAGCAACATAGAGGACACTTAAAAATGTTGAGCAAAGCCGGGAGTGGTGGCGCACGCCTTTAGTCCCAGCACTCGGGAGGCAGAGGCAGGCGGATTTCTGAGTTCAGGGCCAGCCTGGTCTACAAAGTGAGTTCCAGGACAGCCAGGGCTATACAGAGAAACCCTGTCTCCAAAAAACAAAACAAAACAAAATGTTGAGCAAAAAGAAGCCAAATGAAACACACTGAAGTAGAATAGTAACTGTGTGAGTCTTACTTTATAATTAAAAGAAGCTCAGGGTCAGCCGGGCGTGGTGGCGCATGCCTTTAATCCCAGCACTCGGGAGGCAGAGGCAGGTGGATTTCTGAGTTCCAGGCCAGCCTGGTCTACAGAGTGAGTTCCAGGACAGCCAGGGCTACACAGAGAAACCCTGTCTCGAAAAACCAAAAAAAAAAAGAAGCAGCCCAGAGTCATACTTGCATGCATAGCTTGTTCAAGGCCAGCATAGGCGACATGAGACTCTGCTGATGAAGAGGATGGAGAGGAAGTGGTCTGTGGAGATGGCTCAATTGTTAAGAGTACTTTCTGAGCTTCCAGAGGAACTGGGTTAGGTTCCCAGCATGTGGCAGCTCACAGCTGTCTAAAACCCCAGTTCTGAAGGTTCTGATGCTCTTTTCTGGCCTCTATGGGCACCGCTCACATGTGGTTCATAGACATCCATTCAGACAAAACATTCATACACATAAAATAAAAATAAACCTTTTTTTTTAAAAAAAAAAAAAACTCCAGTGTTTACACATCTTCTATATCCATTGATCCAGGATGGTCATTATACAACAAAGTAAATAAGCAAATATTTTGTAAACAAATGCCAGGAATTAGGCACCTCAGTGCTAGGAACGGAGCCCTCAGCCTCACATATACTAGGCAATCTCTCTAACCACTGAGACACATCTCTTCCCCTAGGTCCAAAAATTCTTAAGTCTGTTTCAGCTAGAATGACATTGTTCTACCAAGTCCTAAACTAAGTGCTTCCCATATGAATTTCCAAGGTTACCTTCTCTGAGAAACATTTTCCTGAGGAAACAGAGGCACAGACACCAATTTGTCAAAGTTATGTTTCCGTGGAAGACCAGGTTGCCTTAAATCCTGGGGTCAGAGGCCATGGTTTAAATTATGCTTTCCCACCTGAGCCTGGGGGAACTTGTGTCTTCTTGGCTGCCTACCTTTGGCACCTGCAAGCCTTCCTTAGTTCTGAGGAGCTGTTTCTCACTGAATCTGTGTGACAGACTGTGTACTGTCAACGCCCTCTCTTCAGTATATCCAGCCCTTACTGAAATTCTGATGTTACTCTCCCAACAGCAGGAAACCCTAGGCGGTTGAGAGATGGTTTTTATTGTTTCTTTTGGGGACAGTTCTAAGTCTGAAGCCTAAGATGGCCTGAAACAGCCCAGCCTAAACTTGAACTCATGCTGACCTCCTACTTCAGCCTCCCAAGCGCTAGAATTACAGGTGTACGCTACCAAGCCTGGTTGATGAAATGTCTATAAAAGCTCAGGCACACAGATTGAAATTCTCCGTGAGTCCTAGGCCTGCCTGGTTTACACAGAGAGCAAATCTCCCATAGTGAGACTTTCATCTCCTTCCTACAAAATGGGGGAAGAAAAAGGGGGTGGGGGGACTGGGATTCTCTTCACAGGAGAAGTGTTCCTCATTCGCTCTCTTTAAAAAGGCTACCAGATGGATGGACCTGGAGGGCATCATCTTGAGTGAAGTAACACAATCACAAAAGAACTCACACAATATGTATTCACTGATAAGTGGATATTAGCCCAAAACTTAGGATACCCAAGATATAAGATACAATTTGCTAAATGCATGAAACTCAAGAAGAATGAAGACCAAAGTGTGGACACTGTGCACCTTCTTAGAATTGGGAACAAAACACCCAGGGAAGGAGTTACAGAGACAAAGTTCGTAGCTGTGATGAAAGGATGGACCATTTAGAGACTGCCGTATCCAGGGATCCATCCCATAATCAGCTTCTAAACGCTGACACCATTGCATACACTAGCAAGATTTTGCTGAAAGGACCCAAATATAGCTGTCTCTTGTGAGACTATGCAGGGGCCTAGCAAACACAGGAGTGGATGCTCACAGTCAGCTATTGGATGTATCACAGGGCTCCCAATGGAGAAGCTAGAGAAAGTACCCAAGGAGCTAAAGGGATCTGCAACCCTATTGTTGGAACAACATGATGTACTAACCAGAACCCCGGAGCTCTTGTCTCTAGCTGCATATGTATCGAAAGATGACCTAGTCGGCCATCAATGGAAAGAGAGGCCCATTGGACTTGCAAACTTTATATGCCCCAATATAGGGGAATGCCAGGACCAAAAGAATGGGAATGGGTGGGTAGGGAAGTGGGGGGCGCTATGGGGGACTTTTGGGATAGCATTGGAAATGTAATTGAGGAAAATATGTAATAAAAAAAAAAAGGCTACCAGGTTATACGGCTTCTAGAAAGAACCAAAAACTCTCACTTTTCCCCATAGACATCTATGGCCAATGAATGGTTAAGCTTTTAGGAGGTGTCTATCAGGCTCTTGAGGTGGGAGCAGAGGATTAGGAACTTGTTAAGTAAGGCTGGGATACAAATGCTCAGATACTGATTTAGAAAGTAGACCAGAAATTAAAATTTTTCAAAGATGCTTTACTTTTGCTAGAACAGCCATGAATGTATCTGTAAGATTACTTACAAAAATACATCTAGTGTGGCTCTGTAAAGTAGTATTGTTGTCGTTAGCTGTATTAGCTAGTAGGAGAAGTGGAGCATGTATATATACACACACACACAAACACACACACACCACCACCACCACCACCACCACCACATATTCTCTGATGATTATGAAATTTGTTAAAAAGTTTTGCTAGTGATGAGGAATAATTCGTCAAAAATGATTACAAAAAAGAATTTATTAGGCCAGCACATCAATAGAAATGAATCTAAGGAGTTCGTTGAAACGTGACTGGGCCTTGTAATAAGTCCAAAGTCCCCCATTTCCGGCATCGCTCTGGCATTGTGTGGGATAAGGAAGGGTCTCCGTAATGACAGCACAAGGCTGGGTCTCCACCTCCTCTGATGCCCGTGATTCTGGTACCTGAGAGGGTACAGTTTCCCACTTAGTACAGACCTTTGACCTCTTTGTTCAGATCTTTGCATGTTTGAAGTTCTCTGTTCACAGATATGGATATTGTTGTTGAGAACAAGTAGTCGCGGAAGGAGTGTTTATCGTCCTACACCGTGAGTAAAACTATGCTCCCTACTGTAATAACTTCATTTCTAATCTCATCTGGCACCAGCTGTCCTTTGAGAAGTTACAATACAGTGCTCAGAGAAATTATTCTTCAGAATAGAAGAAAAAGAAGCTAAGTATCAGTTATACAATGATGTAATTCATACTCAGAAATCTTACAGCCCCAGAACATAAAAGCTTCATTTAAGGGAGAGGGTTATTTTCCTATCATCCCTCATAATAGGAAAGTGAATTGTCTCAAGACTACAATGGTCAAAATGGCAATGTGTATGTTTAACTTAAAGCTGCTGATAATTAGGTTTAACTTTGTTTGTTTTGTGTTTTTCAAGACAGGGTTTCTTTGTATAACCCTGGATGTCCTAAAACCAGCTCTGAAGACCAGGCTGGCCTCAAATTCACAAGATCCACCTGCCTCTGCCTCCCGAATGCTGGCATTAAAAGGCATGCACCTCCATCGCCTGGCATGTTTAATTTTTAGTGGTACAGGTCGCCAAGGACTAATAATAAGAAATATATTATTCATTTAGGCATTGGCTGCCATCAAACCACTAAAAAAGTTAGGATGAAACACAAACTAGGGTAGATGGGGTCACCAGGGTCTCTGAGGTGTGTGACTCCAAGACTAAATGACACAGGAACTGGTGAGTTCTTCCAGCCAAACAGGGGCTGGGGGAGGGGAAACTTTATAGAGTACTTTTGCTTTGTTTTAACAGAGAAAGCAGCAGTTAGAACATATGTACCCTTGAGCCCATTCCTGACAAGGTTCTGGCCTCCACAATAACGTTATCCTTACACTTGGCAAGTATTTCTTTCCCGGCCCCTTACAACTTTTGCTTCTTCCCATCATGAAAGGGGGCAAAAATTGATATAGAACAAGAAATTGTGTTCAAGTCAGAATCTCAGGTTATCTAAATATGTTATGCTTGTGCTTTCGGAAATATACGGCAATGCCTGCTGCTGGGACTTGCTTTGCTCCAGCTCGGTCAGTTTGAAGTCCGTGAAGGTGGAGCAGAACGGACAGATGGGCGCCAAGTACTATACATCACAAAGACTCACACACAGACTTCAGGAGAGCCTTTGGGTCATCGCTCCCTTTTCTGTCCTTTTTGTGCATTTTAGGACACTGCTGTGGTCTGTCCAAGCTGTTATCAAAACCTGGAGGTAACACACAATAAGGTCGCGCATCTTGAAACCAGCCCACTCAACAACTGCATCTGCTTTGGCTTCCTTGTGCTCCAGCTTTGTTCAGGATTTGGGAGTACCGTGCTGAGCCACTTCCAATGCCAGGAAGGAAAGTTTCTTCCTCTTCATATGTCCTGCCACCTTTAAAGATTCAGTCCTTGGTGCTAGCAACTGGTGCCCCGGGCATCTTAGCTCCCTCTGGTCTCCATCCTGGGAACCCTTATTAGCCAGACACGGTAAAAACAGAGCCCTCGAAGTAAATGAAAGGGAAGAATGAGGTCCAGAAGCTGGAAACTTTTAAAACAGCCTGGTCTGGACGGACACCGCCTCCACCCCTCAGTGGCTTGTGTGGTTGTAGTCTGCAGGTGGCTTCTCCTCGCCCTCTGGTGGCGCCACCAGCAGCTGGAGGGAAGCGGCACACCAGGAGGGGGCGGTCAGTGCCCCTCTGTGAAGCAGGGACCCGCGTCATCATACTGATCACTCGTGAATTCTGACTGAGCAGCAGTACCGGATTCATAGGTGTGGAGCATAGAAAGGGGTCAAGTAGGAGAGCCCAAGGAATGGAGTGAAGGGACTCCCGGTGGCGGCGGTCGTCAGCGGGAAGGAGGCGGCAGGGAAGAGGACGTTGGTGGCAGGATAGGTGGGGAAAGTCTGATAGGGCAGAGCGCCAGGAACCGGAGGGCCAGGACTACTCCCAGTGGCACTGCCACCGCCCCCCGCTACCGCGCCGGGTGTCCCAGGCTGAGGCGCACCGCCTCCCGCCTGCACGGCGCCGTCGGCCCCTGGGTTCTGCTTCTTCCACTTGGTCCTGCGGTTCTGGAACCAAATTTTGACCTGCGTCTCCGTGAGGCTGAGCGACAGCGCCAGGTTCAGGCGCTCGCACACCGACAGGTAGCGCGTGGCTCGAAACTTGTTCTCTAGGGCCACCAGCTGCTCGTAGGTGAAGGCAGTGCGCGCGCGCCGTGGCTTGGCGCAGCTGGACTCCGCTCGCCGGCGTCGGGGCCGCGGGGAACCGGGAGAGCCCGGGGACGCCGGGAGGCCATCCGCGCCGCTCTCTTCCGTTCCCACCGCCACTGCCCCGGCCTCTGGTGAGCCCGCATGGACCCCCTGCCAGCGCTCTGGCTGGTGCGCGCGCCCCGCATCCTCAGCTTCCTCCTCCTCTTCTGCGTCGGAGCCCTCCACCAGAGACCCGGGGTCAATGCCTCGGCCCACCGCATCTAAAAGAGAAGGGGATGGTGACCAGAAGCCCATAACAATTCTACCCAATGGCACTCCCAAACCTTCTTGTCCTCCCCCGGAGCACTCAGATTTGCCCTTGATACAACTCCCAGTTCCTCCCCTCTCCCGACTTTGCCCTCTTCGGTTCTGAATCCACACACCCTAGAGAGCAGATTCGGGAGTACAGTGTCCTTTACAAATCTGCCATTAAGTAGGCACACAAGAAGTACAAGTTGGATGACACCCTGTTTCAAGAAAGCATAGTGACTTTATCAAACCGGGAAGAGCAAAGTCAGCTGTGCATTACGATTGGGAATGTCAAGTGCGTTTACTAGTGCATCTCTCTAGTCCCTAGGAGCCTATGTTGCTGTGTAACTCCTAGCAATTAAAAAAGAAGTTATTAACCCCCCCATCCCCCCAAAAAAGAGAAATTCCCCCTTTCCCATCTTCTCTCTCCAGTAGTGTTAATAGAGTTTCAGATTTGTCCGGGGCCTGATCGATAGATGTCATCTATTAAAGGTAAGTTTTAATCGAACAATATTAGGATCAGACAGGGAAAGGGGGTTTGAAGTCAGTACCTGCAAGCTGCGGGCAGGAGATATGCAGGCGCCAGTAATAGAATATCGATCAAGGAGTTAGGGGGAGGGGAGCGCGGCCCCACAGAGAGACCATCCAAACAATTAATCCAGGCCCGCGGCCGGGACCCAAGCCAGGCCACCAGAGGCTTCGGGAGCCCCAGACAATCACCTCCAAACTTAGGAAGGAGGAGGAGGGGACTGTGCTATATGCAGCCCTCCCTGGGACCTGAATCCCTAGACCTTCAGCGTCTCTCCAAATAGTCAATCCCATGCCCATGTCCCACTAAGCATAAATCCTGCTATCTTAAGTTCTTCCAGCCACAAACTTTCCGGAACCCTTTCTTTTGTGTCCACTAACTTCAGGGATAAGGGGGAAAGGTCTAGAAGAGAGCACCAAAAGCTATGGCGGGGGGGGGGGGGGAGGGGGGCGAGAGGCAGTCCCTTGTTGGGTCCGAGAAAGAGCATGGGCTCTAAAGGTTTCCGAGTGGGTGAAAAAAAACACCTAATCCGGGGAAAGCCCGAGCCCCTCGATTGCCCCATACATAAAATGGGAGTGGTGTTGGAAGGTATTTTCATAACCTTTATCCCAAGCTCCTCGCCCAGGTTCTAGCACGTGGAGAGCACAATACATTTCTGTTAGATCAGTGAGCCTGAGCTGTAGTTTATGTGAGCCAGTCAGAGTTGTGGCGCTCATTCACTGAGCAGGTGTTCAGGAAAGAAGCACACACTGGTCCTGGAAGTCTCAGTCACCTCCCTACCTCTGTTCTCTTCCAAGTAGGGATGACTCGCTTCGCACCTGCGCGGGATCACCTTCTCTAGTTCCCAGGCTACCAATAAACCTTGGCTACTACACACACACACACACACACACACACACACACACGGATACCACTTAGGCTTAAAACCGCTTCACATTCTTACCAGGGGTCTCCTGTGACCCGATTGGATTCCCCGAGCAAGCATCTTGCCCTGCTTCCACCTCTTCTAAACTTTTCTTGGCTTCCAGGGCAGCGAGACGCACCGGCGGGAGGGCAGCTCGCGTGAATTTTTGCGGATCCAAGATGTCCAAGACAGAGAAGGAGATCTTGTGGTGAGAGGGGGCCGCCTTGGCCCCGACGTCCTGCCATGCCAACATGCCCGCCTCCCGCGGGCCCGAGGCCAGCCGCACTGGGGTCGGGGCTAGATGCGCTCAGCCTTATCTTCTGCAGTGGTTTGGCCACAGCTCTCCAGCCACGAACTGGAATTTCCCCGCCAAGTGAAGCTGGAGAGGGGGGCAAGGAGGCGGGGCGGGAGGAGAGCAGCGGGGAAGGGGGTGGGGTGGGGGGGCTGCTTGAGGATTGGCACTTGAGCTGGCCAGACCCCTTCCACGTGCAGTGAGCGCTTGCAGCCTCCACGAGACTATCCTGGGCAGCGGGAGAGGGGAGGGAGCGCCGACTAGAGGGACCCTCGCGCGCCAATGCGCGCTCCCGGTTCGCCGGGTCACGGTGGCATGCTGCGTGAACATCTTCCCATGCTGCGGAGACTCGTGAAGGGCGTGAGGGGGGCTTCTATCTCCCGTACCTCATCTGCACACACATTCACCTGACTGAAGTTTACTGATTTCTCTTGGGGCACTTGCCATCTTCCTTTGACCTGGCGATGCCACAGAGGCCAGACCTGATTGCTTCGCCCTGATGCACGGTGCATCTCAAACCCCATCCCTGAACCACAGTAAAGGCTTCGGGCACATTTACTTAGAAATTTTAAAGCCTCTGTGCATTTACAGTTTATAAAGTCCTGGGGCTTTCTCACTCTCTTGATTTTCTAGGCATTCCCCCCTGTGAGATGGGTGTGGCCTGGGAACCACAGTCTGTGGTTTCAAACCGAAGGAAAATGAGGTTCAAAGATGAGCGGTGGCGCTGCAGATGACAAGAGTCTGGACTGGGCCAAGGCTTTTCAGGTCACCCTGATGGCTTAGGATATGGGAGCGGGGGGGAGGGGGAGCCTTCTTGGAGGGGAGTTTTTTCTTTCCACTCAGAAGACCAGCAGGGCCTGGTCAAAGGGGGTCTATGGAAATACACCAGCCCAGAGGGCTGAAGGCTTAGGGCTAGGTGGCTTGGCTAAAGGTGAGTATCCCTCCTCGGATACTATTTTCGTCGCCTGTCAGGACTTCTCAGTCACAGATTCTACCATTAACATCAGAACTTGACTCTCTGGGTTCCTTTCCCAGCGTCAAGAAGGAAAAGGTTAAAAGATGCCTGGCGGTTTGAATTTAAGACCAGAGAAGAGAGACGATTAAAATGGCCCCATCTGCCCCCCAAGTCTCCAGGGAGGACAGCCAGCATTAGCAGTGAGGGAAAGTCTGCACTAGCCACACCCACGGTGATATTCCTTTTTTTTTTAAGGCATTCATTTCAGCAACAAATCCTGAAGCATTAGCCCCTCTGCTCAGAACCACCTTGGACCCCGCCGCTTCTTTCTTCTTTGCCCCATGTGGTTCCCAGACAATGTCTTGACAATTAATATTGTCTAAGCAGGTAAGAAGTAGGAAGAGGAGGGGACTCCTCACTAAAGTAATGGGAGCTGCTCACCCAATCTGTTATTAAAGAGGTATCCTTGGGAGCTAGCTCCTTGTAGCTTTTCTCATTCAAACCTTTCAGTCCCTCCCAGGGGTGGCCACCACATTCCCTGCCGACTTTAAAGCCTTGCGGAAATTCAAGCCAGCTCCAGACCTAAAGTAAAGACGGAATGCGCTTTTAAACCAAAGGGAAGAAAGTGCCCAGACCAAGCCCACCAGAACCCCCCCCCCCCTTGCCAAGGGAATATGCGCTTTGTGAAACTCAGGGAAAAGACAACCCAGAGGTCAGGCCAAGGGACAATGCATGCAAATCAGAGATTCTTCAGTAATGCGCATACTGTGTTTTCTGTTTGGATAACCGTTTCTCACCTAGTTCCCACATTTTTTATAAGTCTTCCGGTTTCCTTCTCTCTCCTCCCCTACTAACCCCAATCCTTTTTTTTTTTTTCCTTTTCCCATATATATTAGGTTTTTCAGGATAGCTGGGAAAGATCTGCCTAAGGTCACTCATTCGGGAATCCATAGAATGTTTGTGGTTTTCCATGATTCCTTGTCTTAACCTTTTTCTCTGGAAGACACATTGAGTCGTTTCATAGGACTGGGGAGTAGCAAGCGTTCCAGGGGCGTCACATCCCAAAGCAGAGGAACAGACCCCTTCCCCAGCCACGATCACACAGAATTGGGCTCAGTTCATGGCACCTCCATAGTCTTTTGTTGTTGTTGTTTATGTTATATAAAGTGTTTCCTCTCCTAGGATTTATCTTTCCTTTGAAGTCTATGGTGCTAAACACAGAAAAGGGACAAGCAGGAGAGGCCCCGTACTGTAGCCTGCAGATCTTCTCGTGCGTGCTTGGCTGGTTTTAAATTCCTCTCTTCACCATCCCACCCTTTCTCTTGTGTGTTCACCACAGTATGAGCCTCCAGGACTCTGAAATGGGAGAAACAACTATGTGTCTCCCTCAACACCGCTTCACTCACTCAGCCCACAGGCAAACACCCAAAGACGTCCTTCTGTTGATGGGGGAGTGGAAGCAGGAAGCTTAAGGGAGCCTTTTTTTTTTTTTTTTTTTCTGGCTACTTCTTTTGCACGAACCATAAGGCAGCAAAACCTCCCTTTGGGAACAACTGAGAAAAAGTGCTTGACTCGCTAACGTTCTGACACGCATGTTATCCAGGATGCTTCTCTATAATACATATGTTCACATCTGGCAAGCCATCTTCCCTATGTGCACGAAGTTGATTTGGTTGTTTTTTTCTTTCTTTCTTTTTTTCCCTCTCCCCTTCCCCCAGCCTGGGCATTAAAATTCCATTTGAGTGCTGTCTTTAAATTGCTTTGATGCTAGGTGGGTTCCAACTCTGACCTGTCCTGATGGCAAGTGATGGCTGTAACAAGCCCAGGATCAATATTCATAGCGGGTGTCCTGGGCTGATAACGCTATCCAAGACAATGTTCGCTATCAGTGTGGACAGCTGAGATATTGTGCCATTAGGGATGTTGTGTTAAATAACCTGATCCATTTCTGGGGCTATTTAATGAATTTCACAGCTTAGATAGTATCTTTAAGGAGATGGCAAAAGGCTATTCCAGAGGCACTGATGCAAATCAATGGTGCCAGGCTGCTCAAGAGATTGTCCAAACAAAGTGGCCTGTAATTCCGGCACAGCCTTGAGAAGCTGCCACCCACCCTGGGAACAGGATTAACAATGGAGAGAAAGAATGTGTGGTTTATGCAGAGGGAGGGTGGGTAATACTATGAGCTGCATTAAGGTCCCTAAGATAAAATCATATGTTCCTGAAATAAATACAAGGGGAGTTCTCTGTTTGAGCCAGCCCACAGGTTAGGACATACATGCCAAAGAGACAGCTTCATCAGGCACAGTTGAAGGCCAGAGGGAGGCACTGACTATGGAGACAGGCATGGATGCATCCCTCTACTTGGTACTTGGATGGCTTTCCCCAACATGTGCTTCTTCAGCTCAAGTCACTCTGTGAAGAGGGAAGAAAAAAAGACAGTGAATTTTAAAAGGATGCTACTGGAGGCAGCATCAGTACCGGTTTGTTTACCTGATCCCCGGCCTGTAATTTACAGCTTAGCACTGTTGTTTACCCCATCCTTGGGGCTGTGAACTCTGAGTGCCAAGAAAAGCAAGTACCACTTTAAAAACAAAACAACAAAAAAAACAGAACACCTCAGAGGCAGGTACAATTTTCACACTTGGGAAACAGATGCAGAAGGACTGTTGCAAATTTGAGGCCATTAGGTTCCCAGTCAGCCAAGGTTGCATAGGAAATCATCATCTGATTAATAATAATTTTAAAAAGTAAGTAAGTAAGTAAAACTGAAAAACAACAACAAATCCCCACAGAATGCAAAACCATCTTGGAGACTTGATTTGTGAAAGATAAATTCAAAACGTCGTGTCCTCCCTGGGCTGGAATCTTAGCATCTTAGCTCTGGCTCAGCTGTGACAGAGCTTGCCTTGCATGTATGGCGTTCTGGTTCATTACCCAGTACCACATAACTTGATGGTGCACATCTGTAATCCCAGCACCTGGGAAGTGGAAGCCAAAGGCTCAGGAGTCCAAAGTCACCCTTGGCTACCTATGGGGCTCAAAGTAGGCTGGGCTATGTAAGACTCTGCCTCGAAATATGATTTTCTTAAAAAGAACAAGAAAAATTAATCAAAACAAAAGTACAGCCTGCCTGCCTCTCCTCTAAACTGCAAAAAATAAACATGTTTACATATTTCACTTTAAACAATAAAAGTGTGTCTTGTGGAAATCCATAGGTTAAAAAAAGAAAAAAAAAAAACAGACTTGTTTTTGAGACAGGGTTGGGCTTCCTATGTAGTGGCACAGGACAGTCTGGGGCTCGTGGTCCCCCTGCCTCCTTCTCATTCTGAATGCTAGGATTAAAGAATCAACGTCTTTATCTTAAAAACTTAGAGGAAACATCAAAGCTTATTAAGCAAATGAGGGTTACATTGATGAACAGAACACATATTGATTGGTCTTGATAATAATAACAGTCTTAACTGTATCCACTCTTGGTTTGGTGTTTGCCCTGGGCCAGGCTGGCAACCAATTCAAGATGCAAGAAAAGAGGGGTGAGTCAGAAAATCCCATGGGTTGGGAAGGCAGACAAGAGTAACAGGAGAAAGGGGAAAGGCTGAGTGCCTGCTTTCACCTCTCTCTGTATCCTGGTTTTCATCTCTGTCACTTCCCGAGTAGTGGCAGCTGGCTCAGGCTCCTGCTACCATGCTTTCTCTTCCTTGATGGACTGTGCCCGCAAACTGTGAGCCCAGACAAACCAAATTTTCCATAAATCTGCTTCTTGTTAGGTATTTGGCTACAGCAAGGAGAAGAGACATTATAACTATTCCTATGATGTTTCCATGGCTATTTTGGTTCATGTGGTGTGCATCAAATCAAGCTGCTTCAAAATCCCTGGCCCAGATATCATATGAGCCATGTGTTGGTTCCCTGTCTATGCATGCTACCTCCTGAAAGGCTTCCTCCCAGTAGGACAGACAGTAGGGAAGGGGTCATTTGTGCTATGTGACAGCCTACTTCTGGCCTGCCTAATAACTAAAGCGAGTTCTGTCAGCTCTAGCAAGTAAGCTGAACCACCCAGTGACCTCAGTCTCCCGAGAACTGGGATTACAAGTATGAGCTCTGTGTGTACCTTCATCTTGTGAAATGCCAGTATTGTTTCAGACTCTCCCTCTAAGCTTTGTTTGTTTTTGAGACAGGGTCTTTCTGTGTAGTCCTGGCTGTTTTCCTGGAACTCTATGCAGACCAGGCTGACTTTGAATTCACAGAGATCCACCTACCTCTGCCTCCCAAATCCTGGGATTAGAGGTGTGCAACATTATACCCTCGCTTCCCTCTAAATTGGCCACAGTCAGAAAAGCCTGCCTGGCACAGCCTTTGTCACAGTTTCTTGTCCTTAGACCGTCTTACCTTCATTTGTCTTTCAACCCACCAATGTTCTTGTCTTCAATAGGTTGAAGGATCAAAAGAAATAAATGGTAGCCAGATAAACATAACTCCAGTGCTTCCCAGTTGGATGAAAATAGGCTGGAATGCCGTACCTTAAGAAGTGGTACTAGGTTAGGTTGTAGGATAGAGAGCCTTGGATAGATGGATCAGTGGTTAGGAGCATTTGCTGATCTTGCAGAGGGCCCTAGTTTGATCCCCAGGACCCACATGATGGTTCACAACCACATGTAACTCTAGTTTCAGTGTCTAACAACCCCCTTGTCTGGCTTCCTCGGGAACTGTGTACATGTGGTACAAATACATACACACAGGAAAACACTCATATATGTAAAATAAAAATAAATAACTTTTTAAGAAAAAAAGGATGAGGCTAGAGAAATGGCTTAGCCATTAAGAACACTTGCTGCTCTTGGGGAGGACTCAGGTTCAGTTCCCAAGACCTACAGGGCAGCCTACAGCAGTCATTAACTGTTCCCGAGATCTCATGTCTCTTCTGACCTCCAAGGGCTCCTGCCACACAGTGTGCTTATATACATGCAGACAAAACACTCACTCTTATAAAATAAAATAAATATATATTTTTTTTTTTTTGGTTTTTCCAGACAGGGTTTCTCTGTATAGACCTGGTTGTCCTGGTAGACCAGGCTGGCCTCGAACTCAGAAATCCGCCTGCCTCTGCCTCCCGAGTGCTGAGAATAAATATTTTCTAAAAGGAAAAGGGTGGTACATGCTAAAGCTAAAAATAAGAACAATTTTTTTATTCGGTATGGATGTGGGTTTATAAGCAACCCAACAGTGGTCAAATGCCATGCCTCTGTGGAACAACTGTATTCAAGGCAAGTCATCCACAGGAGGCGACAATGCGCTTTCAAAACAACCACAGGAGCATCAGCAAGAAATGAACCCAGTGCGGTGCTTCAGGCAGAAGGATGTTGTGGAATCTGCTCTACAAATCTCTCTGAATGAGCCCAGCACTCAGTGTACCTGACCTGAGTTCCCATCGTGTCTGTGTAAGCAATGCCAGAAGTCTGAAGCAACTACCAAGCTGTTCTCCCCAAATGCTTGCTCCCTTGACTGGGAGAAATTTCTGTTTTGACTGGCTGCTGGGCTGTGAGATACTCAAGTTACAAGTAGAGGCTATCCTAGACACCCTTCGTTTTCATAAGTGCTCCAAGTTATGTAATATGTACTAAAGTTTCAGGACTGCTTCTAGATCAATTGCCCAACCGCCCCAACACCTACTGCAGCCCATCTCAGAAGACAGAAGGTCCCTTTTCTCACATGGATGATTGGTTTAGTTTAGTGCTCCAGCCAGCGTTACTGGACCACTGGAGCTCTGGCCCAAAAGGTTGCAAACAATAGCCTTTTGGGGTTAGGAGCATGGGGAAGGCTTTGTTTCCGCTTGCCCACCCTCTCTGTCTGAAATGCAGAAGCCTCCCCAGGAGTGCAATCAGGCAACTTGAGAGCATGAGGGTCAAACCTCTTGCTGGACAGGCAGGTGATGGTGGAGAAAGATGGAAGCAGCCTACTGCCTGCTGTTACTACAAGCTTTTGTATTGGCCAAACGTGCCTTTCTTTTGGTTCCCTGCACAGGTGAAAAACTAACCCTGCTTGGTTGTTGCATGAAGCCGGATGTGACTCGGAGTTAGACAACACCCTTTGTCCATCATATCCAAGGAAACTTCCTGGATATTTGGATCTGGTGCGCAATACTTGGAGACTTGTTGCCATAAGCCAATCAGGTCTGGGCTGCTATGCCAGCCTAGGATCTCTGGATCCATTCTCTACCTCTGTCTTAACAGTAACATTCAGTGTAACATTCAGTGTAACAACATTCAGTGTAACAACATTCAGTGTAACATCCAGTGTAACAGTCAGTGTAACATCCAGTGTAACATCCAGTGTAACAGTCAGTGTAACATTCAGTGTAACATCCAGTGTAACATCCAGTGTAACATCCAGTGTAACAGTCAGTGTAACAGTCAGTGTAACATTCAGTGTAACAGTCAGTGTAACATTCAGTGTAACATCCAGTGTAACAGTCAGTGTAACAGTCAGTGTAACAGTCAGTGTAACATTCAGTGTAACATCCAGTGTAACATCCAGTGTAACATTCAGTGTAACATCCAGTGTAACAGTCAGTGTAACAGTCAGTGTAACATCCAGTGTAATATCCAGTGTAACATCCAGTGTAACATCCAGTGTAACAGTCAGTGTAACAGTCAGTGTAACAGTCAGTGTAACATCCAGTGTAACATCCAGTGTAACATCCAGTGTAACAGTCAGTGTAACAGTCAGTGTAACAGTCAGTGTAACAGTCAGTGTAACATTCAGTGTGACAGTCAGTGGCTTCAGATGACAGATTTATCATTTGTTACATGTCCAGATATTAGAAGTCCCCAAAACAAAGTGTCAGCCGAGCTGCTTTTGATTTCCTTGTAGAGGATTTGAGGACATCCATGTTGTCCCTTTAAGCACCCAGAGGTCTCCTATTTCCCTTGGTCCATGCCCCCTTCTTATTTAAGGTTGGAACTGTATTGTGTAAGATAGGGGAAATCTCATCTGCAAAAGCCCCCTTTCAGCATATAAGCTAATGTGTAGCTGCTCTTTGCTACTCTATGGATTCTTCTTTACCCCACCTTTTATTCCCCTGGTTTCACCCCTATCACTAGATAGGAGAGAAAGGATAGAGGGGAGAGAGAGAGAGATCCATGAGTCTAATGTCTTTCCTCTTGTTTCTTCTTTGACCATGGCTACTAACAAACTGCAGCCAAACCCACTGAACCACCATTAACCATCAACCCCACCTATTAGGGCCCTAGAATTTATATGCCCTCTGAAAATTTCCCAGAATTCCAAATGTCACACAATTGCAGAAACCACACCTCTGCTAGGGCACGAGGCAAATCATAATCAGCTGCTGCAGACAGTCTGAAGCAGCCCCACATCCCCACACCTGGGTGGAAATGAAAGCACATTCTTATAATATTTGTTGTTTTTTAAAGAAACCAAAATTCAATATGAACTTGTGTTGCTGCTCTATCCTCCTTCTTTCTGATCTGATAATGTTCCTGCAAACATGATGAGTGTTCCTAAGACCCACTGGACATTCTGCAAGAAATGTGGGAAGTACCAACCCTACAGGGTGACACAGTACAAGAAGGGCAAGGATTCTTCATATGCGTTATGACAGGAAACAGAGCTGCTGTGGTGGGCAGATTAAGTCTATTTTCCACCAAAAGGCTAAAACTACAAAGAAGAGTGGGCTGAGACTTGAGTGTGTGGAGCCCAACTGAAGATCTAAGAGGATGCTGGCTAGAAGGAGATGCAAACATTTTGAACTGAGAGGAGATAAGAAGAGAAAGGGCCAAGTGATCCAGTTCTAAGATGATTTTGTTATGAAGACAATTAAATCTTGAACTGAAAGAAATAAAGAAAGGAAGGGAGGGAGGGAGGGAGGGAGGGAGGGAGGGAGAGAGAGAGAGAGAAAGAGAGAGAGAGAGAGAGAGAGAGAGAGAGAGAGAGAGAGAGAGAGAGAGAGAGAGAGAGAGAGAGAGAGAGAGAGGGAGAGAGAGAGAGAGAGAGAGGGAGAGAGAGAGAGAGGCTAAAATCCCAGAATTCTCACTACACTAATGTGTTTGCAGGTTCTGGATATCAGGCCTTTCTGCATTTTTTTTTTTATGTCTACCTAGAGAGTGACAGTGAGTTGTCCAGGTTCCAGACAGAGCTGGTTGAGAGGACAAAAATCACACAAATGTACTCATCACTGACAGAGGTACCCTTTATCCACCAGGGCATAAGTCTAGAGTCAGACATTCTTTCAAGTTCCACTTCAGACTGCCTGTCTGCGTATGAGCCATCGCGGCCACCCACAGCCCAGTGTCCATCCTCTTGGCTGTATCTCTGTCACTCATTGTCACTTGGCACACATTAACTCAACTGCGCTATATGTTGTCTTATCCTCAGACCATCTTGATATCTGAAGGCAAAGATCACATCTTAGGCCAATTTGTACCACAAGCGCCCACTGCAAGGGGCAGAGACTTCTGCCAAATTCTTCAGTCTGACCCAGCACCAACCTAGAAGTCTGGAAAGACCCAGATTTTCATGAAGCTTAAACTGGGTGCTGTCCAGGTAGATGCTGAAGGTGAAGTGGCAGACACAGGAAGGCAGTGTTGAAATAATTTGGTTCTTGTGCTTCATTGGAGGCAGAGGCTGTTCTAATGGGATACTAGCATCTTACGAACAGGAAGTGGAAGAGAACTGCCAAAGGAGCAGAGCATCTCTAATGGGAGGTCCAGAAACCTTGGCAATAAAAATTTTTACTTCCCCAGGAAGCATGCTGGGCTTCCCAGAAGGAGCCATTGACAATGGGCCTTTAGCCAATGATGGCTGTGACTTAGGGAGGCTAAGTCTGGAGCTGAGTCAGCTCCTGGGATATCTAGCTAGAGGAGATAACAAGGCCAGAACTGAGCTGGTTGACAAAATTCCTCAAGGTCTCAGCAATTATAATGAAACTAACTTAGCAACCAATCAAAATTGTACTAATGTCACTGTTTTGCCCCTACCAATCATATTGGAGATTACCTAATCTTCCTGGAAAATTCCCTTAGACCTGCATAAAAGGGGTCTGCAAACCATTTTGACGAACAGTTGGCCCCTGCATGCTGGTAATTTCTGCAGAATAAACGCTCTTTGCCTTTGTATTACTATTTGAGTCTGGGGTCTTCCTTCAGTGATTCTTGGATTCATAGACACATAACTCCTGGCTATGCAGGACTCTAGCCTGATTCTCCAGCCTTCACTTCCTAACCCCCAAATCTGTAAGCTCTTTCTTGCCTGATGTAAGCAAACTTTCTCTAGTTAGAGCAGCTTCTTTGGTCTCTCTGTATAAAATTGATCTCTAGTACAGTAAACCCACTCAGGGTAGACATTAGACCTTTTATTTCTCTTGCGAGCAGCTACTCTGGTAAGCTCATCAAAAGAATAATGGAGACTTTGTTGAAATGCGTTAAAGTTCTAACATTCTGGGTGCTGGAGATGTGGCTCAGTGGTTAAGAGCACTGGGTGGTCTTTCAGATGGACCAGAGTTCAGTCCCAGCACCCACATCATTAATCATCATGGTCTATAATTCTTGTTTCAGGGATCAACACCCTCTTCTGGCCTCCTGAGATACATAAAATTTGTTTGTTTGTTTTTTCCCCACTCGTATTACCATGTTCTTTATTTTTGCAAGGCTGTTGTCTGCATATAACTTTTGAATTTAAGTTTTTCATATAATGTTAGGACAGAAGAGTTTTCCAAGGTAGTTAGCGGGAGTCTCTCCCCCTCTCCTTCTCCCTCTTTCCGTCCCTCTCCCCCCTGTCTTCCCCTCCCTCTCCCTCCCCCTTCTCTCTCCAATCCCCTTCCCCTCTTTTTGTTTTTTTGAGACAGGATTTCTCTGTGTAGTCCATGCTGTCCTGAAACTCGCAACAGGCTGACCTCAAACTCTGAGAGCTCCAGCTGCTTTTGCCACCTCCCCTGGCTGGTCTTTCTTTCAGCACATTTCTTTCAGCATCTCTGATATGCGACCTGTATCCTCTACATTAATTTTCTTCAGTTTGTCTTGGCATTATCATTTATTTACACGGCAGTCATTCTGTTTGCACACGTTCCTTTAGTGTGTTTCCAAGGAATTGGATGGTGCCATCTATTTAACTGCCTGCAAGATCTCTCCCTCTCTCTTCCATTTTTGAGACAGAACCTCACTACTGAGGCCAGGATCATCTCCAACACTTAAAATTTCATTTAATTAGTATACGTGTGTGTGCATGCACTCGTGGGGAGATCTGGGGACAATGTGCAGGAATAGGTTTTCTCCTGCTATTGTATGGGTCCTGGGAATATAATTCAAGTTAAGTTTTGTAACACCTTGACCCCCTTGTGGCATCTTGGCTTCACACTCTCAGTCCTGCTGGGGATTACAGGTGAGAGCCATCCCTCCTGGGCCGTTTCACTTTTCATTTCAAGTTGCCTTGTCCTGACTCGTAGGGGTTTGAATCCATCCGTAGGATGCGTTCACTGCTTTTCCTGGCAGCCAAGCGTCAGGCTGGTCCACGTGGTTCCCAGTTTGCGCCCGGCCCGCCCGCCGCGGATTACATTTCCCAGGCAACCCCGCGCGGGAGGCGTGGCTGCGGGATAAAAGTAGCGGCGACGCCGAGTTCGGGTTTACAGCTGGACACGATGGCCGCATGGGCTGAGCGGCTGACGGGCGTGCGGGGAGTGCTGCTTGACATCTCCGGGGTGCTATGTGACAGCAGCGCAAGCGGTGCAACCGTTATCGCAGGCTCTGTGGAGGCAGTGGCGAGGTTAGTGAGCTCAATGCAGGGGGTTCCCGGCTGTGTCACTACCGGGGGCGGGGCGTTCGCGCTAGCCCCGCCTTCTCGAGTGCTAGCCCCACCCCTCAGGCTGGCTAGGAACCTTGGGGGGGAAGGTTGGGTTGGTCCTAGGCATTTATGGGTTGAAGCTGTGTTTTGGAAGCAGTTGGTTAACTTGCAAGTAAAATACAGATTCAAAAAGTGTAGACTATCTCATTAATATTGCAACCTGTTAGGCCGGGGAGATGGCTCCATGGGTAAAGACACTCATTGCCAGTTGTGTGTGACACCTGAGTTCAATTCTTGGGACCCACATGGTAGAATAAGAACGGTGGCTACCGTAAGTTGCCTCTCTCTGCCCTCCATGCATGTGCTCCATCCTAAAAGTAAATAAATGGAAAAGTTACTTTAAAATATTTCATGATGTTGCTTACACGTTTAAGTGGCCATTTTTAATATACTAGGCTAAGTATCAAATGATCCACCTGTTTCTCTTAACTTAGAAAACTTTAAATCATATACGTGGCTAGCCATCTAATTCTCTTGTATTGGTTTTGATTTGAGGAGGACAAGGGGTCTGGCTCATTACGCCTTGCCAATGCAGGATGCTGTCAGAGACCACAATTGGCATTAAACCTGGGCTATTTGTCTTTGGTCCCCAGATAGCATTGTGTAATGTGGATGAGCAGTTGGAGGCTGCTCATTGTTTAGCATTATTCTCTCAAAATCACTCTCTGGGGTACCCTGACCTAACTAGCACTATTTACTTATCTGCAGTTAAATAAGTCCTTTGATCCTGAGAGGCCCTCCCCTACTTATCTCTGTGTGTGTGTGTATGGTTGTGGAGAGAGAGAGAGAGAACACTTGAGCAAGAGAGGTGGCACTGATGATGTAACAAAGGCACAGTGAAAGGGACTGGTGTGGGACAGCTAGTCCTAGGGGTCACCTAGACCCTCTGGGTGGGTAAAAGTCCAGTTTACATGTCTTTCTGGCCTCTACATTGTCTCCACTAACTCCAGAACTTAAGGCTGGCTTTGTTTCACTGAGCCTTGGATATGAGCACTTAATTCTGTGGAGGCCCCTCTTAGAGTGTAGCGGGACGGACACTGGACGATGTAAGCAGCCAGGACGTTATGAGGATCTCATTGGAAGGAAGGTAGACCATAGTTTGTGCTCAAATGAATAAACTGAGTCACCCACCATAGATGAGTATACGTGAAGATAGCGCCAAAGCATGTAAGCCCGGGGATGGTGCCACCTGTAGGAAGTGACTTCCCACTTTAATTAACTGCTGAAGAGAGTCCACCCACCGACAGGCCCAGATGCATGTCTTCTGGATGATGCTACATCTCATCGAGCTGCCAATTGAGATTACCTGTGTCATACATGTGTATCTACACACACACACACACACACACACACACACGAACATGGATACATGTACAAATATGTATAATGGAAATGAGGTTTCTTTTGGCATCTTGCCAAGAAAGCTTTCACATCTATGGCCCAGAATATATAAATCAAAAAAGTCAGCCACTGAGTGAGAATGTGGACAGAGGACATAATCACTCACCAGGAAAGAGACACCAGTGACTCCCTCAGCGCAGGAAAGATGCTCCACCCGTTGCATTAGAAATGCAAATTCAAGTTGGGAACAAGTTCACTTTTTTTCTTTCTTTTTTTTGAGACTTCGTAGAACCAAGTGCTGCCACCTTATGTGAGAAGACACAGTTGGCACTGCAGTAGTGGATACAATTCTGGGTATTTGTCCTGACTTGTTTACTAGAAATAACAGTGGTGGCGGACACCTTTAATCCTAGCACAGAAAAGGCAGAGGCAGGAGGATCTCTGTGAGTTCAAGTCCAGCCTGGTTTACAAAATGAGTTACAGGACAGCAAAAGCTACACAAAGAAACCCTGTCTGAGAGAGAGAGAGAGAGAGAGAGAAGAGAAAAGAAAAAAGAAAAGTAATTGAAATAAAAGCTGTGTCTTTTGAAACCATAAAGGACCAAGAACAATCACTCTCCATAATCAGGGAAGAGTCACTGTCCCTCTCTCCACAGTTGGCACCATACAGTGTGAGTGAGGACAGCAATCACATGTGTCCTGTTTGCAGTAGAAAAGGCAGGAATGCACATGTTCCTGTTGCAGTGTTTGCATAAACCTCGGAGAGACACTTGCTACTATTTTGGAGTCTTAGTGAAGAGATGGGGTTGGAGCATAGAGAAGTGGGTTGGGAAGAACGGAGGAAAGTCCCTTCATTGTCCAGCTTTATATATCAACATTTTTAAAGCTTTTGAACCATTCAGAATCAGAGTTATAACATGTGGCTTTCCTCAGCTGCACGTGAAGAATGGTTTTACGAGGGGCATAAAGCAGGGAGATGTGGGGGGAGGGCAGGGCAGGGAGAGAAAAATGGAGAAATAAAAATAAAAATTCTTAATAACCATCTAAGATGTAGCTTGAGAGCCCTCCTGATGGTTACAGTGGATGCTAAGACAGTGGGATGGTGTCTGGTGAGATGCCTGTCCTTATGCTGGGTGTGTCTTACTGCTCGGGACTGTTCAGCAAACCTGTGCATCTGGGCATGTCTTAATTCCCTCTGAGTGCCTCTCTTTCTCTCTTCAGCCTTGTGCTTAAGTTGAAATTAAAATATCTTCAACAAAACTTCCAATTCTGCTTCATAAACTGACCAGTCCTGAAAAATCTGATGAGAGTTGAAGCCACCACTCCTGGTTTGGCCTGAAATGAGGTCTCTGAAAGTCCAGTGGAGTTAGTTCCTCTGGCTGCTGAGGGTAGCTTTGTGGAGCTATATCTTTGTCCCCTTCGTCGCCAGCAGTGGCAGGGTCATTATTACTTTCCAGCCCCATGAAAAATAGTGCAAAGGTGCTGCGAAGGTGCAGAGCCTCAGTCCCTGTCCCCATTTTTTGTTTTTGTTTTTCTCCTGTCAGGAGCACAGATGTTGGCAGGGACTGACAAGAGATGGTGCCGCTTGTCTGAGCCTTTGATTTCTAGACAGTAGTGCGGCTCTGGATAGTACACCTTCCAGTCAGGCAGTGTCCAAGGATCTCCCAGGGGCTGACCTTTGAGGGTGAGTGTTCTCTACTCACAGGCATTTCATCAGTGATTTCTTTTATAGCTCTCTGACGTCCACGGTGGGTGCTATTACCTCCCTTGTTTGGTTGATTGTTTTGTTTTGTTGGAGACAGGGTTTCTCTATGTAGCCCAGGCTGGCCTTGAACTCAGAGATCTGCATGCCTCTGCCTCCTGAGCACTGGGATTAAAGATGTGCACCACCACTGTCAGGCCTGTTGTTACCTTTCTTAGTTAGCAGGCCTACTTTCTTAATTAGCAAGCTCACTCTGTACCTAAGCTAGGATAGCAAAGAAAGCCCTGAACCCCACTCTGCCAGCCCCAGAGCAGGCCCTTAGCCGTCATCCTAGATCTGTGCCTGGACTTGTGAGGGGCAAGGGACTAGCAAGGCTTCCCTCTAAATCAGTGGTCTCAACCTTCCTAATGTTACAACCCCTTACTATAATTCCTCATGCTGTGGTGACCCCCAACCGTAAAATTATTTTCGATGCTACTTCATATCTGTAATTTTTGCTACTGTTAAATATTTTTTGGAGATCGAGGTTGGCCACAGGGGCTCTGATCCACAGGTTGAGAACCACCGCCCTAAATGGTTGCCTCTGAACTGACACTCCTAGCTTGTCACAGTGCTGCCCAAGAAAAGGATGCAAAGAGTTGTGGTGTTAGGAAGGTCCCTGTGAGCTCTGGGCTTGTGCCTGGTCCTCGGAAAGCTTTTCTAAGATGTGCCTGAGTACTATAGAGATGGCATTTGCTGCTCTTGCAAAGGACCAGGGTTCAGGTTCTAGCAACTACATTGTCGTTCCCAACACCCACACATGTGCTGCACAGTAAAACAACCATACACATAAAATAAATAAATCTTAAAGAAATTAAAAAAGATCTGTTTTGACCCCTGCAGGCTTGCATAGCAGGGGTATCTATCTCTGGTGTGGTGACACTGAAATGTAGCAGCCTGTGACAACAATCCTAAAATACACTGAAGGCAGCTGTGGAGCAGGCCGAGGGGAAAGCCCTCTTTATTGGAGCCTGTGAGATTATGCCCGTTGAGGGGGCAAGGAACCCAGAGGCCTGACATCGACATCTCTGAGCTCCCCGCTTCCTTTGGTACTGGATCAAGTCCCTAAATCTCTACCTGGGCTGCTGGAGCATCTCAAGTGACCTTTGGTCTCTCTTGACTGACAATCCTTTCCTTGCCTCATTTCTTCTGTGGCTTTGGCTGAGAATGCTTCCAAGCATCCCTGGCCTCTCTTTCTTCTTGCTCAGGCATAGTAGGGCAGCCCCACCCTCTTCCCCTGTGACATGTGCCAGAGGCTTGGGTAAGAGGTTTGCCCTCTGTTAAAACACACCTGCTTTTGAAGTTTTCCCGGGTGGGGGTGGGGTTTTCCTCTCTGGGTGGATGAGCCAATACTGGCTCTCCCAGAATCCTTCACAGATGGGTCCAGCTTGCCAGGCTACGCAGCTGGGCCTCCAGCTGGCTTGTGTGGTCTTGAAGGATCTTTCCACCTTTCCCTCTGTGACCCCTTGAAGTGCAGGGCTCCCTTTGAAGTCCTGCCAGAGTGCAGAGGAAGTCCCTGGGGTCAGGCCCTCAGCCTGAGGGACACATGAGACGGGGGAGGGGGGAGACCCTGGGGAGACCCTGGCAGTTCCCAGGCACAGCAGCCCCCAGGAGGCATCTTCATTTTTGGAGTCCAGGAGTGGGTGGCTCACTGTCTTCCATTATTCTCTCTGGATTTTCTGGGGTGACAGATTTTTAATTTTATTATTATTTTTTTATTTTTACATTTTCTAGGAAGTTCTCACTTATTGGGGGACAGACTTATTGGACACAGGAAGAGGATAATCTTAGCCTTTGAAAATGAGATGGAGGTCACCTGAAGGAGGCTCGTCAGCCTCACTCCCTAGGCTCACATTCACACCCTGCCCATCGAGTCCTTTCCAAGATGAGGGTGGAGGTCCTGAGAAGCAGAAAAGGGGCTGAATTCTCACAAAGGCAAAGGAATGCACGAATCCACACACACACCCAGCAAACCTTAGTTGGATCCCTGCAGTACCAGGAACGTGCTGCTCTAGACCCAGAGAATCTGATAGTGAGCCAGGTGGCTAGAAATCAATGACCATGTGACCAGTGCCGGAGACCAATAGTGAACAAGTTGTGCTGGGTAGGCTGAACTTGGACTGTATGGGTGGAAGTCCGGGGCTGCAGGTGCTCACAGGCCTCACAGGTCCCATGAGCATCGAGTTGAGATCCAGTGAGGTGAGCCTGAGAGCTTCCTAGATGCTCTTAGATGGAAGAAGGGCAGCTTCACCCTATACCCCCATACACACACTTAGTCCTGGAAGCTGTTGGGTGGGGCTGACTGACTGTTGTAGGACCTGTGGGCAGGTGTGGACATCTGTAACCGCCTGGGTCCCCCCACCCCCAAAGGCCTTTATTGGATCCCATTTGTGGGCAGATTGGGCTCCCTCAGGGAAGCCATTCAGAGGCAGGCAGGGCACAGCAGGGGCTGCAGCACAAAGGCCCTGGCGGCTGGGCCGGCCCTAATGATGGCCCCCCGAGGCATCTGCATGTGAAAGGAGATGAGCCTTTACGACATCCTGTCGAAGGCCACTAAAGCACATCTGGACGAGCCTAGGCCAGACTGGCCTTTTTGGGGCCAGCGGAAGGAACCAGGCTTGGCCTCAGCTCCGGGCAGTCTCATAAAGCAATTCCCACCCAGAATGGTGAGCCAGGCCCAGCCTTCCAGGTGGCTCCTCTCGATCCTCAGGGTGAAGTCATAGGGACTCTAAGGAAACCCAGATGCCATACAGAAAGTCTGGGTGCAGCAGCATGTGATCGGTAAGGACAGCTTTGAAATCTGGCTAGTCCTCACCTCTAGGACCTCAGTGCTCAGCTGTCAGGACAGCATCCAGTCAGGAGGACAAGGTTCCCAGGAGTAGCCATAACAGAGAAGAGAGTGGACCATGCCAAGCTGCCTCCTTTCAGTCCCACCTCTGGGCCAGGCTAGCCCGGAGTCAGCTGGGGAAGGCTCTTGCTTGAGTTTGCTTACCCTGCCTACCAGGAGCTCTGGTGACTCCACCCAGGCCCTGGGCAAGGGTCTCTACCCTTGGGCAAGAGCTGATGGTGATATTGAGTGATATTGCCCTTTTCCTGTCCACAGGTGAGCCATGATGGGGAGGGCATGAACCAGAACCAGAGCAGCACACTCTTTATCCTGGATTCTGGGTTTTCTGTTTTGTAATGTCATCCAACGCTAGAAGTTTCATAACATAGGTAACGTCCTTCAGTTAATGTCCCTGCCAGCACTTGATTCAGAGAAAAGCCCAAGGTCTTTGCCATCACCTCTGCCACAGTACCTGCTCAGACTGACCCTGTGGGTCTTCCATACCCTTTCTTTTATGTTCCCTCCAAAGCCCAGAGCATCTCCCTCTCCTGATCTCTCCAGTCCCCAAGGCAGCTGCCTGTCACAGGGACACTGCCCTTGTCCTGTCTCCCCTTCCCCCAACTCTGTGTTCAGCCAGAGTAAGGTCTTAACTCGTTATTGCCCTCAGAGTAAATTTTAAAAATGACATTTAGTTAATTGTGCTTGTAGGCACATGCACACACAGGAAGGTCTGAGAACAGTTTAAAGCAGTTGGTTCTCTCTTTCCGCCATGTGGATCTCGGGGCTTGAACTCAAGTCATCTTGAGCTGGCTCACCAGGCTGCGGCCTCACAGAATGGTTGTTTTTCTATATTTTATTTGGGGAAAGAAAACCCAAATTAAACAGGAAATCAGAAGAAAGAATGTTTGCTGAGAGATCAGTCAGTGCAAAGCCTGAGGGTGTTTTGAGGAGTGAGGGTGGTGAGGTTGGGGGTGTGTCGACTGCACACATCTGATTTGTACGTCAGCGACCACCCAAGTGTATCAGGAGAGAGAGTGGCTGAACAGTGCCTTGTCCAGACTGTAGAGTCTCTGGATGACACCGTATCCGGATTGCAGACTCTGTGTAGCTGGGAAGGAGAGAGAATTAGCTCTTTTGATTAGTTCATATTTGACCTGAGCTATATGTTTATAAATAAGCTATAGGGTGATGTATATATACAGTGTAATGGAATACAATGAGGCAAGGGGGTACATTATTTAGTGGGCCCGAGTCAAAGTACACCCCTGAGAAATTATGACCTACAACAGACCTGGGATAAAGGGGCTTATTGGGGGAAGGGAGAGGCGTGAGGACCTGAGGAAGAGGTAGAGGCAGAGGAGTAGACATGTAGACAGGCAGACATACTGGAGCAGAGCCTTGAGGGCGGAGAAAAGGGGTGGCGGGGTGGGGCACCCACAGAGAACAGATAGAGGAGATGCTGAGAACAGACAAAGAGCTGGAGTGGCTGACTGGTCTGTTTTTAATCCAGCACGCGCCTGTCGCACCTGACTGGGGCAGGTCGTGGGCTAAGCAATTGCTAGGTGCCTGAGGGCAGGCCAGCGAAATGCCTGAAATCTAACATGAATACCTTTAAAAAATGATTTCATGGTTTTATTTAGTTTACACTGTGTGTGTGTGCTTGTGCTATGGCACATACGTAGAACTTAGATGGTAACTTGCAAGAGTCAGTTCTCTCTTTCCACCGCGTGGGCGCTCAGGATCATCCTCTGGTGACAGTCGTGGCAGTGGGCTCCTGAACCGGCTGAGCCACCTCACCTTACTGGTTACTTTCGAGATGAAGATTTCACTTTGCTGCCCAGAACATAGGGAGACCTGAGCTGCTGAGTCCACGAATATTACCCTGCTCCTGTTTCCCAAGAGCAGCAGTTCTGGATCTTTCTAGTAGCCCTTTCGTACAGTTCCTCACATTGTGGCGACTCCCAACCATAAGGCTATTTCATTGTTACTTCATAACTGTAGTTCTGTTACGGTTACACATCGTAATGTAAGTATCTGATATGTGACCCCCCCCCCCAAAGGGGTTGTGACCTATAGCTTGAGAACTGTTGCCCTAGGATCCCAGGCGGTCACCACTGTGCCTGACTAGTATACCATCTTTTTTTTGGTTTCTTGAGACAGGGTTTCTCTGTGTAGCCCTGGCTGTCCTGGCACTCACTCTGTAGACCAGGCTGGCCTCGAACTCAGAAATCCGCTTGCCTCTCCCTCCCGAGTGCTGGGATTAAAGGCATGCACCACCATGCCCGGCTCGTATACCATCTTTTAAAAGACAGATACACCCACTGCCATCTACCTGGACTGGTGTCATAATTGATCTGTGAACTTGAGCTTGCTGGAAGGAGGCTGAGAGCCTGAGGTGAGTGTGGGAGACTGTAATTGTCTCGGCTGCAATCTCAAGCATGGTAGGCAGGATCACCCTGGAAGTCAGAGCAGCCCGTGTGGGTGTTCTAGATCAGAGTTACTGATTTATCTTGAGTGTGGCGCAGGTAACCCGTGAAGCTCACTTACGATGCCAAAGCCCCCAGGACAGAGAGAGAAGCTGATTAGCAAAGCAGTATTCAAGCACTGCTTGCTGTTATGAGATGGGGGAGGGGGAAGGTTGACGTCTCCCCGTCATGGTGCCTCCACAATACCTACCAAGTCCTGATGCTGCATCTCTCTGAGTAGAACTCCCTCACTCAGGGCTCCTCTCCCTTGGTCTTGCTTCCCGGAAACCCTGCCTTCCTATTGGACCGAACCTGTCTAGTAGAAGGTTGAGATGGCCAACACCGGCACATGTCACCATGTAATCATCTCTGACATTTACTATTGAGTATTTGCAATTTGCCACATACTTCCCAAGTGTCTCTTTAAATATCGAATCAAAACCCTATCTGGTATCTGCTATGAATGCCTTGCTGCATAAATGAGGAACCCGGCGTTTGCTTGACGTAGGCAGCCAGCTGCAGGACACACAGGGAGGCATGTCTGCTTTGTGAGCCCAGCTTCCCCTTGCCCATGGGTTACTTGACCCTCAACCATCTAGCCTGCTCAAGGCCACTGCTGCTTGGGGATGACTGCCTGTCACCTGAGTTTGCAGGGCTGGAGAGTGAGATTTGTTCCCATGGCTATCCCCAGCATGCTTCATATCCCTCAGTCTCCCTTTTGGGTGACCCACTTAGGTCGGCAGGTCACCAGGATCTCCCAGGTTACCAAGTTCATGTGCTTGACTCACGTGTTTGTCAATTGCTGTGAAATCGATGCTCTGGCCTTGGCGTATCCCTGTGATCTGAGCTTAAGCACGTCATAGAGAACACAGAGGTTGGATGTTCTGAGGGCAGGTGATGTGGGCACCAGCACAGGGACGGGGTACTATGTGTTTTGTAAGGGCCTTGGCTGGGGGCCTGTCTAAGTCACATGACCTTCCTGAAAGCACTTGCCCTAATGGCCTTCATCCAGAGAAGCTAAGACCTGGCCACTGCGCACTGCTGTTCTGCTCTCTGCTCAGAGTTTGGACTCTGACCACACATAGTGACCACACACATGGGACACTGCTCAACAGTGCCCATTGGAGCCCGAGGAGGTTGGGAAGGCTGGACTGTGAAGGTGTAGCAGGACCAGCCTAGCTTGTGCTGTGTTGGAGGCTTTCCAATCCTGAGAGTTTTCTGCTGCTGTCAGTGAGTGAGGAGTTCATGGAGGTCTCAGAGGTCTCAGAGGTGTGTCTCTTCTGTGCCAGTCTTGATAGTGTCTCCAGCATGGAGCCCAAGAGCCCTCTGAGTGCCAGCTCTGAGATGGGATATCTTATAATCCCCGTTTAGGAGGAAACTGGAGAATCGGGAGTTCAAGGTCATCCTTGGCTACATATTCACTTTGAAGCTCACCTGGACTCCTTGGCACCTTCTTTAGAAAGAAGGGAAGGAAGGAAGGAAGGAAGGAAGGAAGGAAGGAAGGAAGGAAGGAAGGGAGGAAGGGAGGAAGGGAGGAAGGGAGGAAGGGAGGGAGGGAGGGAGGGAGGGAGGAAGGGAGGAAGGGAGGGAAGGAGGAAGGAAGGAAGGAAGGAAGGAAGAAAGGAAGGAAGGGAAGGAAAGGAAAGGAGGGAGGGAGGGAGGAAGGAAGGAAGGAAGGAGAGAGAGAGAGAGAGAGAGAGAGAGAGAGAGAGAGAGAGAGAGAGAGAGAGAGAAAGCTTTTCAGGAGCCAGGCATGGTAGTGCACCGCTTAAGTCCAGCAGTCAGAAGGCTGAGGCAAGAGGTTTTGGTTTTGGTTTTGGTTTTGTTTCTTTGTTGTTGTTGTTTAATTAAGGCTCTCTTGGCCTACTCTGTCTCAAGAAACTAAGCCAAACCAAACCCATTCTGGTACCCTCTGGCTGCGGAGGATCCTGGGGAGCTAGCTGCCTGTATTTTTCAAATAACCCTAGAGGTAGTATTAAGATCTTCTTCCCTTGTGATGGTTCGTTCATACTACATGTTAACTGGAGCTAGAATTACTGTGGAGACAAATCTCTGGGCATGTCTGGGAGGGATTTTCTTTTTTTTTTTTTAAGATTTATTTATTTATTACATGTAAGTACACTGTAGCTGTCTTCAGACACTCCAGAAGAGGGCGCCAGATCTCGTTACGGATGGTTGTGAGCCACCATGTGGTTGCTGGGATTAGAACTCTGGACCTTCAGAAGAGCAGTCGGGTGCTCTTACCCACTGAGCCATCTCACCAGCCCTGGGAGGGATTTTCTAACGTGGCTAATACATGGGAAGGCCTGCCCTATATGTGGATGACATCATTCTATGGGTTACCGTATCCCAGGCTGAATAAGAGGGAGAACGCTAGCTGAGCACCAGCATGCAGCTGTCTGTGCTTTTCACCTGTGAACACAAATGCCGCCGTGCCTTCTCCACCATGATGGGATGTTCACCCCTTGAACTGGGAGCCAGAATAGACCCTTCCTCCCTCAAGCATTTTACCAGGTATTTTTCGACACCAACAGAAAAGTTACTAACTGACACATCCCATAGGAAATGGCCTCTCACGGCCCTGCTTCTCATTTCGATAGTATGTGAGACCCTCCAATCCACCCTAGGTGAGGTCTGAGTAGGACTAGTGGTTAGAGTAGTGGAAGACTGGGGGAAACTTTCCCAATCTCTGCCACATGAGCTTCTCTGGTACCAGGTGGGCCTTGGATCCAATTTGGAATTTGAGTCATAGGTCACTCCCAGTAAAGGATCTATAGCACTACTAGATTTGGGTACCACATCAGACTCATTTTGGACAGAAACCAGAAGGCTTTCAAATAACCTCCAAGTTTGAGATGACTTCATGGACATTTAGCCTGTAAACACATGGTTTAAACCCTTGGACGGCCCTGTCCTGTAGTTCCTGTTGATCCTGCTCAGTAGTTCCTTACAGTCTTGTGGTCTCCGTGAACTCTTTTGGTTTTGGGAACCCTGACTCTTCCTACAGCCCCATAGCTCTACCTAGTTGTCCAAATGCCACGGACCACCCCAATCAGGTATAGGGGTCCCTGGAGTGAGGGTCCTCGAAGCTAGGTAGGTAAGGATTCGGCAGTGACAAACAGAAACAAACACAAACGCAGTTTGAATCTGAGTGTATTTTGCAGCTCTCAAGCAGGGGATTTTATACATTTAAAAAACCAAACATTACGTCTCTTAGAAACTGTCTCCAGTGAAACAATCACAAATACCAACAAAAGTCATTTGGCACAGTAAAGCACAAAAATCATCCAAGCATTACAACTCTGAAACTATGTATTCAGTGAATCACAAACAGAACAGGTAACATCATTATAAATCATCAAAATATAATAATTCTAAGAGGATGTATTCAGTGAGGGTAGCCATCCAAGGCTAGTGGCATGTTTACAGGAGCAGGTTAATAAATCTTTATGGTCAGCACTCTTAACCACTGAGCTAACTCTCTAGCCCCATGGTCAATTATTATTTAATAATATATAATTATTATTATGTAAAGCCTGATTTTTTATAAATCTTCAACACATAAATTTAAACTATTTTAATTCTTTCTAATTAAGGCTTTCTTTACCATATACCAAAACCCACCTCTGATGACACACGTGTAACCATATGAAATTTTATTGTTGGGAAAGTTTTTATCTATCATCATAGTTTTGTAAATGATTTAAAAAGTAAAGTGTTGGTTTCCCCGAGGATAAGGTCATGTTAGTGACTGACCTCATCTCTAGAGATGGTATCTTACCCATTATTCTTGCTTAAGATCTTGGCCTGGGCTACTAGGAACATATGAAATAAGAAAAGGAATAAGAGAAAGCAAAGCAAATAGATTGCCCTGAGAACTATGGCTCAATAATTTTTCTCGCGAAGAGTTCCACAACCAGTTCCTGGAAGCCTCCCCTTTTGAGGTCAGTTGCCTCAGTCTATGGAACTTGTCACACAGATCCTACTGGAGGTGGTGTGGCACCTAAAGTTGTAGTCCCTGGAGTGGTGCCCAGGAGTGCTCTGCCCTGTCTGTTCTTGTGACACCCATCGAAGCAAAGGGCATGATACGCTGAAGTCACCACTCTGGTTTTCAGGAGCCTAGAGCTGGCAGAGCAACAGGAGGAACAAGGTCTTAATGTCATGCAGGGTATAAGCTAGTGGAGGGTGGCCTCTGTGTGAACAGGGTAAGGTGGGGCCTTTGGAGGGAAGAGCATGTGGACCTGGCCTTAAAGGATAGGATTCCGATCCAGGGGATGATGAAGATATAGTCACTGATAACGAGAAGACCTCCAGGCAGATAAAGGCAACAAAAGCCAGGGCTACAGGAAGAGGAGGAGGGACCCTGGCTGTTCTTTCCCTGGCAAGCTCCTGGCCCTGCCTGGCCTCCTTTTTTGGTCCCTCTGAGGGGAGTTCATGACTCTTCAGCTTCTGAGACCTGGGCAAGCTGGAGAGGGCAGGCTTTGAGCTGTCCCAAGGTCACGCAGGATGTCCAGTAATTGTCCTAACACTTTACCTGCCACGGAACAGTAATGAGAGGGTTTTCATTATTTTCGGGTGAGTGCTCCTGGCAGATGCCCGACAGCCAGCAGATGTGTAAAGTCCGAGGTGATTTGTAAGGGACTGGCTCATCTATGCACAGTAATTGCACAGGGCGATGTTGTCACTCAGAGGAGCATCCTGGCCTGCTGGCTGAGGTTAAGGTCAGTTCAAAGATCCAGTTGGATCACAGGAAGTAGAACTCTTTGAGGGGCGAGTCAGTGGCTAAGACTCTGGCCACAATCTTAGTGGGGCCTGCAGGCCAGCCAGGAGCATCCCCCTTCAAGGCTTTAGTATGTTGGGATGGACCAGCCACTGTCCTTCACCCGTGTCCCTTCTGTAGCTCTCTGCAAGCTGTGCCTTTTTGAGCTTTCCTCATGATCTGGGATCTGTTCTAGGTCTCCCAAGGCCAGATCTGCACCATGTGGCACTGGCGCTCACCCAGAGATATAGCTATGGTCTCTCGGCTCCCTTTGCTCCTCCTACTTCTGCCTTCGTTGTTGGTGTTACAAGCATATGTCACCACACCCAGCCCGAGTGGTCTCTGAGGATACCAGGCCTATCATATGAGACCCCCTGTCTTATGATTGTACCTAATCATAATTTACTGTCCAAAGGCGGATATTAGGGTTTCAGTGTAGACATTTGGTGAGGCATACTTCACTCCATAGCTCAGGCCATTCAGGCCTCACATTGGTATGCAGCATCTTGCCCATCTCAGTTTCAACCCAGGTACACACACGGGTCAGACCCACACATGTCTCACCCCTCCCTAGAGTAGGATGCCCCAGAGCAGAGAGTTGAGTCTGCTGGGCCCTGCCCGGGGCATAGTGTTACATTCGAAGGTCCTGGGCATTTTGTCCTTTGTACCTGCTCACAAGTTCATGTGTAGCTGAGGGCCCCAAAAGCTTTATGCTCTCGGGCCAGGTGACCTGGGTCATTTCTCTTCTAGGAGACTTCCCTTCCTTCTCCTGAGTGGGGAATACATTTACTCTGTTAGCTCCTTGGTATCAATGGTCACCTGTGAGGAAGACCTGCCCTGGGGTATGAAGACAAGATCGGGCCATGGACATTGAGCACAATGACAGTGCTTCTCCAGCCAAGAATCCATGAAAACCTGTATTGGTTTTATTAGCTTTAGACTTTAAAAAATGTAATCTTTAATTTTATGTGTATGGGTGTCTGTGCACCATGTGTGTAAGTACCCACAGAGGCCTGGACAGGCTGTCTGATCCCCTGGAACTGAAGGTGCATACAGTTGTGAGCTGCCACATGGGTGCTGGGAACCAAACCTGGGTCCTCTGTAACTGCAGGAAGTATCCTTAGTCACTGGGACATCTCTCCAGCTCACACTTTGCTATCTTAATAACAGTAGTGACTACTGTAATGATTTTCAGTGATTTTAAATAAAGAGACCTCATGGGCTGGTCACAGGGCCTGTGTTGACATATCAAAAGGGGGCAGGTCCATGGCACAAAGGGACAGGATTCAGAGGGAGAGCTCTGCATATATAGTTCCAACCCCACTGTCCCTGGACAGATGAACTAGCAAATAGAAACCACTGATTCCCAGCAAACTCATGTTGGTATCTCAGAGGAGACAAGAAGCTGCTCCCTCCCACCCTCATCAGAAGTTGTGTTTGGAGTGACAGATGTGAGGCTCTGCCATCTCACTGTCACACCGATTGCTCACTGTTCTGAGAAGGTCACATCTCCATTCATTAGCAGTAATTAGTCCCCGGAGACCCCTGCACTTCCTCACGCACGTGCTCCATTAACTTGGGTGTGAATCACACATTCCAGGCACCAATCAATGAGGGCCCATCCATAATACGCAAGGTGATGCTATTAGTCACAATATATTAACTGCCTAATTTAAAAATAAAAAAGCCATCTTTATGAAGGGCAATTAACCACTGAGAGTAATTGGTCATTCATAAACCTCTTATTAAGAAAGACAAATAATAAGAAAGGGAATAATAAGAATAATAAGAATCACCAAGGCTGTGGAAGATGTGGTCTGGGTGCCATAGGCTGTAGATCTAGAGTTCTTCCTAAATGGCGCCCTGGCTGGTCCCTGAAACTCACCTGCTTCTGTGGGAGCTGGGGGCCCCCACAGGATCAGAGACAGCCTAAGGGAAGCGGCAGCTAAAGCCTTGTAGGCTTTTCCAAGGACTCCCTGTGAGCCCAGCATAGAGATGTCATACAGGATCCAGCAGACCACACTGCCAAACTTCCGGAGTGTGTGGGTTGGGGACAAGGACAATAAACATATAAATTGGAAGCCTGGAGATACTTGAAGTCCTAGAGAAATAGAGGCGGTACTAGAGACAGAGTGGAGCGAATATCGCAGACATGGCAGAAAGAGGGTCCTAACTCTCCCACTCGCTGCCCATGGCGGGCAGATGCCCAGCTCATCCCTGTCTTCTCTGTGCTTCACCACCCAGGCTCGTCCTCCAGATCCTCAGTGGAGGTTGCTAGCCACCTGACTACCTGGGAGGGCGAGGCTCCACGCCTGGAAGGGCCACTCTTCCTCCATTCACTTAGCCTACAGAACTCTCCCGGACCTGGGTATTCCTGTAAAAAGTATGGGCTTTCTATGCCCGCCCTTGCTCTGGATAGTGACATAAAGACCTCTATATTAAAAACTTCAAGCAGTATAGCTAGGCAGATTCTAAGCTATTCTAACCCTACTGTGCTGAGTCAGGAGCTGCTTCATAATAACAATACAAAAGTCTGGGCTGCAACCAGACCTCTGGGTACAGAAATCAGCATTTGAATACACAATGCAAAAAACATCTTCCAACATCTCCTATGGGGTTTGTGAGAGCTTGGGGGAATTGATCTGGCTCAAGAGGAGGGACGGAAAGCCTTGGGCCTTTCTGGGGCTCAGTTTCATAACCTGTGAAGTGAGATAAGTTATGTCCTTACTGGGCTATTAATAAGTGTTGACTTCATGCTCCAGTTTTGGATGACTGGGTCAGTCACATGACAGATCTTTGACTGAGACCATATTTGTAAGAATACTGAAGAGCACTCTCCTTCACCATATGCATGCCCTTGGTTAAGATACGTGCATTTAATATTGGATTGTGTCAATTATAAAAACAGGACTTACAGGACGCATGAGGTCAAGACAGCCTCCCGGTGTCTTGGAGACCAGTGGGAGTGTGTTTAGGGATATTGTTTGAGAACCAGGGTCCGGTGACCATCAGCATACTTGATGGGTTTTGCTGAGCTTCTCTGTTTTCATTTTTTTAATTACATTTGTTTAGTTTATGGGGCTCATATGTGCAATGGCATGTGTGTGTAATTCAGAAGACATGTTAAAGAAGTCATTGATTCCATCCTTCTACCATGTAGGCCCCAGGGCCTGAACTTGGCTTGTCCGGCTTGGTGGGTTTTTTGAGATGGAGGTTTTTTGGTTTTTTTTGGTTTTTTTTTTTTTTTTTGGTTTTTCAAGACAGGGTTTCTCTGTATAGCCCTGGCTGTCCTGGAACTCACTTTGTAGCCCAGTCTGGCCTTGAACTCAGAAATCCGCCTGCCTCTGCCTCCCAAGTGCTGGGATTAAAGTTGTGCGCCACCACTCCAGGCTTTGAGATGGAGTTTTAATTCTAGTACAGAAACTGGCCTAGAAACTCATGGCAATCCTTCAGGCTGCTACACACTGGGATTGCAGGCATGGGTTTTTGACATCGTTGTTGTTGAGATCTCTGTATAGCCCTGGCTGGCTTGGAACTTGAGACTCTCCTGCCTCTTCCTAGGATTTTTTAAAAAGTGCCTCCCTGATCTTAGGCTGTGCAGCCCGGGCTCTGTGTAGGTGCCAGCTAGGATCAGTTCCAGGCTTGTCAGGCTTGGTGAGGACTGCTCAATCTGAGCATAGGAGCCAGCAGGACAGCTCCCATCTGTCTCTGCTTCATCGCTCATCCCAGCCTTGAGCCAGGGCTTCTGGTCTGCGTGGCCTCCTCCTGCATGCTGGTCCCCGGTGAGCACCAGCCTCACTGCTTGCTGTCCCTGTGCAGTGTGTGTGCTGGCTGCCACCTAGGATCCACTCCTGCTGCTAGATGTGCCCTCCTTTGCTCTCTTGCACAGCTGGCTGGTACTTTCTCCTCAAGGTCTCAGCTCCAGGTTGCTTCCTGGTGAGGGCCTCCCTGCAACCTTCCTGTGTATCTAGCCTGTACTCCCTTCTCCCCATGTGGTTTCTTCATGGCCCCTCTCTTCCCAGGTGCAGATTGCCCTTCTTGTGATCCTTCTTGTTCACTGCCAGCCAGCCTCCATGCTACCTGAGAACTGTGACCAGGGAGGCCATGGCCATTCCCAGCACCCAGGGAGTAGCAAGCACACAGTGATTATCTGTAGATGGGATGAATGTCATCTCATTGGGGGCCTTTCGAGGTATCCTTTCTGTGGCTTTGTGTCCCCAAAACTCAAGTGCCACCAGGATACTCTGAGGGGAGGGTCATGGGGCTGTTTGTTCTAAGTGCTATTAATAACCATTAATTCTTAGTATGATCTAGACAACACTGCTCCCAGTGATCAAGGCAGAGTCTTACTGATTGTTTAATCAGCTTTAGCACAATAATTAATTACCCCCAGACTATTTTTCTTTCTCTTTCTTTCTTTCTTTCTTTCTTTCTTTCTTTCTTTCTTTCTTTCTTTCTTTCTTTCTTTCTTTCTTTCTTTTTTTTTTCCGAGATAGGGTTTCTCTGTGTAGCCCTGGCCATCCTGGAACTCACTCTGTAGACCAGGCTGGCCTCGAACTCAGAAATCTGCCTGCTTTTGCCTCCCAAGTGCTGGGATTAAAGGTGTGTGCCGCCACGCGCGGCTCACCACCACGCCCGGCTCAGACTAGTTTTCTATGCTAGACTGGCTACTTCCTAGCTGTGTCCCCTAGCTGTGTCCCCTTGCTGTTTGTGTCTCACCCAGGTTGTTTCTGCTCCATCAGTCGTCAGAATGGCCTTCTCTCAGCTCAGCTCTTGGTTCATCATGTGTAGTGGAGACCTCCTGCTCTCTTCATCTCCTTTCTTCTTCTTTCTCCTGTTCTTTCTCGCCTTGCAACCTGCAGCCTGGTAAGCGAGGCCGCGCCTACCTGTATTCTTTTGCAGTAATTGTCTGTAGTCACTTTTATTTAACCAAAAACTTTACATTGGGGAGCAAGGTTTACACAACAAGGGCAGGTCTGGGGACAACTAGATCTTGGGGTTCAGAATTTAGCATGTGCATACATAGCGTCAGACCAACCCTCAACAGCTCTTGGCTTTCAGTGCATCTCAGTTTTATGGAACCTAGGTTCTGGGTTTGTGCAGAGTGGGGTTCTCTGATTATTAATGTTAGCCAGAAGTCAAACCTCAGCTTGGTACCTCTGCCTTGCCCTGTTGAAGAAGTGTGGATCCAGAGTTAGTAACTCATGGACGTGGGGAATGCAAGCACCGTGGAATGAGAAATGTGTGTGGGTCTGGAGTGCCAGATAAATGTGGCCCGGGTGGAAAGGTGACATGTCTGCAGTGGGGTTGGGATGAAGTGTTCCAAGCAGAGGTAGGGAGACCTTGGGAAGTCTCATCTGACTCACATCATGTAAGGATGGACAAGCCATTTGGAGGCGTGGTCTGCCAGCATTTTCTGTGTCAAGTAGTGGTCTATTCCAGCTGTGAAATCCTAGGCTGAACACATCTGTGTCTGTCTGGTACACACTGCTTCTTAACCAGCTGCCCTTGCAAAAGTCCCTCTCTGGTCTCTCCTCAGGAGGCCATATTCTTCTGTGCTGAACACATTCTCGTTTGTGTTTTCCTGTCCTAGACTGAAACGGTCCCCGCTGAAAGTGAGGTTCTGTACCAATGAGTCCCAGAAATCCCTGAGAGAGCTGGTGGGGGTGCTTCAGCAGCTGGGGTTTGACATCTCAGAAGAAGAGGTGACCGCCCCTGCACCAGCCACCTGCCAGATCCTGAAGGAGCGAGGCTTGAGGCCACACTTGCTTATCCATGAAGGTAGGCCTGCCTTGGGCTTGACTTTTGAGGTAAAGCCTGGGGAGAAGGCTTGCACGCACGCACGCACACACGCACACATGTGCCCCTTGGGCCAAACCATGGGAAACACATGCACAGCAAGCCTGACTTCTTCCATGACACTTGTGAGTTTTCAGAATTCTTGAGGCTTCCTGCTGGGGGGTGGGGGAGAGGTAAAATCAGGCCTCAACTGTCCCCCTTTAACCTCCAGCCTCAAGGCTAGCTTCAGGATGCTCCTTAGAGGAAAGCCTGAGTGGTGTTCTTTGATGTAGGCAAGAGGTCAGGGATTCACCTAAGGGATTATTGAGAGAGGAAAGGAGGAAGGAAAGGTGGGGGTGAATATGAGGATATGCAAATCAAGCTTGCAGTTCATAGCTTTCCAGAAACTGCCACCTACAGCCTTGAACTGTCTCAGTGATAGCTGGTCCTGCTGTTTGGTGAAATCTGCAGATGTCATTGGAGCAAGGTCTGAAGCCAGATGATTTTGGTCAGAATGCAAGACCAGAGATCCTTGAGCCCTCAGTGGGGAGCTTTTGTGGAACAAAGCAGAGGGAGAGGTTTTCTTGAGGTCACTTTTTGTCTTCCTTCCTTCCTTCCTTCCTTCTTCCCTTCTTTTTTTTCCTCCGTCAATACCGGTTTCATTTTGACAAATCTCTGGGCAGGGTACTCATCTGAGGAGGAGAGCGCTCTCTGGAAGGCTGGAGGGTGGAACCATTGCCCTGGCATGGTCATACTCGCTCAGCCTTTAGAAATCTTCTTGCTCACATCCTTTGTCTGTAGTTAGGAGTGCTGCCAGGGTTGCTAGGCATGTACGAGGGGTAGAGGAATTGGGGCAAATGCAGCATTGGCTCAGAGGTGTTGCTAACCAAGGAATCCAGCCACCATAACAGAGCTGGGGCGCGTGCTGCTGCCGTGCCCTGTTTTTAGGAAACACCTGGTTTCAGGCTTTGATTTTCTCTGGGTTTTATTACTGATGTTTTCTTCCTAATACTTTACTATGAAAATATTCAAATATATAACCAACTTCAAAAACATTTACTTTGGGGGCTGGTATGGAGATGACTCAGTCAGTAAAATACCTGCTACACAGGCACTAGGAGTTGAGTTTGATCCCCAACAGCCGTGTGTAAAGCTGGGCACAGCGGTGTACCCCTATAATCCAAGAATTGAGGACATGAAGATCCCTGGGGCTTGTTGGCTATCAGTCTGGCCCAATTAGCACGCTTCAGGTTCAGTAAGATATATCAGCAGACAAGGTGGAGAGCCATTGAGGAAGATGCCCAATATTGTCCTAACCTCCACAAGCATGCACACACGGGCACACACACACACACACACAATTAAAATATTTTTTCCCACCTCCTGAACATAGAGAAAGATATTCCATAGTGTTTTCTTAGCTCTGTGTCCATTCATGCCTCTACCTGTCTGTTAGTTTTACTTTTGAGTCACTCCCCAGTGGATGTTGGTACCGTCCTCAGCATTTCATAGAGCTCAGTATGTGTTTGCTGCTGATGTAAGATTTTACATGCAGTGAGAAGCAAGAAGCTCTCTTACACGTCTGTCTGTTTGTTTGTTTGTTTGTTTGTTTTTCTAAGAGAAGGTTTCTCTGTGTATCTTTGGCTGTCCTGGAACTAAGTCTATAGCCCAGGCTTGCCTCCAACTCACAGAGATCCTCTTGCCTCTGCCTCTACCTCTCGAGTGCTGGGATTAAAGGTGTGGGCTTGGGCTTAGCTCTCTACTGCTCTTTCGCTGGTCTTAATTTTCATACCCCTAGAATCCCACATCCCCTAGAGAGCTCCAATATTATCACCCTGAAGCTTCCTGCAAGCCCTTCAGTCAGTCCCCATCCCTGCCCCCTTAGTGACAGTCATTAGTGATAATGTAAATAAATGTACCTATTTAGGATTTCATACCAATAGAGCATACCAATGTATAATTGATCCAGGGACCCCAAAGACCACTTTAGGTCTCATTGATTCCCTGGAAGGGCTCCCAAAACTTAGAGAGACATTGGAATCCTTGGAATCAAAGTTGGGTACAGTGAAAGACCACAGCTCAGCTCAAGAAGGGAGGAGCTGCTCGGGGCAAAGGGCAGGAGAAGCCAGGAGTGAAATTCCAGTTGTCCAACGCTGGCTGTGTTCCGCTGACTCAGCAGTGAAGTGTGACACTGCAGGTTGGCAACAGGGACGCTGGAGGGAGCTTTGGTGCCTACACTCTTCTGAGAAGGGCTGGTTGGCCATCTAAATACACAGTCCTCATGTGACTGGCCTTAGGGACTCCATCTCCAGCCACACACTTCACTCAAGATCACACTGGCCCAGTAGGATCCTCCCTAGAGCTGTTGGGGGGGGCCTGTCTTTTTTTTTTTTTTTTTTTTTTTTTTTTGGTTTTTCGAGACAGGGTTTCTCTGAGCCCTGGCTGTCCTGGAACTCACTTTGTAGACCAAGCTGGCCTCGAACTCGGAAATCCGCCTGCCTCTGCCTCCCGAGTGCTGGGATTAAAGGCGTGCGCCACCACGCCCGGCGGGGGGGGGGGGCTGTCTTAAAGGTAGGCCTTTCTCTGGAGTGTACAGGATTCGAGCAAGCCAGCCCTGCTGAGGTAATCCTCTCCTTCACAGAAAGTCTGTGTAAAGCTCCTCTTGCTAGCCTAGAGACTCATCATAGTGTTACACGTACCACTGTGCTCTTGCTCTTAGCCATGTAGGGAACATACCACAGTATATTTATGCCTGGATATTTCCCAGCTTCAGGTCTGTCCTAGGGTTTCTGTTGCTGTAAAGAGACACTATGACCATGGCCTTTCTTTCTTCCTTCCTTCCTTTCTTCCTTTCTTTCTTTCTTTCATTCATTTATTCATTCTTTCTTTTGTCTTTCTTTCTTTTTGAGACAGGGTTTCTTTGTATAACCCTGACTGTCCTGGAACTTACTCTGTAGACCAGGCTGGCTTTGAACTCTCTGAGATTTGCCTGCCTCTACCTCTGAGCACTGAGATTTAAGACGTGTGCCACTGCTTATAAAGGAAAACATTTCATTGAGGCCGGTTTACAGTTTAGAGGTTTGGTCCTTTATTGACATGGTGGGAAGCATGGTGGCACAGAGGCAGACATGGTGCTGGAAGAGACAGCTGAGGGAGCTACATCTGGATCTACAGGCAGCAGGAAGAGAGTGACATTGGGCCTGACTTGAGTATTTATAGCCCATCCCAAGTGACACCCTTTCTCCAACAAGGTCACACTTACTCCAGCAAGGCCACACCTCCTAATAGTGACACTGCCTATGAGCCTGTGGGGACCATTGTCATTCAAACTGTCACAAGGCTGTTCTGAAATACATTTTCTGCCAGGCAGACCTGGCAGAGGAAGGAGCTGGGAGTAGGCCTCATGCTGGGCTTGAGGTTCTGTCTTTCTCTCTTGTCTTTCCAGGAGTCCGCTCAGAATTTGATGACATCGATATGTCCAACCCAAACTGTGTGGTGATTGCGGATGCTGGGGAGGCCTTTTCCTATCAGAACATGAACAGAGCCTTCCAAGTGCTAATGGAGCTGGAAAACCCCGTGCTCATATCCCTGGGGAAAGGGTGAGTCGGCAGTAGAGGGAGTGTGCCGGGCAGCTCTACCCTGTGCCTTGTGTTCTCTGTGCTGGGACCAAGTAGAGACAGCTTCAGACAGGGTTTGGGAGTGAGCACAGGGGCTCTCCTTCCTCCCTCGCCTTTTCTCCTCATTCTTCCTTTTTTTCCCCCTTTAATTATCTTTCCAGAGCTGTCTGACCAAGTTTCTGTATGGATCTTGGGCCAGGAGAGGGATGCGGGCTTCAGCCCTGAGGAAACCTCAAAGGCCAGGTGTCAGCTGTCCAAAGTTTATGGTAAAGGAAGCAAAGGCCCCCTAGCACTGGACGTAGCACAGGATGATCAGGAATGGTTCCTAGGGATCCTTGATATAGAAATAGTTGGACTTTGGTCTGGGAGGATGCTCTAGGCTGGGAGCTGGGGGATGGAGGCTGGGGGATGGACGCCTTCTTTATAAAGTTGGGATTTGGTCCCCATGCTTTGGCTGTGGTTTTAGTATACACCTGAACACCATACCAGTCAGCTTTGTCACTCCAGCGATACCAGAGGTAAACAGAGGAGAGGGAGGCTCACAATCTCAGAGGCTTCATGGCGCCTTGCTTTGGGTCTGTGGTGAGGGTGGCTTTCATGAGCTGGACTCATCTCCATGGAGGTTGGTGAGCAGAGAGAGAAAGAGGAGGAGTCCCAGTATCCCCTCAGTGGGCTCCCCCTTTAGAGACCTAACTTCTTTTTACTAGACCCCACCTCCTTAAGGATGTACCACCTCTCCACATTGCCATCAGCTGCGGACCAAGCTCTTGGGCCTCTGGAGGACAGCCAGGATGCATACTCTGGCACCATGTTTTGTTTTTTTGGTTTTTGGTTTTCGTTTTTTTTTTTTTTTAAAGAAAGCATTGCTGACTTAACATCCTTCTTTCTCCCTTACATTATTTTATTTTTTAATATGTCTTTATTCATTTTTAATTAAAGGAATTTTGTTTGTTTTTATTTGTTTCACAACAGGGTTTCTCTGTGTAGCCCTGGTTGTTCTGGAACTCACTGTGCAGACCAGGCTGACCTTGAGCTCAGAGATCCGCCTGCCTCTGCCTCCTCCTGAGTTCTGGTGTGCACCGCCACCACTTTTTAAAAACTTTTATGTATATGAAAGTTTTACCTCCGTGTATGTATGTACACTACATATAGGCCCACTCCTCACAGAGGTCAGAAAAGTGTCAGACTCCTTGGAAGTGGAGTTTTGTGAGCTACCATGTGAATTTTCGGAACTAAACTCAGGTCCTCTGTAAGAACAAGTCTGCTGAACTGCAGAGCTATCTTTCCAACCCTATTTCCTAACTGACACAGGGTCTGGCGCACTCCCACACTGGCCTGAAGCTAGTTACTGTTCTGTATGGTTCGACTTCTGATTCCCTTGCTTCAATCTGACCTCGGGAGTTATGGACATGTGCCATGGTAGCTAACAAAGCAATTTTCCCCCTCAAGGCCTTGTCCATGCCAAGTAAGGCTGGACCACTGAGCTATAGCCCAAGGCCTGCTAGCACCTTTCCTTACCACATGCTCATTGAAGAAATTTAGACATCTCAAAGCCTAAGAAGAAGAGAAAGGTATTTGCAGCCTCACTGCGTAGCACAGACACCAGTATTTGAGTGCATGTCCTCAGATGGATGCTTACAGATGCATACATTCATCTGGTTTGATAATTGTGAAGGATGCACACTTCTGGATGTATCTGTGAGGGTGTTGTTGAGAGGTTTAATCGAAGAGGGAAGACCTGCCCTAAATGTGGGCAGCATCCCATGTACGTGCGTCCTGGAGTAAGAGGAAGGGGGAAGAAGGATGCTGACTTGGTACCAGCATTCACCTGTTTCTCCTTCCTCGCTGTGATGCAGTTTGACCTGGCCGCTTCATGCTTCCCCACCCCGGCATTCTGTGACCCTCAGACCTTGAGTCTGTGTTTCCTTCCCTTCTTAAATTGTTAGGTATTTGGTCACAGCAACAAGAAAAGGAAACTCATGTGGGAGTTGGCTTGACCTTGTTTTATAAGCTGTAGGGTTTTTTTTTCTTTCTATTTTCATGTGCGTATGTATATGTTTTCATATGCATGGGCACACACACACACACACACACGTCCTTATGTCCTTCAGGCATTTATATGAACTGGGGTCCTGTAACTCCAGTCCTCACCCTTGTATAGCAAAGGGTTTACATACTGAGCCATCTCCCCAGACCTCTTGGCCTGTTTCTTATGTTCAGCAAACAGTAGCTTGTGAGTGACTTTGTACACAGCCACCAGATATCTCTGTGACACAGTTATCCATCTTGGGAGATGATTTCCAGAAGGTTGTGTATGTCTAGCCCGGTCAACAGAAACAGCAACCCAGGTTCAGAATCTCATACGTTTCGGGTTGTATGATGCTTTGGAGTTCCTGCCCAGCTTGGAGGCAGCAGGGTATCCTGCCGGAAGTATTTCCACCCTGTGCTTTGGTGACTGGGCCCTCGTGCCCACTGAGCTAGGCACGCTTGGACTGCTTAACTCAGTGATCTGGACCCTGTCCTTGGATATTTGAGTTAGCAAACCTGCACTAGAAAATGTGCATAATGAAAATGTAATATTATAGGTCATTTATGTCAGCTCATTTTTGTTGAATGCAGCCTCATCGTTGCTAGGGGCTATTCCAGATTACAAGTAGTGTCTGAATAAATGCATTGGTGGAAAGGATGGTGAAAATAGCAATCGCTTGCTCTTGGCTGGGTGAGAATTTGGGCACACTCAGCCATGGGTAACACTCATTTGGTATGAGTGGGGACTCCAGCCCCCTAGACTCTGACTTGGGTGAAAGGTGGGGGGTTTCAACCCTAGGGAAAGGGCTCTACAGCTTCCTGAGAGTGGCAGCCTCTCCAGGTAGCCCAGAGGCCCAGGAAGAGCTCCTGTCACTAGAGTCAAGGCTGGAGTGGCCTCCCCGAGGGTGCGAGGAGGCAGGATGCCCCTCTCCTGGAAATGGAGTGATTTACATTTGGCATCTGTGCGGACGGAGAGAGGGAATTGGCTTTGTAATTTCTCCTGTCATGCCGCGCCATCAGGAAATTAAGCTGTTTACTCTGCAGGCTATGGAGGTTAATGGCTCTTCTGGGAGAGGTCAAGTGGTCATTTTGCAGGGAGGCTGCACCGAGGAATCGGAAACGGCAGGAAAACGAAGCATAAAATCTGAGCTGACTGCTCTTCCACTGTGGCCTGCGTCTCCAGTAGCCACAGTGGCCCTCAGTAGCTGGAGGGCTCCCCAGGCCCTCCTGCAGTGGGCCACACGGTGCCAGAAAGAAAAGAAGACTATATCCTGTCACTAGTGAAGGGACATACATTTAAGATGCCTGTTCACTATTTCTCTTAAAGTGTTTACGGCCAACAGTTGGCTTCAGGTAGATTTTTGATTTCCTAAATGAATAGGAAATAGAGAAATTGTGGGCTCTATAAAAAGCAGCCCAGATTCAGTTTAAAAAAGTAAGAAAGAGAATGGGCAGGGGTGAGTGGGGAAGTAGCTTGTTGGTAGCATGTGTGGGACTCTCGGCCTTGGTTCCATTCTCAGCACCATATAAACGGAGGTGGTGGTGCACCTGTAGTTCCAGGACTTGGGGGTGGAGGCAGAAGGATCTCTTGTGAGTTGGAGGCCAGCCTGGTCTACATAAAGAATGCCAGGCTAGCCGGGCTACATAGTTAAGAGCCTGTTTCAAAAACAAGCCTCTGCTTGTTGAGAGAGAAGAGGAGGTGGGGGGCAAGGTTTCCATTTTGATTCCTGAGAATCCATTTCCTGTGGCTCAGAAGGCCAGGCTTTGGTGAGTCCAGATAACCTGAAGTCCTTTTTACTTGCGAATAAACTTCTAGATCTGGGGCCAGCAGAGCTGTGGTTCGAGGACTCCTTGGGGGTGCGATTTCTAAATGAGAGGGGCCTGTTTCCATCCACCCAGTCTCCTGTATCCTGTATCCATCTGTCCCCAGGGCAGCTTGGAAACCCCCAGAATCCTCGGCTGAGAAACAGCTGTGCCTGTTCCAGTTGTGTTGTAGAAGTTTCTGTTAGCTTCTCTTAGAATATCCTTCCTTTCTGAGCTGAGTTAGGTCTGTCCCTGCTCTGTCCTCTGCCCAACCCACCTCTGCCCGCCCTCTCCTTCTCCTGGGAACTTCCTCTGAGCAAGAGTTGAAGCCTCTGGGCCCGTATCCAAGGAAGATGGCCCATCTGTGGGTTTGGAGGTGGCCTAGTGTGACCATCAGGTGCTCTGGTGATCCGAAAGTGCTCCCTGGGTCTTCGCATTCCTTCCCCTCGCTCCGAGTGAGCCGCCTCCCCTCAGGACACAGCTTGTCTCTCTGTCACTTACCCGCGCAGCTCACCATCTTTGCTCTCACAGCTTCTCTGTGAGTCTGTTTGCATCTCTTCTATGCTGGGAGGCAGGGTGCATGCCAGGTGCCAGGTCCCAGGTCGTGCAGGTCCCTGAGCCCTGCATAGAGTCTTGGACTGAGACTAAGCCACCTGCCACCCAGACAGTGCAGCTCCAGCACCAATGGCTCCCTCTGCTGGACAAATACTGTTTATCCTTCTCCAGTTCTTTGAAGCTCTGGACCTGGCTAAGGAAATAGGCATTATAGTTTATTGTAACAAAAGAAAAAGCTGTGTGTGTTCGCATGCATGAATGCCTGGGTATGTGCGTGCGGGCCTGCCTGCCTGTGTGTCAGTAAGTGTAAGCATGCTCGTGTTAGGGTAAGCATGTTTGAGGTTACAGGTGTGTGTGTGTGTGTGTGTGTGTGTGTGTCTGTCTGTCTGTCTGTCTTCCTGTGTCTGCCTGCCTACCTGCATGTTTGTTTATAAGTGTAGGTGTGCTCATGCCAGGGTGTATGCATGTAGAGGTCACAGGACAACCTCGGGTGTCACTCTTTATCTTCTACCATGTTTGAGACAGGGTCCCTTTGTTGTTTGCCAGGCTGGTTTCTGGGGCTTTGCCTGTCTCTGCTTCCCATCTGTCACAGGAGTGCTGGGACTGCAGACACATGGTACCAGGCCTGGCTTCATGTGGGTTCTGGGGAACTGAAGGTCCTCATGCTTGCTTGGCAAGTGTTCTACTCACTGAGCCACCCTGTCAGCCCCAAGAAGCCTTTTAAGAAAAATTCTTCAGGGCTTCAGAGATGACTTAGTGGTTAAAGTTGTTGGCATGCAAGCAAGAGGGTTGGAGTTTGGATACCCTGAACCCACATAAATGCCAGCTGGTGTAGCAGACTGCCTGTACTTCCAGGCTGGTAGAGACGGGATATTCTAAGAGAAGGCTGGCTTGCAAGACTAGTGCTATGAGCAAACCCTGAATTTGACTGAGACACTACTTCCCCCCAAAATTACAGTGCAAGAGTGGCTCAGGGAGCTTGACACTTAGCCTCAGGCTTCTGCATGTATGTGCACATGCACCACACATACATGTCACTGCTCTAGAGACTGTGGGACTAGAGGATGGGGAACGAGTCAGACTAAAGCCACATGCAATTGCCTACGTTATTCAGAGCATCCGACAATTTATACTCTGAGGGTTAAGAGAAATCACATGAGTAACGTTTTCATGAGTTTGAAAGCTGCGTACAATCATGAGAACAAGCTACATGTGGCAAAAATGCATTCTCCATAGAGGCTTATCAAGTATAGCTTCAATATCTAATTGAGTAACAACAGCAAGCAAGCATGAGTATCGGAAGTAACCTCACTCCTAGGGGCTCTACCTGGGAGGAGCACAAAACACTTTCCAAGAATAATTCCATGTTTTGAAGAAATTGAGGTCATAGAGTCTTGTCTTGTTTTCTTGGCATTTTCTCACAAGCACTTAGAATTCTCACAGGACTCCATTCCTGGACCGTGTTCCAGCACATGCACATGGAAAGGTGAAAAAGAAAAGACATTCATGAGATCGGATCTGCTATGTATCCTCAGCTGACCTAGAGTTCACAATCTTCCTGCCTCAGCCTCCTGAGTGCTGGATTACAGGAGTGACCCCACCAGGCCTGGGGCTTGTGTTATTTTACCACTGAGCTCCTATCTCAGGGCCTCTGTGTTAGCTCCGCGGGCAGCTATTTATAGTAGTAGTCTCCAGTCTTTTGGTGTTTGTTCTGGGCATTGTGTAAGGAATGATGTTGTTTATGTAGTGTGTTACTTTGCCCTAGATATGGGTGGTTTGATTGCTTTGACCAGGTCACAGGCGAGGAAGCTGAGGTCTCAAGGCTTACATAGAGCAAAGTCACTTTTAGAAATCAGAGAAGGAATTTCAGTATTGAAGACAGCCTACATCCCCCTGTTCTCGGATCCTCAGATCCGCATGCTGAGTCAATGTCCCCTGGACGGAGAAGGAAGGGAAGACTGACGTGGAGGGTCGGACTCCCCTACTAACTCAGAACTTGGATTCCTGTGCCATTTCTGGGTTTACAGTGAACCTCATCTCTAGAGGGTGATGGCTAAGCCACCTTCTTGCCTCCTTGGTCACGTGGCTTTGCTCAGAGAGCCCCAGAAATGGATGACTTTGCAGCCAGGACTCTTATGTACCCTGAGGGAGGCCTTGGTGGTCTGATGTGGATGGGCTATGGGCCTAAGCACTGGGGCTAAACCGAGGAACCCTCCGAGGAGCTGAGCCTGCTCTGTCTCTGGGAGGTTGGGAAGACGTTCTTGTCTCAAGGAAGCAGCTGGTGCCGTGAAACCTGGCACCTTGCCTGACCCCAGCTAACAGGGATGTCGAAGGCTGCTGTGGAACTAATGGAGCGCTCTCCTCAGGCAGCAGTTAGGGGTTAATTATTAGCAATTAGGGAGTCAGCATATGCTCTGGGGGGCTGCCGTCCCTTCCCGGAACACGGGTCACTTGTCTTCCTCTGTGTTAGTAACAGGATCCATCTGTCCCCCTTGGGTTTCTGGTTAATCATTGTGGTAGGGGTCCCTACAAGGCCAGCAGCAGGGGGCTAGTGGCTGAATTACCCATGATGCCCCACTGCCACTGGCCCTCTGCTTCTGCCATGTGGCCTCCGTCGGTTACTCTCAGCATGGCATCGGCACTGGCCTGCACCTGTGGCTCTCTGTGAACCCCCTTCCCTTCTGCTCTCTTGCAGACGCTATTACAAGGAGACCTCTGGCCTGATGCTGGACGTTGGAGGTTACATGAAGGCGCTCGAGGTACCTGCCCTGGTTCTGCCCCATGCCCTGGCTTTCTGGAGAAGATGGTGTACTTTATAGACAAGTAGCCTTTCATGTTTCTGAGTGGAACGTCCTGTGTGGGGCTTGAACCACACCCCTGTCTCCTCTGTGGAAGTAATGGAGGTCTCTCCTCAGGCAGCAGTTAGGGGTCCATTATCTTGATCATCACACAGTCATTATGTATGTGTGTATCATCCCTCTGACCCCCAGCCAACCTCTGGGTGCTCTTTCCCAGCATCCTCTTCACCACTCTGACTCATGGCTTTAGTGTCTCTGCAGATCACCTGCTTCCTTCCCAGCCCCGTAACCCCTCAGGCTGTGTGTCCTTCCCAACTCCTCTCCTGAGATGACTTTCCAGGTTATAAAGCCTTCTGTGTCCAGAGAACCTCCAGAGTCCACTGTGACTGGCCTGTCAGTTACCCCTGCCCAGATTCCTGCTAGACCATGTCCCAGCTCTACAATAGTAGCAGCCCCTGTCCACCTGCACCCAGGCGAGAAGGGTGAGCAGGTGGGTGGATTGAATCCTAGACACCCTTAGGAGGGCCTTTGATCTACTTGGAGGTGGGTAGCAGGGAGAGGCAAGAGATGGTTTTGTAGCTGAACAGGCAAATGAGAGCCTTGGTCTCCTGTCCCTTGGGAGACTTGTGTCTCTGCTAGGTAAGGTATGCCACTTGCTGTGGGCAGTCTTGAAGTAGGCGGCAGAGCTGGAGGTAGGTGTCCTAAGCATTCTGGGCAGCAGCCTGTGGTGGGGTTGTGAGCTGCTTGCCTGTGAGAGGGTTTGAGTCCCATGGCATCCTGATCATCATGAGGCGGTCAGTCTTTCCACATGTGTCTACTCTCGTGTTCCTGATCTGAAACTCATACTGTGTCCTCTCTTTGCCAGTATGCCTGTGGTATCAAGGCTGAAGTGGTGGGGAAACCCTCCCCTGAGTTCTTCAAGTCTGCTCTACAAGCCATAGGGGTGGAAGCCCACCAGGTAGGCACAGCAAAATTTTCTTTCTTCTTTACATGTTTAGAACGACATTTACTTATTTACTTACTTATTTGGGGTATGAGATTGTGTGGGTTCCAGGAACCAAACTCAGGTTGACAGGATCAGCAGCAAGTGCTAACACCCACGGAACCATCCTGCTGGCCCTCGTTTCTCACCGTGAGGAAGGAGACAGTTCTTACCATGCAGCCCAACACCTGGGCTCTCTTAAAATAGTCCTCTCTTTAAATTGTTTTTTTTTTTCTTTTAAAATACTAATGCTTTCCTTTCTTGCTTTCTGTGTGCGTGTACATGTACATGCATGTACATGTATATAAGTCACAGGCACACATGTGCCACAGTGTGCATGTGGAGGGCGGAAGACAGCCTTGGTTATTAGTGCTTGCCTTGCTCTCTCTTTGAGAGCTTATTCGCTGCTGCAGATGCCAGGGTGGCTAACCATTGAGCTTCCAGGGATTCTCCTATCTCTCCCTCCCATCTCAACATAGGAACCCTGGCATCATGGATGTGTAGTACTGTGCCCACCTTCCCATGGGTCTGGGGATCAGAACTCAGATCCTCATGCTTGTATAGCAGGCTCCTTTCCAAGTAAGCCCCAGAACAGATTTTTTTACTCTCTTGTTTTTTTGTGGGTTGTTTGTTTAGATAGGGTTTCTCTGTGTAGCCTTGGCTATCTTGGAACTCACTCTATAGATCAGACTGGCCTCTGCCTCCCAAGGACTGGAATTAAAAGCTGTTCCACCCTGGCCTGGCTTTACTGTCATTATTTTTTAAATAATCTCAGACCTATTGTATCCTTTCATATTACAATATTTCTTTTTAAACGTGGCATTTTAGCACAGCCACAAAGCAGTATAGCCCCAGGCAATGACTTAAAAAGTTCATAGAAAGATGGCCAGTCTCCTGGCTCATTAGTATCACAAGTCAGAAAGCATCATCTAATATGGATGCTGAAGGAGAGAAGTAGCAGAGGATCGCAAGTGTTCATGTGGAGAAGCTGCGACCCTCGTGTTCTGCTGGTAGGACCGTGAGTTAGCAGCACTGCTTGCTGGGAGGGAGCCTTTGGTGGAGCTTCAGTGTTAAATGAGTCTACTGTGCGCCTTAGCAATTGTGCTCCTGCGTGTAGCCCATTAGCTACACGAATGCGAGATAACAGGGACGGGGATTCAGATGACAGCCACCATCACTACCTCATAGGGTCTGAAGATGGCAAGAACGAAGCCGTAGGTTTGAGTCTCACCACCACAGACACAGTCTCCTAAAACCATTTAGAGATGTTCGTGGCAGCTGTATTCACAGTACCGAAAAGGTTGAACTGCACTCAGATGCCTGCCTGTCCCCCATGAATGGGTCAGCAGTGAGTATCCCCTTCATACAGGGAAATCCTAAACAGAAGGGATGAACCATCACGAATGTCACCTTACGACTACCTGGTCTCCCGTGGGTGATAAAAGTGTTCTAGAGCTTAGGCTGGTGCAATAAGTCACCTCGAGCCAAGCCTGATGACAGGCCTCATGGGGTGGAAGGAGGGAACATGTCCTCCCACCGCCGTCTGTGTGATGTGGTGCACACCTGGGCTTTGTGCCTAGCCCTTGGCGAGCTAATGCAATCTGAATTTAAACAGTACCTGTGTGTACTGTCCTGTGCCGTTCTGTCCTGGCTCCAGCCTGCTGTGTTGCTGAAATGCTTGCTAGAGTTATTTGAGTACCTGGATGTGTACACATTATAAGACAAGTTTCTCCTGACTACGTGCATGCACAAGTAAGAACCCCTGGCTCTGTATTATCGTTGCTGTTTTTTAATGAAAATGTCCCTTGAAGGGTGGCAGGCTGCTCAGGTGCCAGGTTGTGGCACACCTTGACTGTTCTGAGCTTCCCTAATCAATAAAGTCTTTACTGCCATTCCCTTGGTAATGGCTCTGCAGAGGTGTTTTGAGCCTGAGTTCCAGTGGCGGCAGTCCCCAATCCAATTTCCAACATATCTTTCCCAAACAGCCTAGAAACAGCAGAGGGCTGGGCTGACCCCAGATAATTGGAAACTCAACCCGCTTAGAAGTAACAGGCTCTCTCTGGGGTCCAGAAATCTGGAGAAGAGCAGCAGCACACCTTACCCATGACTTCTAGGAATTCCCAAGGCTGTGGTGGACGCTTCCTGCACATTGGGAAGGTATTGCAACCTCCCTGGCCTCCACCTGCTGGGTGTGGTGGCACCACCCCTGTTCCCAAGGTGTGAAGTCTCTAGGTACTGCCCTTCGGAGAACCACTGTAACGGGCAAACATTGGGACCTAACTTTGATCCCCAGAACCCACATGAAGGAGGAAGTAGAGAACTGACTCCTCGAGTTACACACACACACACACACACACACACACACACACACACACACGGGAAAGTAATTGACGGCTGGTGATGGACTCTGTCATAAAAGCGCTTGTTCCATAAACGCCTTTACTCAAAGCACTGACAATCTGAGTTTGATCCCTGGAACCCACATGATGGAAAGAGATAGCTCATTCATGCAAGTTGCCCTTTGATCCCCATATACACACAGTGACATGTTCATGCCCACTGCCTACCATAAAATAATAAATAAATTAGCATTTTTAAAAAAAGAGCAATTGAGGGACAGGCTTGTAGCTGTCTATAGCAAACTGCTGTAAGACGGAGCCTGTGTCCTGCATTTACTCCTGTTTCGAAGGTCAGTCCCATAAGAGTTGGGGCATTCTGTGCTTCTGGTGGGAGTGACCACAATTTGAGGGTTGCAACTTTTCCCCTGCAGCCTTTCCAGTGAAGCCTCACTGCTGTGGTCGCTGAGCCCTATTCCTGGCTGTTTTCTATGGGGATGAGGGGTGTGTGTGTTTAGAAATCCAGGAGAGCAGAAGCCAGGAATGGATCTAGCCCAGCAGGACTTGAATGCTTTGGCCCAACATGGATTCCCCAGCACCACAGAGTGGGAGGGTTAGAAGTCCCGGCTGAGACACTCTGTGAGGAGTCAAGCTGCTTCCAACGCCTTCTGACCTATGGCTCTTAGGAGGGTTTTGTCCCCTAGAGCTTTTTCTAGTAGAGTTTATTTTCTTCTCACCAAAACATAAGTTCAGGGGCTGGAGAAATGGCCTCGTGGTTAAAAGCACTGGCTGCTCCTACAGAGGACCCAGGTTTGGTTCCACCCCCACATGTTGGCTCCCAGCCTCCTGTAACTCCAGTTCTAGCAGAGCCAATGTTCCTTGGGCCTCCTTTGGCTCCTGCACGTACGTACATAATGCACATAGACTCACACAGGAACACATACACATTAAAAAAAAAAAAACCTCCTGTTTATCAAAGGAGATCAAAAATTTCAGAGAAGTACCAAGAAATAAAGTCCACCATTCCACTATCCTAGAATAATGCAATTTGAGCTTTCTGATCTTTTCCCACATACATGAATAATCCTCTATCTGTTTTTTGAAACTTGATTTCCCCCTAATAATCTTTTGAGAAAACTTCCCTTAGTGCTTATTTAAGCAGTTTTGTATAGTAATTGTTGTGACTGTGTAGTATCTCACCATATGTACGTGTATACTTATATCTCTGTATTTCTGTATATACATATATGCATGCATATATATTATCATTCCCCTGTTATTGGATTTTGGGTTGCATCATTTCTTCTTGTATATAACCCTGGTATACAGCTTTGTAGTGCATATTTTTGTATCTTTGTTGTTATTTTCCAGACACTATAAGTAAGGTTGTAACATATAACACTTATCCTAGTTCGGAAGGGTTGTGTTAGGTTGCCCATCTCTCCACATTTTTATCAACACACTTGGTGTTTTGTTTTGTGTTGTGTTGTTTTTGAAGCATGGTCTCACTCTGTAGCCCTCGGTAGCCTGTAATTCCCTGTGTAGACCAGGCTGGCCTTGAGGTCCATCTCCCTCTGCCTCGAAAGTACTGGGGTTGAAGGTGTGTGCCATCATACCCAGCTTCCACCTACCAATTACTGGGATTTTAGGAGTATGTCACTGTGTCTGGTTTACCTAGCGCTGGGGACTGTACCCAGAGCTTCTGTATGCTGGCCAAGCACTTTCCTAAGTAAGCTACATCCCTGACTCAATTTTTCCTTTAAAAAGGAATCCAGGGCTGGAGAGATGGCTTAGTGGTTAAGAGCATTGCCTGCTCTTCTGGAGGACACAGGTTCCATTCCTAGCATCCATATGGTGGCTCCCATTCCAGAGGATCCAGCACCTTCTTCAGGCATCCATGGGCTCCAGGCACAGTGACACACAGACATTCATGCAGTCAAAACACCCATACATGTTAAAAAAAAAAACCAAACAAACAAAACCAAAAACCAAAAACAGTGATCCTTGGCTTTCGCCATGTTAGTCCTTATAAAAAATGTGTTAGGCCATGGTGGGCACGGCTTAGCAAGTGTCACCTCCAGGTTTCTGAGGTACCTGGAAGCTGGAGGTGTAAATATCTCTTGAGGACTCTCCCTGTGGGTTGTGTACCTCACCCCCACCCCTGCCCCATTGGGTCCTTCCTAGCCATGGGAGCTTACTCCTTGCTCTGCGGAATCCAGGGAGAGCTGACAGCTCACAAGACGTGGGTTTTCTTGGGAAGCCCTTAGACCCTAGAAGTTTCCAGCCCCTGTCACCCGTTAGGCTCCACTCTTCTGAGCACCTGAGCGGGTGAAGGATCGGAGAGCGGATCTACTGTTTTTGGCCCAGACTAGCGTCTACCTCACTATATAGCCAGGGATGACTTTGAACTTCTGATCCTCCTGCTCCATCTACCAGGATTCCAGGATCTCAGGCGTGCACTCCCCTGCCCGTTTTATGCCTTGGGGGGTGGGGGTGTTGAATGGAGGCCTTCATACACTCTAGACAAATGCTTTGCCGAGCGACCTGAAAGGCCCAGCTAGAGTCTGCTTTATAGATCCGAAGCACAGAATCTGTCTTGGATGGCGACAGCCCCCTGCAGCTCCCTGCATTTCTGGGTTCTCTTGGAGTCTAGCTGTTGAGTTGTGAATGTCTGTCTCCCCGCTATCACATCATAGAAAGGAATAAAAGCCAGGCCTGACAGGTAGAGGTGTTTTTTTTTTCTTTATTTCCCCCGACGGGGCACCTCTTGACCTCCATCTTCTTGCCAATGATTTTTTAAATCCTAAATGATTTGGCAATAATTGCTCCTCTTGGTGTGATTATTGCCCTTCACTGATGGTAAATCTGTAAATTCCCCAGGGTCCCGAGAGCATTTTGGTATGCGGAACCCACAAGCTGGCCCAGACAGGCTTCACTGCACATCCTGCTGGCTGCCCATGTCCAGCCCCAGTTCCTGCCGCCCTCACCTCTCCTTCCTGCTGCTCTGCCTCATGTTGGCTGGTATCATGTCATTGTCCCAAGCATCCATCCTGCAGATGCTCTTCCATGGGTGACAGCACTTCCTCTGAGGGATTAGGTGTTTTGTTTTGTTTTGTTTTGTTTTGTTTTTGTTTTCACATACCATCTCCCTGGGCTACATCAACAAATGCCAGCCCAAAAAGGTCCCAAGAAGGCAGTTTCCACTGTCCAGTTTTGTATGTGTGTGAATACACATGTGTAAGAGTTGTTTTGAGGCAGTATTTTATGCATCCAGGCTGACCTTGAACTCACTATGTAGATAAAGATGACCTTGAACTTCTGGTCTTCCTGCTTCTATCTCCTAACTGTAACTGGGGTTACAGGCACACATCATCCTTCTTAAGGTATGCAGTGCTGGGGGCTCGAACCCACAGCCTTGTGTATACTAGTCAGGAACTCTACTGACTGAGCTACAGACTCAGCCCACATGGACACAATTTTACTGTTCCCCGAGCCATGGCAGGTGCCAGGCAGGACATAGTAGTTGGGATTCCATTTGTAGGGAGCCCAGTCATACAAAGGTCCCAGCACCTGGATGACGGTGGATGCTTGAGTTGGAACCCTTGAGTATTTAAGGGCTGAATCAACAGTTTTAGGACAGCTGCCTGCAAGGGGGCAAGCAAGTCTAACCTGAGATGTGGCCATCTGTACCTGAGGCCACTCTGTGCAAGTTGTTGGGAAATCCCAAAGCTTTGGAGTCTCCTGTTCATGTGTGGAATGCCCCATGCTGCCCCATGACAGTGGCTAGATGCCACTGGCTGGCTCCTCCCAGATGGCTGGATGGTCTTCACACAGCTGTGTGAAAGTACATATGATAGATGCAAAGTAACCAAACGAACAAAACAAACAACTCCACTCAAGCTCTTAGTGGTGCCTTCCAACACTGTCCTAGAGAAAGACTCCATGTTTTCCTGTAGATGGGAATTGCCACTGGCACTATTATTTGCTCAGGATTTCTTTAAATTGACTCTTTAAAAATTGTGTTTTAAAAGATACTTTGGTTTGTTACTGTAAGTAGAAGGCCAGAGTGTACTGACTTCCCATAATATCTTTAAGAGTGAATACCGTATGATTATCTGGGGATATTGATGGGAATCAGTTTGGCACTGGTAGTTGTAACATAGCCGGGAAACACAGGAAGAGAGATCAGAGAATTATGGTAGGAATTTTCAAGTGTGCCGGTCCCTGGTGCCCCTTTGCCTCCAACTGCTGACCTTGCTAGGCAGTCCTCCTCTCTGCTTTCCTTTCCCATGTCTTCCATTGCTGTTTCTACTGCCCACCACCTTGACCTAGTCCTCTCTTCTCGGGATTGTCTTTCTAGTTTCAGGATCTATAATTGCACATGTATCTAAGTGGGTGCACAGATACACGCATGAGTGCATGAGTGCACTCGAGTGTGCGTCCGCACACACATAACTTCAACTTCAGATTCTGCTTATGAGAGGAAACATGCTATGTTTGCCTTTCTAAGTCTGGCTTGTTTTGCTCAGTGTAACAGTTTCCAGTTGTATCCGTTACAGGTGTCTCCAGTGACACCGTCACACTGGAGACCAAGCCTGCATGCAGCACACAAACCTTCAAGGGACACCCCAAACCATATCCAAACCATGATGGCTGCCTTTTTTGCTGTGTCCTCATGTGGCCTTTGCTGTGCTTGTACGGAGACAGTGGTGGGGTCTCTTTCTCCTCCAGTAAGGACCCCAGTCACATCTAAGTACTCACACCAGGGGTGGGGCTTTGCTGACTTCGGAGGACACAACTCAGCCCATGACATCCTCCCTACACCTATACTGTGAGAACACTGAAGGCAGGAAGTTGGGCTTGTCACCGGGCTTGTCACTTGATAGGCTGAAACCCTATCAAGTAGGCAAGGTGTGTGTGTGTGTGTGTGTGTGTGTGTGTGTGTGTGTGTGTGTGTGTGTGTGAGAGAGAGAGAGAGAGAGAGAGAGAGAGAGAGAGAGAGATTGATTTTGTTTTTTATAAGTCTCTCTTCACAATTAAAGCAAACCTTTTGACCCGGGGACTGTAAAGACTTGCCAGACACTGATTTAGTTTTCACAGCGCAGTCACCTGGTCACAAAGTGCAGCTGCTCTGTGGCGCCAGGTGCTCCTCATGGCCTCAGGTCACCAAATCACTGACGGCTGTGGATTGATTTCACGTTGCATAACTATATACTGGGGGTGGGGGGCGTGGGTATGGGTGGGCAGCAGGCGATATATTCAAGGTGGGTTGACTTTAAATCAATATAGTGACAATATTATCTTGTTTAGTTCTGACGATCATGGCTTTAAACATCAGATCAAGCAGTTTATTATGTCAAGGAAAAAAAAAAGAAAAGAAAAGAAAGATGAAAACCCAGGAATAAAACTCTCCTGTCATAACCTCTGAGCATATTTCACTACTGACAGGCCATCATGATTGGCGATGACATCGTGGGTGACGTTGGCGGTGCCCAGCAGTGTGGAATGAGAGCTCTGCAGGTGCGGACCGGGAAGTTCAGGTCAGTGCTCATGGCTGCTTCATTTATACCTGCCTTTCTGGGTACCCTCCCAGGGCAACTGCCTTCTTGCTTTGTTTCCAAACAAAGAGGTTTTTCTTGCTAAACAAACAGTGTGTGGACATCCACAGCTTTGTCTGTGGCTGGCCTTTGCAGGAAACCACTGTCCTTAACTGTGAAGGGGGTGAGGCAGAGCGGCCCTGGGTGCAGAGCCTGGACTTGGAAGCAGATGTGAGTCTGTGTGGAGGGTAAAGATGCATAGCTTCTGCTAGCCTAGGGCTGTGGCCGGGGAATCAGGTTGAGTTTGCCCACGTTCCTTTGGGCAGTGGGCTCAGAACCTCTGCAGTCATTGAGGTTACAACTGGCCTCACCCTGTCTGACGTCTTTCCTTCTTTTGTTCCACCTTCCCCGACCTGTGAGAAGCACAGAGCCCAGAGACACAGACAGTTCTCAAGGATACGCGAGGTCTGACGTTCATGAACAGTTGCTAGGAACTGAGCAGTTGGGGCTGCCCTGTGATGCCTGCCGTTTGCTTTGCCATTGAGGGTGTCTTATGTTTCAGCAGTGTCTTGCTTATTTATTTGTATATATTTATTGCTTAATAATTTTTATTATAATTAAAAATATAATTACCCAGTTACTCCCCTTTCCTCTCCCCAACCCCTATTTTATATTTTGAGATGGGCGTGCATGTAGCCCAGGCTTGTCTCAAACTTGCTCTGTGGCCAAAATTGATCTAGAACTTCTGAGTCTTCTGCCTCTGCCTCCCAAGTGTTGGATGATAGGAGTGTGTCACCACACCTGATTTATGCTGTGCTGCAGATCGAACCCAGGTCTCTGTGCATTCTAAGCATGCACCCTGCTGACTGAACCACATCACCAGCTCCTGCCTTGCTTGTTTTACTGGGTTTCATTGTGGCCACTGTTTTGTCAATGCTAGAGAGACTTGGTTATCTGGGTTTAAGGGATGGTATGTCAGTCACACACATCTGAATGATTATCTTAGGCAGGGCTAGAATCCACCATTGGCCTGCCTTTCACTCTGAGACTCATCCCGGATGAGAAACCTGAGGGAAGCCTGAGCTGAGGCCGTCTGTGAGCTCGGCACGAGGGAGGGAATCTCAGCCACTCTCCCAGGTTGGACATGCCTTAGAAGCCCCAATGCACATGAACTACACACTTCCTTTCTTCCCCAGCCTCTCAGAGGAGGATCTCAAGGCTCCACTGGTTATGTCTGGCCTGCGGAAGCCCTGCTCATAAGCTACAAAAGCATTCTTTCCAAGTGGCCTGCTTGACCCTTCCTGGTCTGCTCACACTGGTGTAACACAGTACCTTATTGTGAAGACAAGAAGTAGAGTCTCTCATATCTCTGAAGGCTGGGGTGTCATGTCAGTGTGTTCAGTGTCTGATTCCAAGATGGCTCTGGGTGTGTCTTCCTGCATTTTCAAAGGAGGAGGAATTGTGAATCCTAACGTTTGGTTGGAACAAAGAGCCCACTCCCCAAGCCCTTTTCATGAGGTACCTGTTGTGGAGATAGTTATTTGGGGGTTTCTACTCCACCCTTGATCATATAGTCCTCAAACAAAAAACACAAAACTTTTATATTTATATTGTGTGTGTGTGTGTGTGTGTGTATATGTAAAATAAGCCTTAACAGCCTGAGAGCTGGGCAGGTATCAACCATCTATGCTATTTTGTCTACTCCCCTGCCAATTACCCCGAGATATAACTTGCTGTGTTCCACCTGGGCTGCTCCTATTCCAATTGGTCTGCCCTCATGGCCATGCTTCATAACCCAGCTACCCCATGGCATCTTCTTTTCTCCTCTCCTCATGGTCTCTGCCCCAGACCCCAAGCCCAGGAACCAAGGCCCACCTACCTCTCTTCTGCCCAGCTATAGAGTGTAGGAATATTTATTCAACCAATAAATCAACAAGCAGGAAGTGATGTCCACTGATGGAGCTTGCACTGGAGGGAGAATTCTGTCCAGAGGGAGATCACCTCCTTGGTACCCACAAGCACACAGGTTTAGATTTTTCCTTTATTACAAAAATGGGATTATAATGTGCAGTGCACTTTTGTCTTGACTGTTTTCTGGCATCTTTCTGTTACTATGAAGTGTTGTCTAGTGCCGGGTCCCCCGCTGGTGTGGAGGGGTGGTGACAGTACTGCCGTGGAGAACTACCACTAGGCTTCCAGAAACTGTCCCCGTTCCACGGGACGGGACTTGTTTGGAAGGAAGCAGGTCATCCTTTGCCTGGCCGGTGGCAGAGTAAGAACCTTAATATCTGCAAAGGAGCAAATGGGTCACCCACAGTGAGGCCGCTCTGGCGTAAGAGGCTCAGTTTGTGCTGTTGGACCTGAGCATTGACGTGACAAGGGATCTAGCTCTTAAAGCCCTAGAGACACTGCCAGGTGTGACAGCCATGACACCTGGAGAAGTGACTTGTCCCAATGCGAACATGCAAGAAACACTGTTTTCAGAGACCAAGTAGGGAAAGCAAGCCCAGCTCTGATTCTCTACAGTGAAGACAGTTTGAAATGTTGATACTTCATTAGACTTGCTGTGAGAGACCCACTAGGAAATCAAACCTTAGCCCTGACCCTGACCGCTAACCCTGACATTCTGTACGTTACACTATTAGTGGACTACCTGGTAAATTGTAGTCTAATCCTAACCCTAACCCTAAACTTCTGTGACTGGAGGTGTGTGCTTGTCCCTACACTGTCCCTTCTCACTACAGGGGACACCCTTAAGTCATAGATGCACCCTCAGGTGGCCTGACTACACACTGATGTTTCTTAGCCCTAAGAGGAGGTCGCCATCCTAGCAGCCACGTTGGCATCCTGCCAAAGAGGGATCATAGCGCCCTCCCCCCAACCCCCCCAATTTGGCAACTCTGCTCCCCTGCGGTGTGCTCTCTGTGTGCCTGTGAACAGCCTCTGAATTCAGACAGGCCCAGGTCCCTTTCTCTCATCTTGTCCCTTCCATATTTATCTATCAGGTCAGAGGACCAGCTGTCAGTGAGGTAGCTTTACAAAAAAGGCCTGGCTGTGGGGGCCTCTGACCCAGAGCAAATCCTGAAGTGGGTCATTTGGCCTCACCCTTACACCAGGGAGGTCTCCTCATGGTGCCTGTGGATGACGCAGGCAGGGTCTGGTTTCTAGGCCATGCTTTTCTCAGAGGCAAACAGGAACTCTGTATGGCCTTAAGCTCCTGCTGTGCTCATGCGGAGCTCTGGAAGGGTCCTCACAGAATTCTCAAGGAAACTGTATCCAGGAAGGTCTATCAGAGCTCTCCCAAAATAGACTCAGTTGCCTGGAGTGGTGTGAACTCCCTACCCAGAGTGAATCCCAGAGGCTGGTGACTGTCTCACTCGGAAGAGCAAAGAAGGCTGAGTGCCAGAAACCTGAGTAAAAGGCCCAAGGTGTCAGCATTAGGCTGACACTGGGCTAACCTCTGGCCTGGCAGTATCAGACTCTCTCTGTACTCTGGCCCCTAGGACCTCCGACACTAGAGGCTAGTCCTATTTCCTGTTGATAAAGGGGAAATGGAGGATCCTAGAGCTCCCACTACCATCGTGCCACCTCCTGGCTGCAGATGCAGAAACGGAGGCCCAAATAGAGCAGGGCCATCAGTGTGGGGCTGTCCTACACTCACGCTCCACATGCTCTATGACCATCACCTTTAAGTCCTAGATTGTCATTGCTCAAGCAGTGGTCAGTGGTCAAGAACACAGAGCCCAGGTGGTGGCTGTGCCGAGTAGAAAGGAGAGGAACCAAGTGCCAGCAATAAGTGACTTTCACTGCACACCACGCCTTCAGGGGACTCCTGTGCCAGGACACTGTTGTAAGAGCAAATGATCTTTCAGGGTGCACTCGGCTTGTCCATGATTTGTGAGTTTGGGACTCCTTAAAAAGGGAAGCCATCTCACCAAAACTAACGCCTGCCGGTGCATGCCCAACCAGAACAGCCCTCGTGGGAGTGACTGGAAACACGACTCCGCCTGCCCCAACACAGCCTGGATGGCCCAGTAAGCGGACTTAGTGGCAGCTTCTATAGTCCCATGCTTTTATCTTGTCCCAAGCCTCCCTACGGCCCCCAGACACATCCAGAAAGCACTGCACACTTCAGACAGGGCTGCTCCAGGAAGCAGGGGGTGGTGGCTGTGACAGGTAAGGATGGGGCTGTCACGCAGACTGTCTTTACAGCACTCTCTGGTGCACGGTGGAGGGAGAGGCGACCTTATTTCACCCCTTGCTCATACCCAGGTTCCACATGTCAGCCAAAAGGCCGAGCTCCTTTCTGTATCCATGCAGCCAGTTGAAGCCCACTCCCCTTGCTTCTTTGTCTGGACAGGGTACTTTAAGTATTGGGGAGGGTGGAGCTCAGAGAAGACACCGAGGGCACCAGGTGGAGTTCAGCATCCAAGATACATTGGCCTTCTCTAATCTAGTCTCCCCTCCCCTCCCTTCATTGTCCTTTCTGTCCCATCCTTCCTGAGCCCCAACATCCACCTGGGCCTCATTCAGACCCCAAACAATCTTTCCTTTTCTTCTTACATGTACCACCTCCTGCTCTGGCCACAAGAGGGCGCTTTGTCACCAGGTTCTGGGAGAGTCAGCCCTTCCGGAAGTTCAGGACTTGAACACACAGACCACACTCAGCAAGCACATCAGGCCCCAGTGCACCCTCAAAAGCACTCACAGCCAGCCTCCCCATCCCCCCCGCCCCTTACACTCACATATTCACATCCATGCCAGCTCGCTCCCATGTATGCTTACCCTTCCTGCTCCCCTGTTGCTGTGCGTCTTTGTCACTCTGTGGTCTGACCACCTTGCTAGACTCAGGGCAGGCTGCGGTCTAAGGAACCACAGCAGCTTCTGTGACCCATGGAGGCTTCTTTTGTGTTCTTCTCCAGCTGGGACCTTCACAGGGGGAGAACCCAGAGAACTGTTTGCGTTCTGGGCTTGGGGTCCCTGTGACACCATAGTCCTTGCCCACTAAGTCCCCTGCTGTCCCCTTCTCATTCTTTCTTTGAGCCCTTTGTCATGTTGTGCTCTTCCACCCCTGTCTCCGTGTGTCCCCACCCCCATTCTGGGCTTTGCCTAGATTCTTTATGGCTTGCTTCCTTTATCATAGAATCTCAGTATCCTTCCACCAGCAGGGGCGCCACTGGCTCTGGGTGGGGAATAGAGAGGCATGGTGACTTTCCACACCATGTGGCAACACTAGCTTCCACCCCAGGCCTGTCTATACTCCAGACATGCTTTGCTCCAGGAGCTAGGGAAATGGCTTGGTGAGTAAAGCACTTGCCTTTCAAACATGAGGACCTGAGTTCACATCCTTAGTCTCAGTGAACATCTGCAAGCCCGGTGCTCCTACGGCGCGATAGGCAGACATGGGAGAATCATGGGAAGTTTACAGGCCAGCTAGCCTGGTGTCTGTGGCAGCAAACCAGAGACCCTGCCTTAACACCTGAGGTTGTCCCCTGACTCATACACAGGCACACTCCCACTCCCACCGACGAACACACCCATGTGCATACACAAAAAGAACAAAGGATCTCCCCAATCTTCTTGCTTCAACACAATCTTGGAATTTTCCAAAGAGATATCTTTATACGCCGTTCTATTCCAGAGACAGATCCTGCTCAGGTCTCTCTAGTGACTCCCAGAACTCTGGAGAGAGCCATGAAGTCCTCCAGGCTCCTTCATGCCCAGGCTCCGCCCTTGTTCAGTCATCTTCTAAGTGCCTAAGGTGAGAGTGCCCACTGATGTCTCTGTTCTCAGCCCCCCCCCACACACCAGTTACTAGAGGAGGACTAATGTACCTGTGTGCCACAAGACTTAGACGGCATGCTTATCTCTGCGCCCATGTGCGTTCGTGCAAGGTGTGAAGCCCTCTCCACGCCACCTGGCTGCAACCTTCCTTACCTTTCCCCTTACTCCTCCTACCCCCACTGTCTCTCCCCACCCACTACTCCATGAGCTGTGGTCATCAGACAGAGCTACAGAAGCGTCCCAGATGCCCCATTCCAGCCTCTCCCTGAGTGTCCGTCTGTCCAGGTGGGCAGACTTGCCTGGGTTGGCCTGCTGGTAAAGGCTTTAGGAAGGCAGTGAGATTTCCTGACTTCTATCTCTTTTCATTTTATCTGTTTGGTTGGGTTTTTTTTTTTTTCTTTTCTCTTCAGTCTCCTGTGTCTAAATTATACAGAGAGCCTAGGCAGGAATGGGGCAGTGCTTGACAGAAGTGTCGGGCAGCTGGGGTACCATCAGCCTGCAGGGCGCTGTGGGGCTGCAGTGGGTCCCCACCCTCGAGGCGTCTGATGTCACTGAAGAGATGGGCTTGTTGGCAGTGGGCTTGGACTCGGTGTGCCACTGCATGGCAGCCCCGAAGGGTTCAGATTACAGAACCAAGACGGGCCGTTTCAGGTTTTTCCAGGCTGTGAATGCCAAGTTCCAGTCCTGCCCAGCTCCCTCAGAACCTGAGGGCCACGGTAAAACCCACAAGCCTCTCCCCATGCTGTGTCCTAAGCAGCTCCTTTGACTCTTCTGGACCTGGGAAGGTGGTTATCCTGCCTTAGAATCAGAGCGAGATCGGTGAGCGCTGACCTCTGACCCATTAAAGAGGGAGGCTCAGCTCGGGGAGTCTGAACAGTAGGCTGCTCTGGCCTCAGTCTTAATCACATCTTTCTGTGAGCCTCTACTACCTCACAGCTGGGTACCTTTATTCTGGAGTGTACCAGGAGTCTTGGCTCCCGAGGACAGAGATGCTCATGGGCAGTAGCGTTTCCGGTAGTGTGTAGAATTTTTGCTGTCCTTAGTAGTTTTTTCAGGGGTGGGGCGGGACAGACTGGAGAGGAAGGGGTTAGCCTTCTTGGAGCCTACTAGTGAAGAGGAAGCTGAGTTTTTCCACGTGAAATAGTTTAAAATAAACTTCGAGGGGAACTCAGACAGGGCTGCTGCAGCCAGATGGAGGAGCCTAGGGTGTGTGTGTGTGTGCCCCAGCTGGTATCTCAGCTCCTGCAGCCCTGACTGAGGAAGCACCCTGCAAGCCCAGTGGACTGTGGACAGGAGATGGGTAAGCCAAGGCTTCAGGCTGGCCCCTGGAATGTTGTCCTGGCTGTGCTGGAGACTGCCAGGTGGTTCAGATTCCCAGGCTTCATGATGAAAACAATCAGCCAGCTCTTTACAAAGAATGCAAGGCTCCTGGTAAGCCAGGAGAGGAGCCTCCTAGCTGCTTCCTGTAACAACCCTAGAAGGTAAATAGAGTGAATTATTTAAACTCAGTGGCCTCTGGGTTTAAATAATTCAGATTCAGGAACAGTAACAACCCCATAGACCCTGGAGTCCCCGTGAGAGTTAAGACCCCACTTTCCCCTTCTTTCCATCGCTTTCCAGCTGCCGAGAACAGTCCAGGGCACATGATGCTATGAGGTACTCCACGGAGATGTTGGACATCAGACCACTCACTGCCCCAGTGGTGGGGTCCTTTTGACCAGAAACAGCTTCCAGTGGTACCATGAATCAAGGCCCAGAGAGTAGGTGGCAGGCATGCCCAGCCTGAAGCAAACTCGTGCAGTTGGGAGGTAACAGATAGCTATTGCCAGAGCAAGGCTCCGGGTGTCACAGGTACCTCCTCTAACTCAATGCCCAGCTCAGGGCCTGCAGCAAACTTGCACTGCTCCAAAGCTCGGCTATGCCCTGGCAAGATGCCATCCCTCCCCCATCCCTCCAGGTCCAGGTAATCAAGCCAACTTACTGAGGTGCTTACTGAAGTTGAACCCCCTCATCTCTGGACCTCTCTTGGGTTGCTCTCCCCATGTTCTGAGGGAAGTTGCTGCAGCAGGCAGCTCTGGAGCAGCTCTGTCCCAGGCACTGTGTACCCTGGCAGTGTGCTCAGCTCGGTAGCCATGCTTCCCATTCACCTTGGCCGTTCCTATGGGTTTTCTGCTGGGGCCTGGGGCTACGCAGGCTGGGCCTGCCATAATCCAGGAACTCATGGAGATGTTTTCATTACTTTTGAAACCAGAAGGAAAAAGTATCTGTAGTCATTGCAGCTCAAGGAAACTCCTAAGCACGAGTCTGGGGCTCTTGCTGTCCTGCCTGCTCTGCCCTGAACCTTTCAGTCCCACATCTGCACCCTGACCTCCCTTGACTTCCTTCTACCTGCCCTTACAGCTGCTGTCCATGTATATGTGGACCTCAGCACACGGATCTTTCTGTCCCTCTTATCCTGTAGTTCTTACGGCAGCCGTGATGGAGCCACTCTGTGTTCAGGGTCTACCTAGGGTACCCTCACTGCCACCCAGTCATCTTAGGATATAATGCCCAGATACAGGTCCTTGTCTGAGAGGTGAAGAGGAGAGAGAATTTCCCCCATCCCATCCAGTACTCTGCAACCCAGGGGTCAAGGCCATATGCACTGGGGATAGGTCACATACCCAGAGAGGCAGAGCCTCCTCACTGGAGGACCTGCCTTCCTATAGGCTGTGTGCTTCTAGCTGACCCAGGGTTGACATTCCTGTGACTCCAGGGGCGAGAAGGTCTGAAGCCTTACCAGGGCTGAGAATGGGGACGACTGGGAGCAGGGAGCCCTTCCTGGGTTCAGTACCCTACTTGAGAAGGGAGAGCTGAGTAACCAGGCCCTCTGCCACGATGACGACAGGCTGTGCTCCATCCGTCCCCCATGTCTTGTCAGGTGGAGGGTTCTGTGGGGCCTGCCTAGACCCAAGCCAGCAGCCAGACAGAAAAGCCATTTCCTGCCCTCAAGATTCCATTCCTTCTTCCTGTTTTCACATTTAATAGATGCTGCAGAGGTTTTTTTTTTTCTCCTCCTCTTCTTCTTCTTCTTCTTCTTCTTCTTCTTCTTCTTCTTCTTCTTCTTCTTCTTCTTCTTCTTCTTCTTCTTCTTCTAATTCTTCTAATTCTACAAGAAAGGCCTGCTCTTTAGAAAATACAGAAAAGCACAGAGGAAATAATTCACAACCCCATCTCGCTGAGGGAACCCAGTTAGCATTTTGTTCTACCTATTTAAGAAGCAGGAATAACAGAAAGACATAAAATGCTATTGTTTATAAAATACAGTTTTGTACTTAAAAATCGTATGGTATTTGCGCATCACCAAATTTCTGGGGGCGTGAATGTATCCTGGCAGGTGTACTAGTGGTGGGGGAGTGACCCTGGGGGCTGCCAGCGGCTGTGTGTGCCCAGGAAGTTTTGAGCTAACAGAGTGAAGGGGAGTTTAGGTACTTTGTCTGGCCTGGGAACTGAGCATACCTCTCCCTACCCTGTATGCCAGAGAGGCCTCCAACCCCCGTACAGTGCAGAGCTGGCTCTTCCATCTGTGGTTTCGAGGAGGGAGTGGAAATCCTTCACTTCTTGGAAGTCAAGGGTGGTGGGGAGACTGCTCTCACTATGAGCCTTCATCTGAGGACAGTTCTGTGTACATGTGCCATGTGCCAGCCCTGATTGGAGATGCAGCCAATCCTAGAATTAACCCTCTGTGGTGTGGCCTGTGTCTGGCAGCCCTGAAAGCCCAACACCTGATGTGGGTGCCCCTCAGTTGCAGTATCAGTCAGCTTGATAATGAAAAAGTGCTCCCAGTATACACCCAGCTGTTCGTGGCCCCTGGGCTGGGGGTTTAGGTCAGAGGACGGGTGTCAGAAGCATTTTGTTTGCTGTAGGCAGGGCTCTTCTCATACTTAAAATAATACAACTTATTATTTATGACATGTAGCAAAAGCACACAGAGCCCAGATGCACACAACTCTGTAAGTTAATGAACCCACTGGCCCTTCCAGCATCTTCTACCCTCCACCCCTCAGATACTTCTTCCTGATAGCTAATAGCAGAGAGAGTTTTGCCTGTCCCAGGACTTTCTATAAATGGAAACAAACCGTGTGTGCTGTTCTTTCTCATAGTTAGACTTTTAAAGGGGCTTCTGTCAGGCTGGCAATCAGGCCTCGTGACACCATCCTGCTGTGTATTGTGGGGAAGTCCCCCCGCCCCCACTTGCAGAAACTAGGAAAGAGTCACATGCAAACAAGAGCTTCTTCTGGGCTGCATGGCATGGGGGCTGTAGCCGTAGGACAGTGGCATGGGGCTGTAGCCATAGAACAGTGGCATAGGGGCTCTAGCCATAGGACAGTGGCATGGGGGCTGTAGCCATAGGACAGTGGCATGGGGGCTGTAGCCATAGGACAGTGGCATGGGGGCTCTAGCCATAGGACAGTAGCATGGGGCTCTAGCCATAGGACAGTGGCATGGGGGCTGTAGCCATAGGACAGTGGCATGGGGGCTGTAGCCGTAGGACAGTGGCATGGGGCTGTAGCCATAGGACAGTGGCATAGGGGCTCTAGCCATAGGACAGTGGCATGGGGGCTGTAGCCATAGGACAGTGGCATAGGGGCTGTAGCCATAGGACAGTGGCATGGGAGCTGTAGCCATAGGACAGTGGCATGGGGGCTGTAGCCATAGGACAGTGGCATGGGGGCTCTAGCCATAGGACAGTAGCATGGGGCTCTAGCCATAGGACAGTGGCATGGGGGCTGTAGCCATAGGACAGTGGCATGGGGGCTGTAGCCATAGGACAGTGGCATGGGGGCTGTAGCCATAGGACAGTGGCATGGGGGCTATAGCTATAGGACAGTAGCATGGGGGCTATAGCCATAGGACAGACATCTAGCCTAGCATGGACTGTCCCTGAAGATTCTGAAGGGTAGAAAGGAGTACCGTGGAGAAGAGTCAGGAGAAAGGCAAATGAGGAGGGAGGAGCAGAGCCCTGGCCATATTTCTGCCCTGTCCTTTTGATGTATGGGGCTCAGGATGTCAGGGCAGGGGCCAGAGTGGTACCCACTGCTATCCCACCCCTTAGGGGAACCCATTTACTAGCACTATCTGTTGTGTTCCTGGACTCAGCCAGAGAGACAGTGACATATGCTGGTTCTGGTGGCTGCAGGAAACAGATACTTCTCCAGACCATGTCCAGCTTCTTCCAGGGAACGGAGCTGTTTCTTTACCTGGACCCCCTGGGCTTTACAGAAGAAGAGAGACAGTAATGTAGGATGGAACAGGGGACTAGTTAACTGTGGCCCAGCTATGACGTGGCCAAGCCCACCTCTCAGTGGGTCTCAAGCTTGTCTCCCAGAAGAGGCAGAATTGGCTGACAGGACTCTGGGGTCTACTATCGCCAATCACTTCCCCAACTCTTAAAGGGTCCAGCATCTTAGGGAACACTTGAGAAAGATCAGGGAGTGTCCCCAGGCTTGGGGCCTGGTGCCTTCCATAGCAGTTCTAGAAGAACAGGAATGAGGGTGGAGCTAGTGGAGCAGCTCTCAGTCGGCTGTAGCTGGGCACTGGGGACTCTGCAGAAATGGATATATTGTGGGACACTGTGCAAGAGACAGCTCTGAGTTCTGAGTAACTGTTGTAGAGTTCTCTGTGGACCTAGAGCCGAGGGTCCCTGGATGGATTTTCACTGTGGCATGTAACTTCAATTTTTTCAAATCCTATTTTTAATGATGGTTCTTAAACACTTTAACCTCCCTGGTAGCCCACCACCCACCAGAGGGAGTGGAAAGGAAAGGAAACCAGGGAGAGGGGAGGAGTCGGCCTGTTCAGAAAGCAACTCCTGTCTGTGTTGTCTGGAAATCGGCAGTTCAGTTCACAGGTTAGCAGGTTAGCAGGCAGCAGCAGCTCGATCCACTCGCAACCACTTCACAGATACACCAGCAGTCCAGGTCTGTAGAGTCAGGTTAGCAACAGTGGTGACACAACCTAGCAGAGACAGCCAGGCCTCAGCTCAAGTCAGCAGGAGGGACCAACAGGAACACCAGAAGTTCTCAGCTGTGCCTCTCTCAGGGAAGCAAAGATCAGCGGAGATGCGAGACCCACAAGCGTGGCACAGCTAGCTGTACCAGCAAGCCAAGCTCTGTCTCCGTCACTCTGTGGAGTCCTGTTTATGCCCTCCAAGCGTCATGTGTCCTCCACATGCCTTGTCTCAGCACGTGTCTTGCCTTAGCACGAGCATCCCATCAGCCCAAGTCCTTGGAAGCAGCAACAAACTGCAACACACCACCAGAAGATTTTTGGTGCATTTCTCTCTAAGGAGTCCTGACAAATGCAGCTCAACTGCACAGTCTAAGGCAGACCAATGCATGCGTGTTGTCAGCAAAGAATCCTTCATCACGTGTCCTTTCATGTACTTGCTTTAGCAGAACATCCTCTCTCCTATGTCTGCTTCAGCGAAACGTTCCTTCCAGAGCCTGCCTGAGCCTCTCACACCTGTGTCCACTTTAACAAAACATTCCTTCATGTGTTTGCCCCAGCAAAACATCCTCCAACCGACTTTCCAAAGAACCCTTAAGTTTCCACTTCAGTGGCAGAGGCCAGGAAACAGTCACCCAGTGCCTCCGAGTCAACCCCATGACAGACTGCAGAATTTATTGATTCTGTCCCTGTACAAGTGTGGAGCCCTCTTAACCCACCAGAACCAGGGACAGTCATCAGCAGGGGCAGGTGCTTGTCTACAGCTCTGCCACTGGTAAGGACTATTATGCTCTGTCCTCACAGGGGGAGGACATAGAAAAGCTACCAAGAGAAGGAATGGTGCCCTTCAAAGCCTCTTTATGCATAACTCAGTATCGTCACCATGGAGGGGAGGGGCTCAGGGCTTTCTTGCCTCCTAAAGGCTCCAGCTCTTGAAACCAGCACATGACAGGCCTTGAAGGGACTACACTGAAACCTTAGCCCATCTTCAGAGCCCACCTCATCCATTAGGACAACAACATCCAGCTTGTCTGGGTGGCTAAAGTCCAACAGTATTCATGCCATGACCCTAACCCTCCCTGGTGGGACATCTTCAGCTGTATTAACATCTGCAGCTGTTAATAGCTCACCCCCATGTGGTCTGTCCACTTCAACCAAGAAGGAGTGTAGTGCCCTGTACAGCATCCTTGCTGTGTTGGCAAGAGTGACTTGTTCCTCAGTGTCTCACCTCACAGCACACCCGGGTTAAATCTGAGAGCAGGTATTATGAATGGGTACCTGGCAGGCCTGTAGTGAGGCTGTGGCTGCTCTTGGGACATCATGGAAGGCAATCTCTGGAATACACTGGTCCATGTGGGTGTGACATACATGAGCCACATTGTAGCTAAGCCCTAGGGACCCTCAGAGCAGAGAGAGGGTTACAGCCTCAGTCCCTGTTGGCCCCTCAATGAGGAAGACACCCAAGTCCTGGGGAGAGCCACATCCTTGGGGCAACAGAAGTTTTGGGTGCTGGCGCCTTGGCTTAGTCTTTCTCTCCTATGGAAGACAGGTGTTTGACCATGCCAGCTTCCAGGAGCATTACAGACTCGATCGGAACACCCCTGTAACCTGATTAGAATAGAATTGCCCCGGAACATGAGTGAGGCTCCACAGTGATGATGACAGACCTAAGCATATAGTGTCAGTCACCTATCGGTATGCTCTTCCATCCTGCAGTCCCAAGAATGAACATTTGAGCCATTTCTTATGGGATGGGAGAGGGCTTTCTATTACAAACAAGATCTACTTTCTTATGTCACGTTTCACTATACTTCTCTTCCTAATTTTTCACTTAAATGTTTAGACTTAAGATTCACTGTGATGATTCTGTTAGTTCTGTTTACAGATGTCAGTGGGCATACGTTCTAGGAAAGTCCACAAGCTGTCCCCCATTGTCCACAAGTGGGGTTTGAGCAGGCAGGAGGCGCAAGCCTCCTCCCCCCCTCCTAGGGCTATTACCGTTTCTGACTGCCTTTGGCCTGTGTTGTGGTGCAAAGGCCCTGGACCAGCATTGGCCAGTAGGTTTGCCCTCTGAGCAGAAGAATTCAGGCTGCGGGGAGTGCTGGGCTGGACTCAGTAATGACTGCAGAGGTCCAGGCAGCAGAGGCTGGCAAAGGAGGCAGCACCTGGACATCTACTGTAACGAGGGCAGCCGTGCCCTTTCTCCATGGCAGTCCAATAGAAAGTGGGTCAGTGATATCCATACATGCCCCACATCAGGAGAGAAAGCCATCTTTACTCCATGGGCTGTGAATGAGCAGACTATATAGTGTGTGCCTGTCACCTTGGGAGATGGAGCTCCTAGGCTGTGCTCACTGGGGATGGCCATGAAAGCAGAGTTAGCTCTTAACCCTCCAGGTGCCTCCCATAGATGTGAGATAGATAGGAGGACCAAAGCAGCCAGCCTCACAGCTCAGGGGAGGACTGGACTGCCTGTGGCAGGTCGAAAGGTTTCGTGGCAGCCCCTGAGATCTGGGCCGTTAACCAGCTGACACACATAAGACACGGCAGGCAGCCTAGTCACGGGGCCTTCCGACATACTGACTTTCTCAGTGGCAAGGCCAGGTGAGAGGGCACTGCACACTTCTGCAGCCCAAGTCAGCTGGTCATCCCCCCACCCTCCCAGCCCTGGACTCCCGACCTCTGACCCCAGGAGTTCAGGTGGAGAGGTGTGACAATGTGATCTTCCCTGTCAGTCGCTGTCCCGCTGTGCCATGGCCAAGCCTGAGCTCATGCATCTCCGATCCCGTCCATTATGTCCATCACCTGAGTTCTCCCTGTGCACCCCACCAGCCTCAACCCCAGTTCCCGATGAAGAGAGGAGGGCGAGCTCACAGGAGTCTGGAAGGAGGGTGTCAGATCTGAGTGGGAGCGAGGCTGTGAAGGGGAGTGGGGGTCTGGGGAGGTGGCTCACTGGGTAAAGAGGTTACTATGCAAACCCAAGGACCTGAATTCAGTCCCCAGAAACCATATAAAAAGACCTGGATATGGTGGTGTATCCCTTACTCTCAGCAGAAAAGAGGCAGAGTCCCTGAATTTCACTGGTTTGCAGCCTAGCCATTGGGAAGTTTGGGGCCAAAGTGGGAGAACCCAAAGGGTAACACCTGAGGGTTTCAGGTGTGCATTTACACGTGGGGTGGGGCAGAAGGCATGTACACACACACACACACACACACACAGTTCCTGGGGAGAGGTGAGAATCCAGGGCTCATGCTCATGATAAGCAGCTGGCTTGGGCTTCCAGAGCCATGTGTTCAGTTCTTCTTTTCTCCCTCTCAACTTCAAAGCCCCTCAGTCTGTATAGCAGGGTGGGGGAGGGAGGGGAGGGGAGAGGGAAGGGGAGGGGGCGGGGAGCAGCCCTCTGGTTAAAGCCCTAAAGAGCATTTCAGCAGTATGACCCTGAGGAATCAGAATGGTCCCTTGGCTAATTTATATGCTATACATTTGGGGTTTTAGTGGAGCATAATTGTAATCCATATGCCTGTTAAGGCAATTACACTTATAAACCTAATATAATCCATAGATCAATGGGTTTGGCGCTAATTAAGGCAACCGTAATTAACATTTACAAAACCCTTGCAATTACTGGATATCCTCTAAGCTGGCCTTCCAGGCTGATAATGAGCCCCATTCAGCACTCTTTATTCTGCGCATTGGGGCCCTCTGGGGCCCTCTGTGAAGAGGGGTCAGCACCTGTGTTACCACCCCCAGGGCTCCGAGGCAGGTCCCTCTACCAGGATAGTGGCAGCTCTAGGAAGCAGGATCCTGTGCCTCATTTTTCTGGCCAGTTAATTCCCTCAGCAAAAGGCATTTTGGAAAAAGGGAAGGAGAGACGAATGTATTGAACCCTCAAACCCTCAAAGTCAGGTCCTCATCTGGGAAGCATGGAACTCCCACAGGCTCAGAAGTCTCCCCATTGTCCCCAACATCTGCCCACAGCACATGGTTTCTGCCCTGAGTGGAACTGGGTAAGAAGGGGCTTCTAGGAAACCCAGACAGCAAACATTGCAGTGATGTACGGCTGCACCTAAGGCCAACAGAGGCCCTCTGTCCGCTCCAGCCTATCTAGGAGAGCAGAAAAGCCCCAGCCATCCAGGTCCCTACTTTAAAAGATTCACCACAGTTGCTTGGATAAAACCTGACTTTCCTCTGATTGGGGAGGGGTAGGAGTTTCCACTGTCCTCGAAGCATGTCCTCTGAGGCCTCTGGCACTCCTTGCAACATTCTCTGGCCCCTGTGTGAGCCATTCTAGTATGGAAAATGAGGGCACTTTAGGCCTGTGCACAGGATTTGGGAAGGGGTTATTGTCTTGGGCCACCTGGCTGCTGGTGGTGTTTTGAGATCTTTTAGACTCTACATAATAGGTATATAAAGATAAAAACAGTGAATATAACTGGGTGGCATTGGTGCACACCTTTAATCCCAGCACCCTGGAGGCAGAGGCAGGTGGATCTCTTCGCAAAGAGTGTTTGTGAGTTTGAGGTCAGCCTGGTCTACAGAATGAGTTCCAGGACAGCCAGGACTTCACAGAGAAATCCCACCTCAACTCAACTCAAACCAAAACAACAACAACAACCCAAATAAAACACTCATTGTAGAGCCTTGTACTCTTGCTGTTCACAGTGACCAGGAGGGCAGGGACAGGGACATGCAGGCAGTACCTGAACCAATGCCCGGGTCTTGCTGGTGTCTCTAGGTCTGGGGCCACTTGGTGGGCCCTCTCCTCTCATCATTTCTATGCTTTTCCATTTCTGGACTGCATAGTATTTTTATAACGTTGCAGTGCTACTAGAAATTTCCAGCTAGAAGCAGATTCCTTTGATGGAGGGGTAGGACAGGGTGCACAGAGGAGCATGTGTGTATGCGGGGGGGGGGCAGGGGGGAGGGGGCACGCCTATTGAAGAAAATGGCAAGCGCTCATGGTGGCTGTTGTTTTTTGAGTGTCCATACAGATTCCATGCACTGATGCCCAGTGACAGCAGTGCAGCTGGCATTGCCAAGAGTGTTTTATGGGTAAGATAACAAGCACAGACAGGCCGAGTTGTGGTTCGGAGTTTGTTCAGAAAGTGTGACTGGGCCAGGATTTGAACCCAGGTTTCCATGCCTCATTATAACCCCCCCCCCCCCCCGCCTATCCAGGAATTCCCCACCTGATTCTCCTCCTAAGGGACCTGTCAGGTTGAGTTAGGATAGGGGGTGTCAGGGGACAAGAGGCAGGGCAAGGCTGCAGAGTCCAGACAAGATGGGAGGAGATGGCCAGTTGAGGGGAAAGACCACAGACTGGAACTCTGCCCAGGGATACCTGTGTGGTCTGTGAATTTGCCCAGGTTCCACAGAAAACCTGCCAATGAAGGGAGGGTACCACAGAGAGGCCTCCTTTGTTCCCTGCCCAGAACCCAGAACCCAGAACCCTGCTGAGTCCTGTGTATCAGAGCAAGTGTTCTCCTCCCATCTCTATCCATCCAATCACCCTGTCTCTGGCACCTGGGAATGCTGAGAGTCCCAGCAGAAGTAGACATGGCAGGGGCCCCCTTTCTCTGCACAGGGCTGCTACAGGGCTAGCCTCACTGGGTTCCTGTACTGCCTAGTGTCCAGGACTCAAATCCCAAATATCACCCTTGGACATGTCCAATCCCCTTTTCTACTTTAAGGCAAGAGAACCTCTCTGTCATGACCATCAGCCTCCTTATTAAAGACAGTGAGCCCCCAAAACAAACAAACAAACAAACAAACAAAGCACTGTAGCTGTGCAGTGGTGGTGCACGACTTTCATTCCAGCACTTGGGAGGCAGAGGCAGGCAGATCTCTGAGTCTGAGGCCAGCCTGCTCTACAGAGTGAGTTCCAGGACAGCCAGGGCTACACAGAGAAACCCTGTCTTGAAAAAAACCACCAAAACAAAACAAAAAAACAACTGTAATAGGTGGTTTTTCTTTTATTAAAAATATTTTTAATGTATGTGTGAGCCTATGTACACCACGTTCAGAAACCTGTGGAGAGTAGAATAGACTGTAAGACCCTAAACTAGAGTTGAAGGCCGCTATGAGCTCCTGTATGAGGGCTTGGAGCTGAACCTGGTTCCTCTGCAAAAGCAGTACAGGGGTCCTATCACCTGGACGTGGAGTTTTTATTATAGATAATAAAGCTGCTGACACCCAGAGCTCTGGATGGAGTTTGAGACCCAACTCTGCACTGAGCTGTTTCTGCAGGTTGGCTTTTTGGAGCCATATGCTAAGCCCCAAATGTGGGCACATCACTTATCCTGTTTAGAGAGAAGTAAAATCCTTGGCTGTAGTTGTGCCTCTGACACATCGGAATCAGGCTGAACAATGGCTGGCTTGCCACCAACAGCCAGCATTTGCTCAGTGCTTGCAGGCAGCGACTCATTTGTCCCTGCAAACACCAGAGGCCACTACTCTGAGGTGACAAGGACAATATTTTAAACGTAGGCAGTCTGGCTCCCAACCTTGTATTTGCTGTTGAGAATTTAGCAAAACTCAAAAAATAAGGTATTGGCAAGCCCACTAGCTTGTGAGATTTCTGATAGCATCTGCTAACCCTGCCTACCTGCAGAAGCATGTGGCGAGCTCTGTGCTTCGTTTGAAAATGAGATGAGAGCACATGCTCTCTGTCTTTCCAGTGACGGGTGAAAGACATCCTTCTCCATCATTGAGCTTGTCACCATGGTGCCTTCTCCTGCATGGCTACATCGTCGCCGGCCTTTTATGATTACTGTCAGATGATACAGTTGTTCTTGCTGTTCCTGTGTGCTTGTCTGGTCTCATTCTGTAGCCCAGGGTGCCCTGGAACCCGTTCCGTAGTCCTGACTGTTCTTGAACTCACAGCAATTCTTCTGCCTCAGCCTTCCAAGCACTGGGATGATGATCATGAGCCACCATGCCTGACACTAACCCTTATTGATTGCAGACAGGTCACCATGGTCATTCTTGTTATCATGTCCTTGCACTTACTTGTGATCTCTGCATTAGGATAAATTCTTACATGGGAAGCCACTGGGTCCAAGTGTGCACAGAACTCTTAAGATTTGAGTGTTCCTGCAGAGTTCTCCCTCCCGTTGCTGTTACCTTGTCTGTATGATGGACATCTTATTTCTTATATACCTGACAACAGAAAGGGCCAAGACACAGTGTTATCTTTTTAGAACAGGCCTTCACTGAGGGGAAATGGAGTCATTTTTGATGGCTGACGAGTTTCTCCTCCTCCTGCTCCCCCACCCCCACCTGACTATAAATCGGATATTCACTTCCTCCCTTGGCCTTTGTGTGTGTGTGTGTGTGTGATGAAGGCTTTCTCTTAATGAGAAATCTGCATTTCATCAAAGATGGGCTGCAGAATCTGTAGTTTATTTATTCCCTGAAGATGCCTCTTTTTTGTTCTCTAAGCCAATCAGATATTAATGACTGAAGACATTGGCAAATTAATTTCAGCCATGTGAGACGGGTCGTCATGCACATAAGGCTCCTGGCCCAGAAACGGCATTGTAGCCATAGCTCAAAATGGTGAGGCTGTGTAGGCTCAGCACAGGCCAGTGTTCAGTTCCACACTTAGACACTTTCTGTCAGGAGACCACACACCTCAGCAAGTGCCTGGTAGAGTATAGGCAGTGTGCTCAACCAGAGTCCTACCTTCGTGTTTGGGGGAATGCTACACTGCCTCCTATGAAGGCGTAGGCTTAGTCTGTCCAATTCAGAAGCAGAACTTCCGGAAGGCTCGTAGGAAACAACAGGGTAGATGTCACAGAGGCAGAACCAGTAGGCAGGTGACTTTTGCCGTGTTGCTGTACCCCCACACCTGCCCAGCACCTCACAGAATGGACCTAATGCTCGTTTTCATCATTGTGTGAGCCTTTAGTGTTTTCATTTTCCTTCCTAGACCCAGATGTTGAGCATGAGGGTGTCAGAGGTCTTGCTAAGGAGAGACAGATCAGCCTGAGTAGGGACATTACAGCAGCAGACAGCTATGTCGTCTGCTGACCAGCGCCCTGCCTGGCGCTCTTCGGGAGGATGTTTGGCGAGAACATGAAATCACTCAGTTCTTTCTCGACTTTCCTGCTTGGACTTGCAGGCCCTTGATTCAGGAAACAAAAGAAAATATAAATAAAAACTTGGCCACTTTCCTGGGTCTGGACAGCTCAATGGCTAGGCCTGTCCCTTCCTCCTATCTGATCCTAGCTCTGCTCTCCACGGTGATTCTGCACACAAGCATCTGATTGGGCCTCATCACTGAAAGGCAGCTAGCCGTGGTTTCAGAGAGAAGACAGGGGCTTGAAAAAATGAGGGAGCCGTGGAGAGCCCTTCAACAGGGCAGTGTCTTTCAGTCAGGACGGAGCCATCTGAAGTGGAGCCTGGACTCTGGCATGCTCACCAGCTCTCCTGGACTTTGGCAGTATTGGGCCTCTGTTGCCCTCTGACCCTTGGGAAAGACTGACCTGGTGCTGAAGGTAGCCAAGTGGGATCTGGGTGCACCTGCTAGGATGTGTGCTCGCTGACTCCAGCTGCACCGTGTCCTCTAGTCCCTTCACTGTGGGTTCCAGGCTTCCAGCCAGGGACCTGGCTAGCTTCCCTAGGACCCACACCCTTGCAGCCAGGCCACAACCCAAGTGGTATTGATAGAATGGCCACCCACCACGGCAGCAGTGAGGTGGGTAGGGAGGAGGCCTACGAGAAGGGTACTAGGCTGGAACTATTTCATGAAGGCCTATGAATGAATCCTGGAGAATGCTCTCAGCAGCTCTGCAGTGGCCCATGAGGCTGATTCTTAGAGCACTAGCAATCGTTGTCCCCTGCACTGTCCTCAAGGGCACCTGTTTGGGATATGCAATGCCAGCTCTGGATTTCACAGACAGTGGGTACTGTGTATCAGTCTCATCCATGACAACCTAGCACATATATGAGAAGCTGCCAGACCCTTAGACCAACATGAAGCCCATCTTTGCATGCCTGCATCCAGTCATGATGAACCTAAGAATACATGTTACTAAGACCCTTTGTGCCGAGCACCAGGTCAACCTAGTTAAGGCTGACAACAAGAAACTAAAGAGATGGACCTCTGTGAATCAGAGCCAAAGGGGATATCTTGTAAAGCAGTTGGTTGCAGTTGTGTCGTGGTGAAGCACTGTGGCAGTGACTCTCAGTCTAAGATGTCATCAAAGAGAATGTCAAATGCAAGAAAGGAACAAATAAAAAACATGACTTAAAAAAAATGAACTACATAGAGGCTGGAGAGATGGCTCAGTGATTAAGAGCACTGACTGCCCTTTCAGAGGTCCTGAATTCAATTCCCAGCAACTACATGGTGACTCACAACCATCTGTAATGGGATCAGATGGCCTCTTCTGGCCTGTCTGAAGACAGCGACTGTGTCCTCATACACATAAAATAAATAAAAATAAATCTTAGAAAAGAAAACCAGCTACATAAACAAAGACACCCTGTGAAGAATCCTGGTGATGATGGAGGTGCTTCTACTCCATTGAGGTCAGCATGCTGGCTTTGACAGTGGGATGCTGCTGTTAGGGGGAATTGAGTAACTTAGATTTCTTACGACTCTGAGTGAATCTACACATATCTTGGGAAGTTTACTGACAGTGTATCAAGAAAGAAAATAACCCTTGCATGTAGCATACTAAGGAGATGGCTTCAGTAACCCAACGTAGATGCTAACAATGGGCCTTGAACACATGTTACATGGGGAGGGAGTTTCAGAGTTGCAGAGGTAGAGGTTTGGAGTCATCCAGCTGTCTGTCTGTCTGTCTGTCTGTCTGGACATGGGCGTCAGCATCCTTCATGCAGACATTTGTGGAGTATCTGCTAGGAGTGAATGCTGGACACAAGCCCTGCTTCCCCAGTGGGAGGTGGCTGAGCATGGAGTGATTCTGGGCTGGGAGGTATGCCTAGCTGTGGAATCTGGGAGAGTTTTCTTCCTGTTTCTAAATTCCAGAGTTCGGTAGAGTTACATCATTGTTTATTAAGGAAAAGGTTGGATATTGAAAAAAGAAGCCACCTGGTCAATCTCATGTGGCCTGGGAAGCCATTTGGCAACTGCTCTGGGCTGGAAGGCCTGACCTGCCAGGCTGTGAGAGAACTCGTGACTGGTGCAACTGTTGTGCTGCTGGGCTCTGCCCTGACTTCCCCTGACACGCCCTGTTCCAGCCTGCACTCCCATCAGGCACCAGACCAGAGAGCACTTGAGCGAGGCCACAGCTGTCATAGAAGACAGTGCTGGTCCCACAGCAGTGCCGTCACCCTGTGGTGTGGCTTGTGCCCTGCACCACACATCTCTAGTGCCCTGTACTGCGCTCCATAAGCATGAGTGAGACCCACCTGAGGCTATGAAGAGACTTCCTCCCTGCAACCCTCGCTCTCCACGGCTTGTAACATGCCAAGAAACCGGGTGGGTGGGGAGTTTCAGGTTTACAGTACCTTTTGGCTACATTGGAGGGTTTTGCCTGTCTGCCCACTTGTTCTACATCTGCCTACAGAAGTGAGAGCCATCTTCCCTTGCCATCCTTCAGTGGAAGTCTATAAAAGAGTGAAGACCCTTGGGCCAGTGAGGTGGCTCATTTACTAGAGGGGCTTGCTGCCAAGCCTGACAACCTGAATTATAGATTCCTGGGATCTTCATGGTAGAAAGAGAGAAGCATTTTTGTTTTTAAAATCTGTCCTCTGACCTCCACACACACCCTTGGCATGGGTGCTAACATATGTACCATCTAATAAAATTTTTAAAAAAGTTTTAGGTATTTTTAAAATTAAAATAGAATTACATCATTTTCTTCCTCCCCTTTCCTTCCTCCACCCCTGCTCTTCTCACCCCCCCATCTCTCAAATTCATGATCCCCCTTTAAAAAAGAAAGAAAGAAAGAAAGAAAGAAAGAAAGAAAGAAAGAAAGAAAGAAAATGTTTGTAAAAAGAATATAGGCATCTATGCACAAACTGTAATCTTCCAAATACAACCAGCAGTGTGTCTCTGCTGCAGGTTTGGTTTATTTATTTATTTATTTAGGTTTCTCTGTGTAGCCCTGGCTGTCCTGGAACTCACTCTGTAGACCAGGCTGGCCTCGAACTCAGAAATCTGCCTGCCTCTGCCTCCCATGTGCTGGGATTAAAGGCGTGCGCCACCACTGCCAGGCTCTGCTGCAGGTTTTATTTAGGGTTATGGTTTAGTTCCCAGCACTATTTTAAAGTCTATATCTAGATATCCAGGCTATCACTCAGATCTTATGTCCTTTTTGGTCTGGTTGCCAGGTTTGATGATGGGCACCTCTAATCCGAGTACTGAAGAGGCAGTGGGCAACATGGCAACCCCAACAGTAACAAGGAAGCAAGAAGGGAGGGGGTGGGGAGAGAACTTGCTGGGCACATCCAGGTTGAAGCATCCCATTCATTGTCTCAGTACAGTGACCTTGCTGAAGGTCAGGTGGCAGCTAAGGAGGATGGCTGACAGAGCCAGGACCAAGGCTGCTGACTTCCAGCTGCAGCCGACATGATCTGGTTACAAGAGTGAAGGAAAGAAACCTTGCTGCCTTCAGGAGCCAAGAAAACCAAGGCAACAAAGGCGAGGGCGACCTCTGCTGTCCTCGGAGGGCCTCGGTTACCAGGCTCGGAGGCCCATCCTGTCCCTGGGTGGCCTGGAACTCCAGCCTTGGCAGCTGTGCAGTGTTTGTTATGGGCAGTTACCATGCCACCCTCTGGTATCTCAGCGAGAGAGGCCCAGGGACAGGTGTGGCTGAGCACAGAGATTCCTAGTCTGCCCTGGCCCCCAGACGCACCTTCTCCTCTTACCCCAAGGGGACAGATCCTCGAGATGGCTATGGTATTGAGTACTCTCTACTTCTTGGCACCTTCTCTCTGCCAGCAGTCTGCTTGGAATGGCTGGGTCCCAGAAGGAACTTACACTCAGTAGGGGTTATCCTTGCCTCCCAGAGACACAGGCCACTTTCCTGTCCGCCAGAGGCCATTAAGCTAGAGACCAGGAAGGTCATTCCTGCTTCTGTTTGTCCTTGGTGATCTAAACAGCGTGTGGATGACGGTTATAGGCCTGAGGGTATTGGGAGCGGCTTGGTGGTACTGTTCTTTTTCCTGTGTCCTCGGAGTCATGGTTCATTCACAGCTTGGAACATCCACCATGGAAACGTTTATACTGTGAAAACAGCTAGTGTGTCAGAACAGGGGCCCCATCTACAGGAACAATACACGCCTGCCTAGTCAGGTCTTCTCTGCAGGGTTGATAGGACAACGCCTGCAGAACTCAGGTGTGTGAGGTGGGCAATTAGTTCCTCTCTCGTATGAAGGAGGCAGAGTCTGGTGAGCAGCTATCAAGAGGTCTGCTTAGAGTTCACTGTAACCATACTGACTCTTTCCACTGCATTTCCCCATACAGGTCGAGAGTAGGGTCCTGCTCCATTTCTTCACTGTAGGCACAGGCCTAGAAAAGTGTACCCCAGTAGGCATCCAGGACCTGCATCCATCCGGCTCTCCTTCAGATGGTGCCAGCCAGATGCTGGAACCCCTAGCCCCAGGCAGAGCTCTCTGTCGTCCTTGTGTCCCAGGCCCCTGCCAAGAGCAGTGTGGGTGAGGTTGAGGGCATTTCTCTGGGACTCTGGAAACACAGAGCTGGGGTTTGTGCCTTGGTGCCGCCGGAAGGTGTGGTCCCCTGTAGCTCCGCTTCTGTCCACCCCTGCCTCTTGCCCCATCCTCTGATGTTGTGATTGTATTTGAATTGATTGTCCCTAGAGAGGACTTCAAGATCCCAGGGGACTTAGTCCTTCCTTGACTGCTCTGTAACCACAGGCCCGGGTTTACCCAAGGTAAGGATTGCTAAGTAAGAGAGACAGTGCAACCCAAGGAATGCCTGCAGTTCTCAGACTAGCCAAAGGACTCTGACCATCCAATCCCAGCTAGCCTTCAGCTCTCCTCTCCTGAGAGGCTCCTCCATTTATACATGGGCATAAGGAAGGGAACAGAAAATACAAATCTAATTCTTGGCCTGACACCCAGCATAGAACAATGCTTGTAAATGCCTAGTGTCATGGCCTCTGGGGTCACTGGTGTCTCCAGCTGATCCTAATCCACTGCTCCAGTTTGACAGTGGACAGAACTATTGACAAAGGATACTTGACCTCTTACGTTGCTGGCTGTCACTTAGGACCTCTGCTAAGCTGAAGTGTTAATCACAACATACATGATCATGTACATGCATCCACATAATACACAAACAGACATTTAGGCATGCACTTACGTAAGTGCACAGAAGTAGTGCTCATATGCCCACACCCATGTACAAACAGCTATTGGATGTTACTGGCTTTGATGCACATGTTAAGTAGATGCATTTCTTCTTTAAATTATCTTCACTGAAAAGCAAGTGTCATAAGGATACCGTCTGCCTTCTGCCTTCCTTCCAGACAGGATGCTACTGGGTGGCCCTGACTGAATTGCAACTCTGACCTCAGTCTCCCTAGTGCTATCTGTAGATGTAAACCACCTCGCCTGGCTCTAGTTGGTATATCTTGACAGAGCAAGACACATCCCTGTAACCAGCCCCATATGAAGAAACAGGATGTGTCCAGCTTACACAAGAGCCCTGCCTCTCTCTGGGGTAACTACTTTCCTATACTTTTTCCATAGGGAGCACTGCATTATGGGTAATTTGGGGTCTGGAGTTTTTGTTGTTGTTTGTTTTGTTGTTTTTATATTTTGTTTATTTATTTATTTATTTTGTTTTTTCAAGACAGGGTTTCTTTGTATAGCCCTGGCTGTCCTGGAACTCACTCTGTAGACTAGGCCGGCCTTGAACTCAGAAATCCGCCTGCCTCTGCCTCCCAAGTGCTGGGATTAAAGGCGTGCGCCACCACGCCCAGCTTGGGCAGCCATTTTTAAAGACTGGATATGAATATATGGGAGGAGGCCTGGGAGACGCTTTAGTAAAGTACTCGCTGTGTACACATGAGAATTTGAGTTTGGATCCCCGGTACCTATGTAAAAAACCGAATGTAGCGGCACACACTAGTGATCCCAGCTCTGGGGAGGCAGAGGCAAGAGGTTCCCTGGGACTTGCCAGCAAGTCTTACCAATTGGTGAGCTCCTGGTTCAGTGCGAGACTCTGTCCCAAAACATCGGAGGGAGGAGCAGGTTACCAAACATCAGCGTCTGGCACACCCTGTGGCGGGCTGGTCTGAGGCTGCTTGTATCCTGATGATACTGGTTTCTCAAGATGTGGTTGCCCCCAACAGACAGATCCTCACGTACACAAAGTGATGCCATGTGAACCTTCTCCGAAACTTAACTGGTCACTAAAAGGCTAGAGCCTGTGGTTGGACAGTGGAAGGAGAAAGGTGGGACTGGAGGTTCAAGTGAAGGGGATGCAGGGAGAGGAAAAGGAGAGGAAGACGCAGGGGAGGAAACCGCCATGGAGTAGGACCACATGGCTAGGAGAAACAGCAAGTAACAAGGGACTTCTTGTGGCTGCGTAGTAAGTTAGTATAGCTCTACACCAGCCTAATCTAGGCTTATAGCTTGTAAATAAAATACCCGGATTGTGTGTCTTTAATATGGACTTGTTAGGATTATAAATTCCTTCTACAACATACATACACACACCACACACACCCACACACACACCCCCCCCACACACACACCACACACATATACATACCACACACACCACACACACATATATATACACAAACACACACACTCTCACACACACATACATATACAAGTGTGTATATGTATATACTCACGCACATACACAGCTACACACACACACACATTGAAAGCTTATCCAGTTCTTCTCATGAGCCAGCCAAAAGCAACACGGCAGATGTGAACCTGTGACCCACTGGCACCCTGGCCTAAATGACCCTTCTGAAGGCATGTTCTCATCATGGAGCTATGGGAAATATTGACAGACCTGTGGCACACAGCTCGCAGAGCAGCCTTGTCGTGTTCTTGTAGAGAACTTAGGAACCCATTCTCTCCTAGGCAACAGTCACTGGGAGGCCACACAGTGAGCTCCTAAGTGCTAGAATTCCAGGTGTACTCTGTCATGCCTGGCTGTGCTCTTTGTAACTTTGTGCTGTTGTTGTTGTTGTTGTTGCTGTTGTTAGACAAGGTCTTACTATGCAATATCCTAGAACTCACTATATAGACCAAGCTGGTCTCAAACAGAGACCCACCTGCCTCTGTCTCCCCAAGTGCTGGGATTAAAGGTGTGTACCGCTGTGTCCAGCAGTCACTTTGGATTTATAGAAGGTGCCCGAAATCGTCACGTCTTTTCCTAATTTCCTGCTCATGTCTCACATGCCATGGTACGTTTGCCCATCCACGGAGCTGACATCTTTTGCTTGGGCCTCACTGAAGACTTTTGTATGTTTTGATTATTTGTCATAAATGAGTTCCCTGAAGTGGGCTTGCCAGACCTCTGTTCAGTTCTTGATACCCGTTTCCTTGTTGCTATCAAGAAAGGGAGGGCCGTATCATTCAGCAGCGTGAACAAAGATCATGCGGCTCCCTCATTCACCAGCCTCTCTGCATTGTTGGCAAGCTCAAGTAGTGTGCTGGGATCCAGACCACTGGAGATGGGGTCTCACATAGCCCAGGCTGGCCTTAAAATTCTGATCCTTCTGCCTCTGCTTCCCAACTCCTGAAATGATAGGAGTGTGTTCCCGCTCCCAGTTTCTGCGGAACCCAGGGCTTCAAACATGCTAGGCATATTCTCTGGTCTGCTGAGCTGCATTTGCACTCCCACAACCCCCTTTTGTAGATTTGGAAAATGAATCTGGCATTTCCTGAAGCAGTTCCTGACCCAGGAGATTCTCACCCTCAAACAGGCTTCCCTGACCTCAGATTCTGACAGGTTCTGGGTCATATGTTCTACCTGGGAAACACAGAGCCCTCCTCACAGCCTTTGGGTACACTGATCTCATGAAGCTACCATACTGCCCTGGCAGCTGTCATTGATGGTCATGCCAGTCTCAGGCCCTGAACCCAGTACAGTGGCAACCACATGCAGGGGACCCAAGACCCAGTGCTGGTGCCCCCATGGTGTGCGTTCTGTCTTCCACTCAACAGTCTGCGTTGTCTCTGTGTTCTTGTCTAAACCCAGAAACACAAGCAGATGAGACCTGCCTGCCAAAATATCTGATGCCATACAGAGCAGGAAGTCGTGTTTGACACATGGCTCTCAGCATGCAGCCTTGGCAGACAAGCAAGAGCATCGGGGGAGTAAGCTTGCTGGGCAGAACGTGCCAGCATCAGGTCCCCAGATAAGTCCAGGGCTCATGCACTGCCTGGGGTTGTTCCCCAGAAAGAGACCATCAACCCGGGCTGCTTGAATCCCCATCCTTCCTACACTGCCTCACTTTATCTCCACCGAGTGTCCTGTCTTGTTACAGTGTGATAGGTTCTGGGGTCATGGTTCATCAGACCAAGTTTACAGAGACTCATAGCTACACAGGTATGCCAGGCTCTGGGAGGAGAGTGGTCCCGTCCTTCTGGATATCTGGGAGGGCCCTGGGGGAGGAAGTACTGAATGGGGCTAGGGACAAGGTGTGGCAAAGTAACTAGTGGATAAGGATCACATGGTGGCAGGGCGTGGAGTTTGGGGGAGGGTGGAGTTGGGGGAGGGTACCATCCTGACCTGAGAGGGGCGTTGTATTTCCCCTGCTGTCTTCCAACACCTCATAGTTCAGCCTTAAGTCTTCCTTCCCATCTGCTTGGCCTGGGCCCACTGTCTTCCTTCTCTGTCGCCCCTAGGGGCCTGTGGGCCTAAACCTAGCCATGCTGTGTTTCTGTCTGTGGCTTCTGCCTAGCTAGCTCTTACCCTGGGTTCAGGAAGTGTTACCCATTCCCTTACACACTACAGAGCCCTTTGGAATCTAAACAGAAATAAAATACATGCATAACCCTTGAAAACACCTGCCCAATGACCAAATATCTAGCCATTACAAGTAGAGGGAAACAGGAAGTTTGCAGAGAACACTAGAAGATACACCTGGGCCAAGTGATGGGAGTCAACATCCCATGCTCGAGATGAGTTGAAGAGGGGAGGTTTGACCTCATGTCAGTGTCCCTACTGTGACACTGTTGTGGTCCAACACAACACATCTGGAGGTACCCAAACACACTGGACATGGCAGTCGGCTGGTTGAGGTAAATGTGGCCTCCTCTCTGTAGGCATCGTTTATCTCCCTGGAATGCATCAGCTCCTGACCATCTAGGCCAGTGGTTCTCAACCTGTGTGGGTTGCAGCCCTTTTGAAAGTCAAACAACTCTGTCACAGGGGTCACCTGAGACCATTGGAAATATCAGATATTTACGTTATGATTCGTAACAGTAGCAGAATTACAGTTATAAAGTAGCAGTGAATACCATTTTGTGGTTGGGGGTCACCACAATGAGAGGTACTTTATTAAAGGGTCACAGCAGGAGGAAGGCTGACAACTGCTGCTCTAGACAGTTCCCTCAGTTGCTACTCCTCATACCACAGCTGAGACCAGTCACGAGGAGCTCCTGCCAGTCCCAGGCCATACCACAGCCTCTGGCCAGGGCTCAGGGTAGGCATTCTTCCTTAATCTACTTTTGTTTGTCCTCTCACCCACAACTGTCTCATCTGTTCCCTCAGCCCTTCCTCTACCTTAGCCCCCTCCAACCAACACCACCCATTTCACTGGAAGCCACCTGTGTCCCTGAGCCACTCAGATGCAGGTCCTGTTGCTCGGCTCCCTGGCCCTGAAGGTGCTGTGCATGTGCATGAGGGAGGAATATATATATATATATATATATATATATATATATATATATATATAAAATGTATATATATATATAATGTATATATGTATGTGTGTATATATATATATGTATATATGTGTATATATATGTATATATGTGTACGTGTGTGTGTGTGTGTGTGTGTGTGTGTATACACACACGTAAGAATATGCTGAGGCCACTGATGGTGGCGTATGCCTTTAATTCCAGCAGTAGGGAGGTAGAGACAGAGGGATCTTTGTGAGTTTGAGGCTAGCCTGGTCTACAGAGCAAGCTATACAGAGAAACAGTCTCAAAACCAAACAAACAAAGCAGAACAAAAAAGAATATGCCAAGAATGGAAAGAACACCTCAGCCTCACAAGCCTGATGACCCAAAAGCTCACACAAAGAAATGCCATGCCATCTGTAATCCCAGCATCCGTGCAGTGAGATGGGAGGCAGATAGGAGGATCAGCACGCAGCTTGGGGACAGGGAACCTGGAGTAGGCAGAGCAGGAACAAGAGAGACTTGACTCTGAAACAAAGTGAAAGGGAAGAAGAGAGGGGAGAGATCGAGGAAGGAAGGAAAGAAGCAAGCCTGTAATCTATGTGTGGGTGTAAGCAGGGCAAGGAGACTGAAGACAGCAGGCGCTTGGCCTGACCAAGGACAGTGGCCGTGCCATACTGCACACCTCAGTGGCCTGCTCCCTCGCCGCTCCCTGAGCTCGCTCTGCCAAGTCTTCTGTACAATCACTGATTTGTGAAACCAGAGTGTATGCCAAAGGAAAGCATGGGATCTGGCAGGATGGGCCATTTTCATCTTGTCCAGAGCGTTCAGACCTGCTTTTCTGACTCGCCCGTTCTCTGCACACCCAGGGTTTTATTACCGGTTAAGAAGGGTGACATCACGTGGAGACCTTACTGCTTGACGCAGCGCAGACATGAAACAACAGCAGCAACAGAAACAAACAAAAACACCGGGCAGAACAGGAGTGAAAACACAGCTTTCCTAGAAATACAGTTAAAGAAAAAACTGTTAGGAGCCAGAGAGCAGGAAGTGCTAAAGTGGGGTGGGAGGTAGCAAGGGATGGTGGGCATCCTGGAGAGTCCCACCCACCCAGCCAGTCCTCAGGTACCAAACCCCACCCCAGGCCTCCCACATGGCATGCCCCACTTCCCCAAGTTCTACCCCAGATCCCACTTCAGGTCTCCACGATCTGCATCTACATTCTACCCCAGACCTGCATGGGTGCAGGGACCTCTGGTGTCCCTACTGTACCCACCCATACAAGTCCCCTTGGACAGGGGACAGGCAAAGGATTGGAGGTACAGTGGGGCTGTTCCAAGGTCTGGGGATATGAGTGTGGGACCTAGGCTGGAGGGGGAAGCTGAGTCTCAGTGTGCTTGGCCACAGGGACTTGGCCAGTTGTGCTCCATTCTGTAAAGGTGATTAAACAGATCGAGTCCTAGGCTTTGCATCTTACAGATAAAGAAACCAAATAGCACATACTGAGCACTGCTGGGCCTTGGCCACTTCACTTAGTAACTGCAGGCCTTGGGCAGAAGGGACTATTACTCCCCCCACCTAGTTTGGGTCCACAGAGAGGCCATAGCTGCTGGACAGAGGGGGATCTCAGCTATGCCAGGAGAAGAACTGGATGGGCCAGTGGATCTCTTGCTCTCAACCATCACAATCAGTTGGGCAACCTCCAGGCAGCCTCAGACTGTGTTACCTGCTGGGCTTAGGTAGCACCTCCCATCCAAGGCCACCCACCAGCCGAAGCCGACCTTTTCTGTACAGCAGGCTGTACAGAATGGAATGAGCCCACCCTGAGATTTTATTGATTGTCTTAGTTAGGGTTTTACTGCTGTGAACAGACACCATGATCAAGGCAACTCTTTTTTGTTTGTTTGTTTGTTTGTTTGTTTGTTTGCTTTTGGAGACAGGGTTTCTCTATATAGTCCTGGCTGTCCTGGAACTCACTTTGTAGACCAGGCTAGCCTCGAACTCAGAAATCCACCTGCCTCTGCCTCCTGAGGGCTGGGATTAAAGGTGTGTGCCACCACGCCCAGCTCAAGGCAACTCTTATAAAGACATTATATTTAGTTGGGGCTGGCTTACAGGTTCAGAGGTTCAGTCCATTATCATCAGGGCAGGAATATGGCAGCATCCAGGCAGGCATGGTACTAGAGGATCCCAGAGTTCTACATCTTCATCTGAAGACTGCTAGTGAATACTAGTTTCCAGGCAGTTAGGACTCCATCAGGGCCACACCTTCTAATAGTGTCACTCCCTGGGCTGAGCATATACAAACCATCACATTGATCCACAGAAATAGTAATTGGCTTCCTAAATGACCATTTGACACTCCAGGGAATCTTCTTGTAGTGTTCGGGCTTCTGAGACCCCAGGGCTAGACCAGGTAGCCTGTCACCAGTGGCTGTCACCATAACTGTGTAGTCATTTAGCACTGATGTAAAGAGGGACTTGGCATTACCTCATCCCTCATAGGTGTGTACGCAGACATGAACATAAATCCACATATGTATTTACACATGTATAGCTTCCTGCCTCCTCAGAATGGGTGTCTCTTCAGAGTGATGGCTCTTCCTCCCCCAGTGTAGACTGTCCTTATTATTTTAACTGTGTGTGGTGATTGGCCCTAAGTGCTGAGCTTCCTAAGTTGGGCCCCAACCTTCTTGGTCACAGCCAAACACAAGGAAACCTCCTGGCTGCCCTGGTGAAGGATGACAGATGCCACCAAAACTCCAGGAACACGGCACATGGCTCTTACCCACCTGCCTTTTTATAGTCCAACAGGTCCCTCCTGGAGGCCTCACAAAGTGGCCTCTGCCCAAAACTAGGCTTCTAAGCCTTGAGGCAGGAGGCCAGCCCATGGCCAAGTCACTCTTCTTCCTCCAGACAAAATGCCAGGTCCTTTGCCAGCCTCAGCTTGAGGCCACCACCTCTACCCACCCTGGCTCCTGGTTAAGGGCACAGAAAGCATCCCATAAGCCTCTTGGAATGGTGCTATTGGCCTCCTGATAGATGAGCAGAGCTTAGATGAGCAGAGCTTAAGGCAGCAGCAGGGTTGAGAACGCTGAGGGCATCAGGCTCTGGACCTGGCTAGGGACCCACTGTGGACAGGACTTTTCCAGACTCACAGGCTCTATGTGGTTACCAGGATTCACAGTCAGGCAGCTCTGATAGGAAGGGCCCAGGAGGCTGGGGGAACTGTTGGACAGTGGAAGCCTCAGGAAAGACAGGCCTAAGGCTGCCCCACACTGCCTGTGACCTGTAACCCCTGTCCCAGGAGCCTGGTGGCACAGGCCATAAGGATCTGCTTGCAAGAGGAGCTTTTGCTAGTGAGGGCAGAGCAGTGCCTCTGTAGCCTGGTGGCCAGCAGCGCTCACTGGGCCACTGTGCTTTGTGAGTTTAGTTGTAGCATTTCCAGGTGCTGCCACAGCACTGACATTGTCCACCTTCAGGGTACCAGAGAAGGTTCCCAGGAGAGGGGCCACGTGGGCAGAGGCTTATGTGGGTCATAAATATTGGAAATACTGGAGACTCCTGCCCCCAGGCTGTTCTGGTCACTGTCAGCATCAGGGTCTCCACAGCAAAGAGCAAGCAAGGTGATGGGCAAGGCAGACTGTGTTGTCCTGCCCTCCCATCCAGCCAAGGAACTTGTCCACTACACTTTTTCCAAGGACATGCCAGGGGCCCCCCAGTGTCATCTGCTGCCAGCAGCCCCTGCAATCCCAGCTCAGGTAAATGTGAGTCACCCCTGCAGACAGTCAACTTGGAGGGAGGGAAGGCAGCGGCGCTCTGAGCACCAGCCAGTCTCCCTCGGTTGTGTTCACACAGCCTGGTGCCAACAGGCCATACATAGCACCTATTCATTTCCAGGCCTGGCACACCTTGAAATCAGCATTTCAGCATAGCCAGGAAGGAGGCCAAAGTGACACCATCATGTTTCAACACTTTGCTGCCCCACATTGCAGGCCCTTGTGGGTCAACACGGGGGTGGATTCCGGGCCTTCACTGTTCATAGGTATGAAAACACACCACAAAAGAAAACAAAGTCTAAAAAAAAACTACGCTATAGTGAGCAGAGTTGAGCATGCCGCACTGTGCCGACACACACATATGCAATGATGGTAATAAATCCGTTGGTCTCCCTCATGCACATGGTTTGCCTAGGGTAAGCACAACACTGCACAGTCACTACTGGTAAGTTTCAGAAGTTGGTGAGCACGAGCCTTCCCTCTTTGTACTTTCTCCCAGTTTTGCATATCGTTTGGGTCCTTTGCGATGTTGTGTGAATTTTAGAATCAAGTTGTCAGTTTCTGTGACTTCATCTGGGGTTGTACTGAATCTGTAGCTGAAACTGGGGGATGTTGTTGTTGTTGTTGTTGTTGTTGTTGCAGAACACCTGAGACTGGGCAGTTTATAAAGGACAGAAATAAGCCTTCTCAGTTCTGGAGCGGGGGAACCCAGGATAAGGATGCTAATAGACTTAGTGTCTGCCGAAGCTTGTTCTCCGCTTTCAAGATGGTCCCCTTCTCCGAATCCTTAGGAGGAGGAACAGAACAGGTCTGGATACTTCCTTTAGCCTTTTTATAAAGTCACTAGTAGAGTCCCAAGAGCTCCATACTTTAATGCTATCACATTGGCAAGTGGGTCTTAGCACATGAATGAGGGGGCATTCAGACTGCAGGCGAGGGCACCGCTGTACTAGATCTCCCCATCCATGTGAATGTCTTCATGTTCACTCAGATCTTCTTGATTTTAACAATATTTTGTGCATTTCAGAGTGTAAGCTCTGCATTTCTGATGTTAAACTTGTTGCTATTTTACTATCCTTAGATTTTTCCATTCTTGTGTATATATGTGTATGTAGTATGTGTAGGTGTGTGGACAGGTGTGCACATGCCTGTGCATGCAAGGACAGAGACCAGAGAAGGACATGAGGTGTCCTGCTCCATCACTCTAGACCTCTGAGACAGTCTCTCAAGGAACCTGGAGCTAGGCTGGCAGCCAGCAAAACATGGAGGTTACAGGCGCGCACCGCCACATTTAGCTTTTTTTTTTTTTTTTGGTTTTTCGAGACAGGGTTTCTCTGTGTAGCCCTGGCTGTCCTGGCACTCACTTTGTAGACCAGGCTGGCCTCGAACTCAGAAATCCGCCTGCCTCTGCCTCCCGAGTGCTGGGATTAAAGGCGTGCGCCACCACGCCCGGCTTCACATTTAGCTTTTAAGGTGGGTGCTGGGGAATCAAGTTCTGTCACTGTGCCACCTCTCCAGCCCCTATTTTATTATTTCTGACGTAGTCATAAATAGAATTGGATTATCTGTTTGACATGGTTCTTTTTAAAAGAGAGAGTTATTTTTTTACATTTATTTGCTGGGTTTTTTTTGGGGGGGGGGTATATGTATGTACCACAGTATACATATGGAGGTCAGTGTGCAGGGGTGGGTTTTCTTCTTTTGTCACATGAGTCCCAGGGATCAAACTCTGGCTGTCTGACTTTACCCTCTGGCCATCTTACTCACAAGGCTAAGGCACAGAAGGTACAAGGTAGCATGGCAGACGCTCAGGGCTGCTCCCTTTCTGTGTGCATGCCATGTAGAGAAGGAAGGGACATCCGTGAGTCAAGCGAGTTCTCTCTACCGGAGCCAAGGGACAAAGACCAGACGTGATCCTCCTTCCTGATGTGGGGGACAAAATTAGGGGAAACGGCCCGTTTGCCAACACTATAGCAGGCATAGGGTCATGGTCAGTTACAAACAAGAGGGAGCCCCACTCTGAAGGACGTCCTAGATTCATGGGGAGAGGACATAGACTGGCCCTGCCTGGCCTGTGGACAGACTGCTGCCTCAAGAATAGAGTTTGCCAGGCAACATGGGATCCAGCAGTGTCACCTTAATTTGTGTTTATGGAGAGCATGAGGATCATAGGCTTAGAGGAAGCACAGGCGCTCTGGCGGGCAGAGGAAGGGCCTGCAGAAGCCTGCTGGCAAGGTGTACCTGTAGACCTCTGGGTGCCTTGCTGTTACTACATATTTTAATTGTTCAAAATTTTTTTTATAAATTAGAGTTTACAAGCCAGCTGGGCATGGTAGCACATAACTCCATCATTCAGCAGAGGCAAGTGGATCTCTGTGAGTTCGAGGCCAGCCTGATCGACAAAGTGAGTTTCAGGACACTCACGGCTATTATACAGAGAAACCTGGTCTTAAAAATCCAAAACAAGCTGGGTGTGGTGGCACACGTCTTTAATCCCAGCACTCGGGAGGCAGAGGCAGGAGGATTTCTGAGTTCAAGGCTAGCCTGGTCTACAATGTGAGTTCCAGGACCCCAGGGCTACACAGAGAAACCCTGTCTCAAAATAAACAAACAAATAAATAAATAAATAAATAAACACAGAGAAACCCTGTCTCAAAATAAATAAATAAATAAATAAATAAATAAAATAAATAAAATAAATAAAATAAAATAAAATAAAAACAAAGGGGTTGGGGATTTAGCTCAGTGGTAGAGTGCTTGCCTAGCAAGCGCAAGGCCCTGGGTTCAGTCCTCAGCTCTGGAAAAAAAAAAAAAAATCCAAAACAAACAAACAAAAAGTTTGCAAACCTGGGCATAGTGGATCATACCTATAATCCCAGCACTCAGTAGTCAGACTGGGCTACCAAATAAGACCCAGTTAATAAATAAATAAATAAATAAATAAATAAATAAAATCGGTTAGTTTTAAAGGTTTGCTAACTTGAAGATGCCTTCTGGATTAAGTTATTCTGTCTTAGTATCATTGTCTTGGGTGTTGGCTTGCTTTATATCTGTGGGCACAGGCGCATTTACATGTGCGCACATACAAGTCACTGTCATGTGAGTCTTTTTAACCACGAAGAGGAAGTTGGAGGCTATTAGATTAAAGTGGTGCAGTGTGTGAAGGGTATCAGCCAGTTCTGGAGTTGGAGAGGGGAGTTGACCTGTCACCCTGACACTTCCCAGGGTGTCACTGCCTTCCTGCTCTGCTCTCCAGCTGCAGCATCTGACCACTGTCACCAAACACACAACTGGTTCTTGCTAGCTGGTACTGTTGCGTGTGACCCACTTGACATGTGTTCCAATGAGGACGGTGTGGTCTGATGACTTTCTAGGGTTGAACCTGGCGTCAAGAATTAAGACAGTAGCAGCTAGGTGGTGGTGCACGTCCTTAATCCTAGCACTTGGGAGGCAGAGGAAGGTGGATCGCCATGAGACCAGTGTGATCTACAGAGTTCCAGGACAGCCACGGCTACACAGTGAAAGCAGCCCTTGAGAGGCAGAGGAAACAGTAGCCAGACTCTGTTGCTGTCTGTAATTCCCTCAGTCAGGAGGATGAAACAGGAATCTTAGCACTGCCTGTCTCAAGGCCAAAATCCAACCAAAGCCACATCATCCAGGGGGTGGTCCTGGCTGCCATGCTGTGGCTCTGGGGTCAGAAGCACAGGTGCCACTCAGAGAAGAGATTGTTCCCTCTCGTCTCTGCAGAACAGAGTTAACCTGAGTAAGAAACAGAGCCCTGAAGGGGCTGCTGGGAGTATAGAGGGGGAAGAGGGAAAGTCAGGGAAGGTGACAGGGTAGCTCATGCCTGCAGTTTCAGCACTTGGAAGGCTGAGGCAGAGGGACAGCCACAGTTGAAATAAATCAGTCAGTGAGAGCAGAACAGTCCCGGCTACACACCACCACAGGACATACTCTGGGGCTCCATGGCTCTCAGGAAGGCTCTGGGGTAACCTTCACCTCCATCTCAAAGTGGTGCCTCAGCACCCCTGTGGGGAGACCATGATGGTCTGGAGGTAAGGAGTTTATCCCAGATTGGACCTTTGTTCCTTACCTCTGCCTCTCAATATTGCTCCTGAGCACTTAGGTATCTGCAGAGCTACCAGTAGGCCAGCTGTAGTCACAGCCCATTGCAGTTGGCACTTAGAACATTTGTGCCAATAGTCACTCCTCCAGCCTGGACCTAGAGGGGTCTAGGGGTGGTCCCTGTCAGCGTATTGGAAGGGCTATGCAGGCCTGAAGACAGTAAGCCTTCCTCTCCGGAGAGATTTCCTGAGCTGCTTATACACAGACATGTCTGCACCCATTCACACAAGCATGTCTGTATCTGAGGGTTCCAGCTCTGCAAGAGCTTAGGGCCCGGCTCCCTGAGGCCACTTTCTGAGAGCTCCCTGGCCTGAGCTCACCCTGTCTGGCTTCCTCACTGGTCCTGAGTGGAGTGAGGGGCAAGAGGCAGTGCTGACCATCTTTCACTGAGGGTGTGGTGTTGCTCTACTCTGTCCTAGGCCGAGGAAGGAAGAGCAGAGGTTAGCAAGCCTAGATGTCATTCCCTCGACCAGCTGGGTTGGTTATTTATAAACACAGACTAGACATAAATTGTGCTTTTCCCCAGCAGAACAGCCGAGGAGGACTGTGCAGTGACCTCATGGTGCCCTCTGTGAAACAAAGAGAGAACAGACTTGTCACCCTTAAGAACTAGTGTCCTGAACAGCTTTGGCCAGACCCTCACAAAATCCCGTTCCTGCTACCACAAGGCAGTCTTGAGACATCCTCTCCATGCAGAAGCGCGTGGACTCTTCTGCTTCCAACAGCTCAGACACTGAAGATGGCGTCTGTTAGTAGAGGTCACTTACCACATAACAGATGGGACCTCTCCCCTGTTCTAGCATGTACCCCAAGTACCTGCCTCTTGTCTGTCCTAGACACAGAAGCTGTGACTGTGGGCGGGAGTCTAAAGCCGCCTCTCAGCACAGATGCAAGCTTGACTTTGACAAGGTAGCATGCTGTGGCCACAGGAAGCCCGTGGTAGGTTCACAGGAGTAGGTAAGGCTGTGTTCATGAGGGAGATCGGAGAGCAGCCATGGAGGCTTAAGAAGGGGCCCAGGAGCCCCATCCACCTGATTGATGGCCTAAAATCCCTGTTCTCAGGTGTTTCCTTGATGTGTTTGTCAGTGGCTCAGAGCAAGACTCTGTCCTGTCTGCCCTCAGACTGGCCCATTGGCCTCTCTGCCTCTGGGGGACACACACAAGCACAGAGCTACAATTGGCTCTGGGTCAGACCTCTGGGGTCCCTGATGCCTTGGCCTCTCAGACTGGAAGGCCCCTGCCCAGCTGAGCTATGAATAGTCACATTGTGCCTCAGCCTGAGCTGCCACTAGGCCACCATTCTTCAGCCTGGTGGAATCCAGAGCTGTCTGCCTGCCAGTTCCAGTGTTTGACTTCATACTTCAAGGCCAAGTCCTTTCAGGAAAGTTTTCTGTAGCACCCCTCCACCCCCTGCTTAGAAAAATAGATGTGCAATTGACTGGCTTTGCGGGGTTTGAATCTGTCATTTTTTCCAAAGAGTAATGCTAACAGCATTCATTCATTGACACTCTGCCTCCCAGTGTCTCCCTCCCTCTTTTTCTGTCTCCCTCAACCCATTTTTCTCTTTCTGTTTTTCCCCATCCACCAGCAGCAGGAACATGTGGTGCATTTTGGGGTTGGGGTGCAGAACAAACACTGGCTTTGCCTGTGGCCTGTGGAGGAAAGCATCAATTCCACACATCCATTGGAAAGCACTGGGCCTTTCTTGTGGGCTGGATGTGGCTGGATGTCTTTATTGGCTGTGATGTTGTAGAAACCTAGCCCTGTTACTAACACTCCTGTGCATGTTTGTGCCCATTCTGTTGAGTGGTCTGCAGATAGTGCCATGCGGCCTTCTGGGTATGACCATTTGGCTTTTGAAGATGGGCATAGGAAGGCCCTGGTCAAGGAAGGCTTTCTCCCAACCCAGACACAAGAACACCACCAACCCCGGATTCACGGTCAAGGCCTAATTCTGGTATTGGTATTGGTGAGTGTGCCCAGCCTCCCTGGTAGGGGACTTGATTTTCTTCCTTGAAACATCCATAGCCCCTGCCCTCCACTACCTGCCTGTGCAGAGAATAAACTCGTATAACCAAGGCAGTAGCTTTAGGAGGCCAGGTGCTCCTCTGTCCCCCAGCCCCACAGTAGGCTCGATGCATGAAAAGAAAGCAAGGAAGTACCACGCCCAGCACTGACACTTCAGGTTCTATATCTGAGAGAAGGCACAGCCCCTTTTCTCGGAAAGCAAAGAACAGATCCACAGCCAGCTAATAGAGGGCAGGATGCATTTCCAGCCCTAGCTGGGCTCAGCAAGGCAAGGCAAGGGGCTGACTCTAGGTAAACAGCCTCTGGCCTCCTTACAGGAAGTAGGCTCCTTGCCCTAGACAGAAAAGCCTGAAGTCATCAGGTTTTTTCTGAGATTTTTTTTTCCACCAGCCCAAACCCAGGAAATCCCTGTTTCCACATCTCTGTGTAAGGAGTGTAAGGAACACAGAGTGAGCCAGAGTCATCTTTCTAAGAGGTGGGGTGGGGGGGAGTTTGCAGAATAGAGGGTAGCTAAGTGTGCTTGGGGGTTCAGATGTGTTGATATGAGCAGTTGGGATACAAGAAGTGTTGGCATGTATAACACTCCATGGGGGGACCTGCAAACACATCTTGAGCATTTCATTAGGAATAACAGAAAAGATATGGCCCAGCCGGGGCTGCAGAGCTGACGCTCATTCATTGGTATAGGGTGGACCTAGAGGGAACTCATTAGTTTCCCATGGGAAGGAGGCCCAGAGGGCATGGCTCATACCTGTGTTCCCCTGGGATTCATCTGGAAGGTCCAGGCTGTAAGCAGCACAGGAAGATGTCTGGTTTGTAGACTGTGGGGTCCAGAGACTGGAAGGATGCACAGGCATGGCTGATGCTGAGTAGGCACCTTGCAGGCTCCTGCCTCTGCCTGCTCTGCGTCTCTCCTTTTCTCTTAGTTTCTCTTCCCCTCTTTCTTCTTTCCTTTTTCTTCCCTCCCTCCCTCCCTCCTTTCCTCCCTTCCTTCTTTCCATGTGAGTGTGTGTGTGTGTGTGTGTGTGTGTGTGTGACCCTGAGTGCCGCCTTCTGTCACTTTCTGCCTTATTCCATTGTGACAGGGTCTCTCACTGAACCTGAGAGTTGCCGTTTTGCCTGAGCTGGCTAGGATGTCTCCACCCTCCAACAGGGTGCAGCCATGCCTGGCATTTTTACATGGGTTCTAGGGGTTCAAACTCAGGCTCTATGCTTGCACAGTAAGCGTTCCTGCTCAGTGAGACATGGCTCCCGCCTTCTACTTTTCTTTTTTTAATTTAAATTTGGGAGGAGGGTTTCATACACATGTGTTGTATTTACACCATTTCCACCCCTCCCTCTTCCAATTCCTCCCATGTTCTCAATCCTTTTCATATTCATGACCTTTCTCTCTAATTATTGTTACACACTCACGTAGTCTCACATTCTCTCTCTTACACACACGGCCACTAAGTCCCTTAGAGTAGCTCTTATATTTTTAGGGCTGACTGCTTGGGGTTGGATAATCCATCAGGGGGTCCCTGACTGATTCTCCCTCTCAAGCATTCTAAAAGGGAAGCCTTGTGCAACTTCCCCCACCCGTGTTGGCATGTCTGCTGGTGTTGTCATTGTGTAGGTCCTGGGTAAGCAGATGTTTTGGTCCTTGGGCCCTTACAATCTTTCTACCCCTCTTCTGTGATGTTCTCTGAGTCTTCGGTATAGGGCTTGCATTATAAATGCGTCAGGTGTATCTGGGCACCCAATGGTCACTTCTTCTCTGTGCTTTGACGAGTTGTGGCTCTTTGTAATTGTTTCCATGTGCTGCAAAAAGAATCTTCTTCGGTGAGGGCTAGGGATGAATATTACACTTACCTGAGGGCATAAGCATAAACATTTAAAATGAAGTTAAAAAGTCTACTGGTTTAAGAGAATGGCAGTAGTAGGTTCTCCTCCTGAGTCCATGACCTCTCCAGCAAGAGGTAGCTGGCTAGGTTTGTTTGTTTGTTTGTTTGTTTGTTTGTTTTTCAAGGTAGGGTTTCTCTGTATAGTCCTGGCCATCCTGGGACTCACTCTATAGACCAGACTGGCCTCAAACTCAGAGATCCACTTGCCTCTGCCTCCCTAGTGCTGGGATTAAAGGCGTGCACCACCACCACCCTGCCAATACTGTTTTTTTAAGTTGCTACCTCTGTAATTGATTCCAGACCCTGGGCTCTTCTATCTCTGCAGGAGCCTGGTGCTATAGTTTCCTTCTTCACCCTGCATCAGCCACCTCCTGTTTTGATATTGACATGAATTTAGGTGCGAGCTCCACAGAGGCTCCACCTAAACCAGCCTTTCCCTGTCACCTCCGATCCTGGGCTGACAGCCCTTCCCAAGAGTCCCCGGAGGCAATTCGACTCCCCTGTTGTTTAGGGACAATTTAAGATAACCACAGTGCTTGTTCCATCCCTCTCTCCTCCCCACCAGTGACTACACCTGAGACAAACACATTTCTTTGGAAGAGTAAGCTGATTAAATGAGTCAGGAAGCCAAGTGGGCAGGGAGCGTAAACAAGACCCTGTGGGATGCTATCCCACAGTAGAAAGTCTCAGCGAGTGTGCTGAGGACCTGACACAGAGCAGGCCCGGAGAGGCCGATAAATGGTGTGACCGTTCCTCACCCAGGAAGAGCTAGACTGGGAGCCTCACCTGGGCCTGCTTTCCAGAGATCACCCCCACAGCATCCTTTGCCATCCAGCCACCCAACAAGCCATATTCACCCTCAAATCTCAGCAGAGCTGATCCCTAATACACCACACTTCCTTGGGACATCCATGGAGGGGAGTGGGTGGTGGTAAGAGGAAGCCAGTCACTGGGGCTTTCCAAACTCGGGGAAAACATCAACCTTGAATCTCAAGCCTTTTGCAACCCTTTTGCCTCAACCTGAGGGTCACTGAGTCCTCTGCTGTCTTACACTCCCAGCAAGCAGTGGGCTGTGAGAGGTCCCAGGGCAGACTCCTTTGGGCTGGCCTTTGGCTTCCTAGGCTCAGTGGGATGGTAGTCGGGGCTTTGAGGGTCAAAGTTGCATTGGGTAAATGCTCCCTGGAGCAGCACAGCCTCCTGGTCAGGGATGAAAACTGGCGAAAACAAGATTCTGTCCAGGAGCCATCCAGGCAGCCAGCCAGGAGCCCAGGCAGCTTGGGCAGGGCCCCCATGGACACAATTGGCCCAGTGTGGGGCACACTGCCTCAGGCGGGCTGGCTTCCCAGCCTCTGCTGAACGGGCCCTCGCCATACTGCTCTGTTGAATTACAAGCTGACTTTCCTGGCCAATGATTAAGGGGAGCAGGGTGGGGCAGGGGTTAGTTAGCTTTTGGGGAGCCCAGCACAGGAGGTGTTGAGTAAATGTAGGTAGGATGCTGGACTCCCACCTGCTCCTTCTGGGGTTGTCTCAGTTTCCGCATCTGTACAGAGGAATGAAGGGAGGCCGCACTGCTCTACCCAACCTCCTGTCCCTACAGGAGAGTGGCTAGGGGAGGGAGAGAGGGCACTCTTCCGATTCAGATCCTCACCTCGGGGTGGCAGAGAGGTTCCCGTGCTCAAGGGCTGGCGCTGCCTCTCAGATACAGTCTTCCTAGGAAGGCCCCTCTTGGCCTCAGTTTCTCCACTTAGAACCTAGGTGGCTGCACCAGAGACTCTGTCAGGTTTGGGGACTTGATAGATTTTTCTCTCTGGTTATTTCCAGTATCAGGGCTATGCTGGGACCTGTGCTAGCTCCCTGTCCTGAAGCCTCTTAAGTGTTTTATCTTGCTTTTCTTTGGTGTATGACTTGAGGTTTCCTTGAGGTGCTAAGATCAGCTGCCATGATATTGGACAGGCCCTCTCCCTGGAATGTATCTGGAGGGTGGTGGGCTGGGACTCTGTGACACCTGCTGAAGCCAGTGGCCGGGCAGAGGGTCCTGTGCCCAGGTGGCCTGTATGTTTGATAACATATCCATACGTCAGGGTTACCTGGTCTGACCCTGTTCTGTAATGATTGGATATGGTCTACAGAGCACATGGCATCTGCTGTGCCCAGGCAGGTATTTGCCCCCAGGGCCAGCACTAGCTAGTCTTGTTTCTCCTGCAGTTGCCAAACCACAGGTTCAGAAGGGACTGCCATGGCCCTGGCTGAGGCAAAAGAATAATCTTGCTAGGTGTAGTACACACTCCTTTAATCCCAGCACTCAAGAGGCAGAGGGAGGTAGATCTCTGCGAGTTTGAGGCTAGCCTGGTCTACATGGTGAACTCTAGACCAAGATCCTGTCTCAACTAATAATAGTAACAATATTAACCATCATCATCATCACCACCACCACCATCTTCATCATCTTCTTCATCACTCTTCAGCCTGATACAGTTTCTAGGGAATGGTGGCAATGTGGAATGAGGAAATACCGTTCTCATCGTGCACTTTCCCAAGACAGTATCACTGCCACCAACAAGGGGCTTAAATGGCTGTCACAGTGGCCTAGTTGGGCCAGTAGTTAATTTCTGAATCTTTATAACTGTGGCCTGTAACTTTAATTTGTTCAAACCTTACTTCTAATGATGAATCTTCAATGCTTTAGCCTCCCTGGTAGCCCACCACCCACCAGAGGGAGTGGAAAGGAAAGGAAACCAGGGAGAGGGGAGGAGTCGGCCTGTTCAGAAAGCAACTCCTGTCTGTGTTGTCTGGAAATTGGCAGTTCAGTTCACAGGTTAGCAGGTTAGCAGGCAGCAGCAGCTCGATCCACTCACAACCACTTCACAGATACACCAGCAGTCCAGGTCTGTAGAGTCAGGTTAGCAACAGTGGTGACACAACCTAGCAGAGACAGCCAGGCCTCAGCTCAAGTCAGCAGGAGGGACCAACAGGAACACCAGAAGTTCTCAGCTGTGCCTCTCTCAGGGAAGCAAAGATCAGCGGAGATGCGAGACCCACAAGCGTGGCACAGCTAGCTGTACCAGCAAGCCAAGCTCTGTTTCTGTCACTCTGTGGAGTCCTGTTTATGCCCTCCAAACTCACATGTTCTCCACGTGCCTTGTCTCAGCACGTGCATCCAGTCACCCCACTTGCCTCAGCACGTGCATCCAGTCACCCCACTTGCCTCAGCACGTGCATCCAGTCTCCCCAGGCTGCAGAAGTTGCAAGACGCTGCAGCACAGCACCAGAAGGTTTTTTGGTGCTCTCTAAAGCGTCCCAACAAATGGAGCGCAACAAAGCAATGTAAGGCGAACCAATACATGCGTGTTGTCAGCAAAGACTCCTTCATCACGTGTCCTCTCACATGCTTGCTTTAGCAGAACATCCTCTCTCCTGTGTCTGCTTCAATGAAACCTTCCTTCACGAGTCTGCCTTTTAGTCTTTCACCTATGCCCATGTCAGAAAAACACTCCTTCATGTGTTTGCCCCAGCAAAACACCATCCAACACAACTGACTCCAAAGAGCCCTTACACCAAAGAGTTCCCACCACAGTGGTCCTGTGACATTTACATCGCCTACATCCCTCTTCAGAGTTGTGTAGTATTCTACCTAGCATATGTGCCACACCGGACTTACCCTGCCATAAGTAACTGCCCTCTTTGCTGTGGACTGCAGGGCATAGGATATTCTAAATATCCTTGTAATTCCTTAGCACATTTGTCCTTTAAATCAGCAAGCTTTTACTGAGAGCTTTCCACACACTAAACTCCATGTTGCTTTTTTTTATTTTTAGATATTTTCTTTATTTATATTTCAAATATTATCCCCTTTCCTAATTTCCCCTCCAAAAATTCCCTATATCCTCCCCCTCCCCAGCCCACCCACTCCCATTCCTGGTCCTGGCATTCCCCTATACTGAGGCATAGAGCCTTCACAGGACCAAGGGCCTCTCCTCCCATTGATGACCAACTAGGCATCCTCTGCTACAAATATAGCCAGAGCCACAAGTTCCACCATGTGTTTTCTTTGATTGGAGGTATAGTTCCAAGGAGCTCTGGGGATACTGGTTAGTTCATATTGATGTTCCTCCTATGGGGCTTCAGACCCCTTCAGCACTCTGGGTACTTTCTCTAGCTCCTTCATTGAGGACCCTGTGTTCCGTCCAATGAATGACTGTGAGCACCCACTTCTGTATTTGCCAGGCACTGGCAGAGCCTCACAGGAGACAGCTATATCAGGCTCTTGTCAGAGACTCTTGTTGTCATCTGCCTAGAGTCTGGGTTTGGTGGTTGTTTATGGGATAGATCTCCAAGTGGGGCAGTCTCTGGATGGTCATTCCTTCAGGCTCTGCTCCGAACTTTGTCTCTGTAACTCCTTCCTTGGGTATTTTGTTCCCTATTCTAAGGAGGAATGAAGTATCCACCCATTGGTCTTCCCTCTTCTTGATTTTCTTGTGTTTTGCAAACTTGAGTGTTATATGTTTCTGGGCTAATATCCACTTATCAGTGAGTGCATATCTAATGACTTCTTTTGTGATTGGGTTACCTCACTAAGGATGATATCCTCCAGATACATCCATTTGCCCAAGAATTTCATAAATTCATTGTTTTTAATAGCTGAGTAGTGCTCCATTGTGTAAATGTACCACATTTTCTGTATCCATTCTTCTGTTGAGGGACATCTGGGTTCTTTCCAGCTTTGGGCTATTATAAATAAGGCTGCTATGAACGTAGTGGAGCATATGTCCTTATTACCAGTTGGAACTTCTTCTGGGTATATGTCCAGGAGAGGCATTGCTGGATCTTCCGGTAGTACTATGTCCAGTTTTCTGAGGAACCGCCAAACTGATTTCCAGAGTGGTTATACCAGCTTGCAATCCCACCAGCAATGGAGGTGTGTTGCTTTAAGATTAACTCTTTAGAAAAGATATCTAGGCCTGAGGTAGAAGAGTGATATTCCTTCGTGGATAAGTCCAGTTTCACTCTAGCAGAGATGCTAGTGCATCTGAAATGAGAGATTTCCCTGGGTAGGGTGGAGTCCCAGGCAGTCCTTCCTATGTCCTGTTAGTCATTGCCGGCTCAGCCTGTCACTCGTAGACACCCTTAGTTATTCCTACATCAATGCACCTCAGAGGGGCAGCTTGCTTAGGGCAGGGCTTGGCCCAGGTTTTGTGGAACTTGCTGTCTCCTATATTACCTAGTGGCTCCTGTGGCCTGTGTCCCTCTTGGGTGCTCTGACTATCTGGATGCCCTGTTTAATGCTCCTTAGTGGAGCAGATGTGATAGAGGCAGAGACTGCTCCAGCAGGAGTCCCTGGAGAGCCTTGAGGTCAGGAACCACTTCCTAAGCTCCAGTCACACTTGCATGGAGTGGGAACTCCCTGGGAGCAAGCAGCGTGCTCCCCAGCAGTGGGCCCTGTGAAGGGACGGGAGCCTTCACTGGGACCAGCATGATCAGGACAGAGGTTCTAAGTGTAAGTACCACCCTGCCACCTGGTATTCTGGGCAGGTTGTTTTCAGGAGTATCAGTGCCCCCTCCCAGGGTGCCAAACCCTTGGTGGCCTCCCTTCTGTCTACAGGATCCCTGGCTCAGTCACTGGGCTCTGTCCATTACAATTAAGGTAGTACTCGGTTCTCAAGGAGCAGGATTCAGTGATGCTGGCCAGCTGCAAGACCAGGGAGGGTACCACCTCTACGCGCCTTTGTTCTCCTGGCACTGCCATGAAGATTCAGAGCCTAGTGGTGCAGCTTCAAGAAGCTGGCTTGAGGAGGGGAGGGCAGAGTAGCTTTTCTGAGAGGCCCTGAGTGGGTGGACACCTGCCCCTGTTCCCTGGGTGTGGCAAGTACAGATCTCTCAGGGACTCAACTGTTGCACTCAGAAAGGCTGGGACCAGCTTGTTTAAATCCACGCACACGTACCAGGTGCTTACCATGTTTTCATCAAAACATGAACAGCTGTCAGAGGTTCCTCTATCCCAAGGCGGCTGCCAGCCCCAGTAGACCTGCCTTTGCTAGCCTTTCGGAGACCGTTGCTCGTCACCTGACAGCTCAGTCCTGGGACCCCCATGGGATCTAGACCAGACTGCACATGTTTCCAAGCCAGCCTCTGAACACCAGCTCCATGACCCTGGGCAGGCCACACACTGCTTCTGAATCGTGGTTTGTTAGCTGGAAGGTGGGATCCTCTCAGCTCAGTTACATAGAGAAAGGAGGCTCTGAGGGGTGGTCTGCCTAAGAACACATGGATGAAGAAGCCAGTCTTCTAGGAACTCCTGTATCCCGATGTGCTGGTAGAGGCAAGGCTATGACTGATACCACGAAGGGTTAGAGCAGTGGGGGATGCTTAGTTTGGGTGCCATGGGCATAGTGTGGGTACCTAAGGAGGGGGGACTCCCATGGACATAGAGTGGGTACCTAAGGAGGGGAGGACTCCATGGACATAGAGTGGGTACCTAAGGAGGGGCAACTCCCATGGACATAGAGTGGGTACCTAAGGAGGGGGGACTCCCATGGACATAGAGTGGGTACCTAAGGAGGGGCGACTCCCATGGACATAGAGTGGGTACCTAAGGAGGGGGGGACTCCATGGACATAGTGTGGGTACCTAAGGAGGGGGGACTCCCATGGACATAGAGTGGGTACCTAAGGAGGGGCAACTCCCATGGACATAGAGTGGGTACCTAAGGAGGGGAGACTCCCATGGACATAGAGTGGGTACCTAAGGAGGGGCGACTCCCATGGACATAGAGTGGGTACCTAAGGAGGGGCGACTCCCATGGACATAGAGTGGGTACCTAAGGAGGGGCGACTCCCATGGACATAGAGTGGGTAGCTAAGGAGGGGAGACTCCCATGGACATAGAGTGGGTACCTAAGGAGGGGCAACTCCCATGGACATAGAGTGGGTACCTAAGGAGGGGCGACTCCCATGGACATAGAGTGGGTACCTAAGGAGGAGCGACTCCCATGGACATAGAGTGGGTACCTAAGGAGGGGAGACTCCCATGGACATAGAGTGGGTACCTAAGGAGGGGGGAACTCCCATGGACATAGAGTGGGTACCTAAGGAGGGGGGACTCCATGGACATAGAGTGGGTACCTAAGGAGAGGGGGACTCCCATGGACATAGAGTGGGTACCTAAGGAGGGGGGGACTCCATGGACATAGAGTGGGTACCTAAGGAGGGGGGACTCCATGGACATAGAGTGGGTACCTAAGGAGGGGGGGACTCCATGGACATAGAGTGGGTACCTAAGGAGGGGGGGACTCCATGGACATAGAGTGGGTACCTAAGGAGGGGGGACTCGACTCCCATGGACATAGAGTGGGTACCTAAGGAGGGGGGACTCCATGGACATAGAGTGGGTACCTAAGGAGGGGGGGACTCCATGGACATAGAGTGGGTACCTAAGGAGAGGCGACTCCCATGGACATAGAGTGGGTACCTAAGGAGGGGGGACTGGACTCCCATGGACATAGAGTGGGTACTTAAGGAGGGGGGGACTCCATGGACATAGAGTGGGTACCTAAGAAGGGGGGACTCGACTCCCATGGACATAGAGTGGGTACCTAAGGAGGGGGGACTGGACTCCCATGGACATAGAGTGGGTACCTAAGGAGGGGCGACTCCCATGGACATAGAGTGGGTACCTAAGGAAAAGGAGGGAACTGGGAGTCGAAAGGGGTCAAAGAAAACTGCCTGGTTCACATGGTATGTTCCTTGGGGATTGACTCTCAATGGAAATGCAATTGAGTGAAGGGTGCCTAGCATTAAGAATGAGCAATAGGGGGCTTGAGAGATGGCTCAGTGGTTAAGAGCACTGACTGATCTTCCAGAGGTCCTGAGTTCAGTTCCCAGCAACCACATGGTGGCTCACAACCATCTGTAATGGGGATCTGATGCCCTCTTCTGGTGTGTCTGAAGATAGGGACAGTGTACTCATATGCATTAAATAAATGAATAAATGAATGAATAAATAAATAAATCTTTAAAAAAAAGAAGAGGAGGAGGAAGAATGAGTAATAGAGCCAGGCAGTGGTGGTGCAAGCCTTTAATCCCAGCACTCAGGAGACAGAGGCAGGCGGGTCTCTACGAGTTTGTGGCCAGCCTGGTCTACAGAGTGAGTTCCTGGACAGCTAACACTACACAGAAAGACCCTATCTCAAACAAAACAAAATAAAGCACGAGCCGTAGAGACAGGTGGAGGTGGGACAGGAGCACTTGGCCCTGTCCCCTTGCACAGCTGCTTACAGCCTCAGCCCACTGTTAGGTCCCCCACCTTGCTCAAAAGGCAGATAATAGCTTCTAACCTTATTTTCTGTTGTTTTGTTTGAGTTTTTAAGATAAGGTCTCATTATATATAGCCTTAGCTGACCTGGAACTCACTATGTAGATCAGGCCGGTCTCAAACTCAAAGAGATCTGCCTATTTCTGCTGGGAGTAAAGATGTCCGCCACTATACCTGGCTGGCTTTTAGTTTTGAAAGGCTCTTTATCAGTACCAACCAGAAACTCCAAGGATCCTCAGTAGGTATGTGACTTTTAGTACACCTGCTCCATACTCCAGCCACGGCCAGCGACTACAGAGAGGACTCCTAGGACACCACCATCATAGAAACAGCTGGTTCCTGCCCACGCTTACCCTGCTGCCATCTGGGGTGTGTGGGAACCGCACAGGAAGCTGTCCGCTGTGAGTAGGTTCAGATGGATCCCTGGATTGGGTTCTGTCTGGTTGGTAGGTGTCATCACTACTAATTCGTGAGTAGGCCTGGCCACACAGTGATCCTGAGCAGTAGGTAACAGTGACCATAGCAAAACCCCTGCCAGGTGTCCATTGCCAGCTGCCTGCTGGATACAGCCTTGCCCAGACCTGGTTCTAAGCTGCTCTTGGTGGCCCTTCCCAGAGGCCCCCAGCCTCCCCTCTTAGCGTTCATGAACTATGGACTCTTTTCACCTCATTGTCAAAGCTGCAAACACTTTTCAGCTGAGAGTTGGTCCTGAGGTGGAAGGGAAGGGAGAGGTGCCCCTGCCACAGACATCAGGGTCTGTCCAGAGGTCAGCAAGCTCAGTAGCAACTCCCAGAGGAGCCATTCCAAGGGGCCTGGGTCTAGGTTAGGTTAAATGTTGCATACCAACTCCACTGGGACTCTGTGCTGTCCCCACCCCTTAAGCTGTTGTTTCTTGTCCCTGGAGATGCAGATCACAGTTGCATGGAGTGCTGGGCAGAGCTTTTGGGGATTCTCAGGAAGGTTTGTACCCACACAGGTGGAGAACCTCATGACCTAGAGTGCAGTTCATATACTGGCTGACAGTCTTCCCATCACAACCCAGGGCTGTGAATGTTACTTCATGGGGTCAGAGGGAATGAAGCAAAGGGCAGTTGGGGAGATCTGAGACACCAGCAGGCTTGGCTCCCAAAAAATGACAAGAGAAAGGGGCTTGGAGATCCACCTTCTCTGGCTATAAATTCAAGCTGCTCCAAAGCCCATTGGGCAGGACACCCCTCCTCTCCTAGACACACCAGGGCTTCCTGCTGTCTGCCTATCAGCTCAGAAATCACTCAGAAGTCCTAGGGCCCAGGGGAGGAAGCGGGAGGCCAGGATGTCACATGCCCAACCAGTGGCCATTCCCCTGACCTGAGTCTGTGGCTCTTGAAAATATGCGAGACTTCTGGTAACTCCCTGCCTCAGTTTATCCTTATCAGGGCTCAGTGCCCTTGAAACTGGCTTGACAAACACTACCTCTTGCGGGGGGGTGGGGGGAGACCCCTGATCCCTCCCAGTTGGAGGACAAATCAGCTTTGGGCTCCAAGTTCCTGAGGCACTGTCTGCCTCAGGGGAGTTTAGTTAGATGAGCCCTAATCCCACCCTAGGTCTTCAGCTGTAGATGGAGCTAAGGCCACCAGGGACCTCAGGGAGCCCTGGGTCTAGAACAAGCAACATGACTCCTTCTGCCTCTGGACTGCACGCCCAGCCTCCAACATATGCTGCCCACATGCACAGAGGGTGTGTCTCAGTTGCGGGCACAGGTCCCCACCCCACTCTTAGCTCTGCTAACTTGCTGACAGGTTTTTGACCTGGTGGGGGTTGGAGTAAGAGTGAGAACAGCCAGCTGGAGCCCTAGGAAGGGGGTGGAGCTGGGGCGTAACCATATTGGAGCTCATCTGGGTAGTATTGTGAGTTGGGGCTCCTCACCACCACACAGCAGGCTGGCTGGGAGCTCTGCCCTCCTCCTCAGCCCCCTTGCTTCCATGGAGAAGTGCAGGGGTTGGTGGTTGGGCTGGTCTGCTCTCACAGTGTACGGCATTTTCAGATGCACCCCACTTCTGCTGGGGTGTCTGGGGAAGGGGTGCTCCCACTGCAGAGCCAAAATGGCAGAGCATTGGGCAAGACACTGGATATGGACCAGACCCTGGCCACATTCTTGCTCTGTTGGGCTGCCAAGAGATGGAACTTTTTGGTCACCTGTGTTGATTGGAACTCTGACTGCAAAGAAGGTGCCAGCTGTAGACTATGTTTCCACTCCCTTTAGTGGCCAGTGAGCCATATGTCGTATGTGGTTTGAATGAGAACTGCCTCCATTGACTCGTTTACTTAAAGGTCTGGTTTCCAGTGGGTGGATTGTTTAGGAAGGATTAGGAGGTGTGGCCTTGTCGGAGGGGGTGTGTCCCTGGGGATGGGGTTTCAAAAGCCCAGGCCAGCCCTCCCACAGCCCCCTCCATTTTGCCAATAAGATAGATGATAGATAGATAGATAGATAGATAGATAGATAGATAGATGGATAGGTGGGTGGATGGATGGATGGATGGATAGGTGGGTGGATAGATGGATGGATGGATGGGTGGGTGGGTGGATGGATGGATGGATGGATAGGTGGGTGGATGGATGGATGGATGGGTGGATGGATGGGTGGATGGGTGGATGGATGGATGGGTGGGTGGGTGGATGGGTGGATGGATGGATGGATAGGTGGATGGATAGATGGATGGATGGATGGATGGATGGGTGGATGGGTGGATGGGTGGATGGATGGATGGGTGGATGGGTGGATGGATGGATGGGTGGGTGGGTGGATGGGTGGATGGATGGATGGATGGGTGGGTGGATGGATGGATGGATGGATGGATGGATGGATGGATGGAAGCTCTCAGCTATTGCTTAGCACTGTGCCTGCATGCCTGCTGCTATACTTCCTGCCATAATGATCATAGACTAATCTTCTGAAACTATAAGGAAGCCCCCACTTAAGTGCTTGCTTGTTTTCATATGCCACTTAGTCATGGTGTCTCTTCACAACGATAGAATGTCAGCTCACCTCAGTAGGGGCCTCTTGAGGACTCTCGGGCCTGTCATTGGCCAGCCTCCCTGATTGGAGCCGAGTGATGGCCCTGATGCTTGCCATGTAGCCAACTTTCAGATTGCTCCAGGCCAATGAGGAATCCCAGTGAAGCCTTGTCCACAGTGGTTTGGTTTCAGCTGGCATCGGGTAGAGGCATGGCTGGAGACACAGGCTTCAGGCTGTGAGCTCCGGAGTGCACGTAGGCGTGTCAGGTTCCACGAACTAAGGGCACCAGGCAGGCCCAGCTCTCCAAGGACTGTGACAGGATAAATAAATAAATCAATAAATCCCTTTGTATGCTCTCAGCCACACCAGACCTTGTTGAGTACAGTGGATACCAGGGAGGCCTTGGCTAAACAAGGACATGGGCTCCATGGGAAGGATGTCTGCTTAAGTCTGTTCATTATCATACAACCCAGTGTTTTCCCCACGGGGAAGGGCAGGGAACCCCCAACTTCAGGAACATTCTTTCCTCACCCACTTCCAGAACTTAGTGTTAGAACCGAGGTATAGGAGTGCATGCCTGAGAACTGTGTCCAGTGCCACCCACCCAGCTACACCATGGGAGGTCACTGACCCTCAGGCTCCTGCCAACAGCCCAGCATAGGCCTCTTGTCCCCTCCTCTGGAACCCAGGGATCTGTCTTGACTATGTGCGTTATGAGCCAGAATTACACTGCAGGAACCCTTTGTTTTGAATGCATGCCTGTGGAGGGTAACCCCTATAGGCTTGACTTTGTAGACCAGAGGAGGCAGATTTCCCAGCCCATCCTCCCAGCCTTTGCAGGAGCTGTGCTCTGGCATCCTGGCTCCTGGGTAGCTCAGATTCCCATTCCACCCACACTCAAAAGTGAAAATGCCCTTTGCATCTGGCCCCTGAAACGATATACCCTCTCTCCCTCCAGCTGCGTCAGTGTGGTCTGAAGTTGGCATCACTACCCCATGCTAGTTCCCAGTTCACTGAATGCTCTTTCTCTGGGCAGCCCCAGGACCTGGCCTCAGCCACCAGGGACAGCCAGCCCAACTGGTCCAAAGCAGTAGACAAGAATGTATGCCCCCATAGTCTATAGAACCCTATCCTATCCTGTTCTTAGGGAACAGGCCGTGACTGGGAGAAAGCAGGAGGGGGCACCCTGGCACGACTGCCCCAGAGGAGGTCCTCTGCCATCTGTGCCCTGCAGGTGGAAGTGGCAGATGACAGTCCTTTCTGGGCTTCTTTGCTTGGGTCCCGGTGCCATTTTCTTTTCCTGGTTACAAAGCCCATCCCTGTGAAGCTGGTCCGTGGGCTGTGTGCACAGAACCTCCTTGTTTCTGCCATTACTCAGTCGTTCCCTGCACTCAGCTCCCAGGGCATGTGGGGGAGGCATAGCTAATGACAGGCAGCACCCGGCCGCCTAAACCCTTTGTTCATTCACTGGGTGACACTTCCTGGGTGCTGCTGAGGGCCAGCCCTGCACTGGGAACACAGAGGGCAAGAAATGAATCCCCTCCTTCTAGAAGGCACTCTAGCACCTGCCATCATTGGCAGGTGAAGCAGGGTGTGGTCCAACCACAGTGGGACAGGGAACAAGCTCTGTGTGCTCAGAGAGCATGTACTCTCTCACTAGTGCAGTCGGAGGGAGGGACCAGTGAGTGGAGTCTTTCATAAAGGGTAGGTATGTAGGAGTCCCATGGAACAAGTTTTCAGGGCATTCTAAAAGGCATAGTGGTGCAGGAGATGGTGCAGGAGGGTTGCTGTAAGTTCAAGGGTAGCCTGGGCTACCAAATGAGAATGTCTTGAGGAAGAAAGGAAGAAGGGAGGGAGGGAGGGATTATAAAGCTCAGCGTGGACAACGGCTTCTAGATGTGGTGAATAACTCAAGCTAGTGGCTGCCGTGTGGAGGGGTCTAGGCAGGATGGAGCTGTGCTGTGCTAGGGGTCTAGGCTGTGCGCATTTGGGGCAGTCAGCAGTTTATACAGGGGAGAGGCCAGAGCAGGCAAGCATGTCAGGAGAGACATCCTGACTGTAAGAGAGAGGGAAGGAGACTGGACTGAAGGGGATTCAGTGGAGGGTAAGGGCAAGATGGAAGGAACCAGTCTGGCCTGGACAGAAAACACCTCTTTTCTCTTGTGAGGGAACCTCCCCCCAAGGTTGCAGGATGGCAACCATGCTTGTAGAGGCCCATCTGACCTTGCAGCTTTTGTGGGACCTACCACAGACCGTTATGCGGGGAAAGAGGAGGTGTCTGGGAGGAGGGGCCTCTCCTAAGCAGACCCTCAAGCGCCAGGCTCAGTACCCAAGTGAACCTGGCGAAGCTGCTTCTGCCCCACTTCCAGCCAGGATCCAAGGGTCAGGGTTGTGGCTACAAACAGACATCCTGCGTCATACCCAGGCTGGGAGTGAAAGCTGGGCTCTGGCCTCGGATCCTCTAACAGACTCCCTGACCTTCTGGCCACCATCAGGCCCTCAGCCCCAGGTTGTTTCCTATCCCTCCCGTGCAGGCCCCACCTGTGAATCTGGAACTGGCTATTCCTATCACCCTTCCCCGTGGAGAGATTCTCCTCTGGTCCCTTCTAGTCCCGGGCCTTAGCAGATGCAGGGAGGCCTCTTCCCTTCAGGCCAGTCATTCTACAGTAGCCAAAATCCAATCTCTAAACAGGACAGTGCGAATTTTAGATGTTGCTAGGCAACGGAATCACTTCCTTCAGGCGTGGTGAAGTTTTGAGGGGGTAATAATACGGCAGGTAGATAGAGTTCCTAGGAAGTGTGAGTCAGGTCTGGGGCAATCCCAGCAGCGTGTCCCTCCTCAGTGGGAGGGTTGCAGATGCTAGCCTTCCTCCCGCCACACCCTAGTTGACTGCTTAGTGTGATACCATGAAGCCTGGGGGCAATGGGAAGGGACTTTCTGGTGGCCAAGACCAGATTCTGGCTCCCAGCCCTGGCAAGGCTCCTGGGATGAGGCCCCCACATCTTCAGAGGACTGTGAAGATGAACCTCCTTGGCCTCCCTAATCTTGCTGCCTGCTTAGAGCCCGTTCCGAATTTAGGACTCAGCCTCATCAAGGAAGTCACAGGAGGTGTCCAGGCTTTGGCACTGGTCTCAGAGTCCAGTCAGACTGCAGGCATGGCTAGTGAATGGGTGAAGGGTTAGAGGCAGCCCTAATCCGCAGCATTCTAGCCAAAGAATGGCTTTGTCAAGAACCCCTGGTGCCCCTGTGAGGCAGTAGTGGCCTCCAAGAACTGGGCAGCACATGGTACCCCAGAGCATCAGGGGAGAGAGGAGTTCTGACTGTCGGCTCCCTAGTTATCCCCGCAAAGCACATGCACCAGGCCAGCGCCCCAGCCAAGCAGGGTCTTCTCCCTGGGTTACACTTTTGCTAGAGGCAGATGGAGCCAAGGCCAGCAGTTGCTCTGCCGCAGAGCGGTGTGGAGTGGCCGACAGTAGGAGTGTGTTTGACTTATGGGACTGCAGAGGAGGGCTCAGTGGGAACCACAGCCCCGGTTGCCAGACAGTGCAGCAAACACGGAGGTTCCTCGGGGTAAAGCCAGGATACATGCTGGAAGGTAGCTTCGAGTGTTGACCAACCGACAGTGGCTTTAGGAGGCTCTTGTAGGGTCACTGGCTGTTAAGATTTGAGTGTGGCTTGTTTCTCGAGGGTTCCTGGGATAGAGGCTTGGACCCCAGTGTGACCGTGTGGGAGTTGCTGGGCCCTTGAATGATTAGGGATCTAGGGGAAGGATACTGAGTTACTGTTCTCACGGCGTTTGGGGAGGTTCCTTTTCTTCCTCCTCTTCTTTCTCCTCTTCCTCCTCCTCTCTTTCCTCCTCCTCTCTTTCCTCCTCCTCCTCTTCCTCTTCTTTCTCCTCCTCCTCTCCTTTCTCCTCTTCATCCTCCTCCTCTCCTTATTCCTCCTCCTCTTCCTCTTCTTTCTCCTCCTCCTTTCCTCTCCTTCTCCTTCTCTATCTACATTGTCCTAGAACTCCCTCTAGACCAGGCTGACCTCAGACACACTCAGAGCTCTGCCTGCTTCTGCCTCCCAAGTGCACGCTCAGCCTGCAGATGGTTCTTGTGGACACTGAGCAGAGGAACTGGCTCAGTAGTGAGTTCCTAAAGTTGAAGCCTGAACCCTGGCTCACTCTTGCGTACCACACAGTGTCCTTGTGCTCTCTGTGAGGCCTAATGTAGGGTTTTCAGTCTCTAAAGTTGGAAATACATAAATACCTTTTCTTTGTAATGTTACCTGGGCTCTAGTATACAGTAACAACAAAAATGGGCTGATCTCCTGCTAGACTAACCTGTGGTCCTGCCCTCCAGGCCTGGTGATGAGCATCATCCAGAAGTACAGGCAGATGGGTACGTGGACAACCTTGCGGAGGCTGTGGATCTGCTGCTGAAGTACACGGATAAGTGACTGGCCTTCAAAGACAGTGGACAAGGGCACCCCCTGCTCCCATACTCCATCACTGTGCCCTCTTCCCACATACTTCCAGGGCCCCAGGCTACCCAAGGCTTTGCCTGGACAAATGCTGGAAGTTCTAGGGTGCTTGTTCCTCGGCCAGAGCCAGCCATCCCCTTCATCACCCTCCCTCTGCTGACTCCCTGTCAACATTCCTCCCTCCCTAGCGTCTGGGCAGAGGTTTGTTCCCCTCCCTGGCCCATGCCATGTTTCCCCTAATGACATCCAAGAAGGTGGAAGAGACCTGTCAGGCCTCCAGAAAATGAAACCCTTGGGCTGAAAGGTCCCTCTGAGACTAAGTCCCTGAACTCCTTTAGTCACCTTTGGCACGTGGTCCTTTAACTGACCATCCAATTGGATGAGATGCACTGCCTCCTCGATGAACTCTCTGAATGAGAGGAGCCTACAGAAACCACAGAGCTGAGCCAGCCTGCCCACCACCCATAGCCCTATCTGGCCCCAGTCAGAGTGACTGATCAGCACTCTGTCTTAGGAATCAATGCCAGCCCACTGTTCTTCCTGGCCCCATGAGTTACCCAGACACAAGCTGGGATAACTCAGGAAACCGAAGAGTACCCTCCACAGAGAGAAACGTCCACCTCTACAGTCAAGACTGCAGGCACAGAAAGCACCTTAGAGTTGGGATGGACAGACTTAAACATGTTGTTTCCAGGGTACAGAACAAGCTAATGGCTCAATAAACTTGACCCCAACAGCCCCCCTTTGACTCAGCCTTTCTTAGTAAGGGTCCAGAGTAGTAAGAGAATGGAGACCCCCAGCAGGGTCTTAGATTCCGACGCCTCTGAACAGTAGAGAGGAACTTCTCCCCTGCCCTGACCTCTAAGAAGTTAAGAAATAGACTGGCAGGGCGTGGTATCGCACTCAAAGGGAAGAGGCAGGTGGATCTCTGTGAGTTCAAAGCCAGCCTGGTCCACAAGGGAGTCCAGTACAGCTAGAGCTACACAGAGAAACCCCATCTGGAGAGAGAGAGAGAGAGAGAGAGAGAGAGAGAGAGAGAGAGAGAGAGAGAGAGAGAGAGAGAGAGAGAAAGAGAGAGCGAGCAAGTGAGCGAGCAATGACGTCTGGTAGTGGTCAAGGAGAATTTCTTTCTCTCTAGTGGGAGAAGACAGACCAGGACAAACACTAGCACTGTCTCCCATATTTATTCATATATTTAAAGATTTTAAGTTCCATTTGTGTGTGTGTGTGTGTGTGTGTGTGTGTACAAGCATGCCATAGGTACTCCATACTTATGGAGGCCGGAAGAACAGCTTTTTGGAGTCGCTTCTCTCCTCTGCCTTTCCATAGGTTCCAGGAATCAGACTCAGCTGGTAAAAGGCAAGCTACCTTTCCCAGCTCAGCCCTCGTCAGCCCCCCGTCTTCATAACTACAACAAAATAGCAGAAGCAGGCTAAGCGTGCTGGAGTTGCATGCTTCTAATTCTTGCATGTAGGGCTGGCTCATAAGCAGGATTGTCACAAATTCCAGGCCAGCTTCAGCTACATGGCAAAAATGTCACAAAATGATAACAAAAAATAAAAGGAAAAAAAAAACCAAAAAACAGAAGAGTGGGTTTTGTATAGCTCAGTTGAGAAGGCTTGGAGGATACAGTACCAGCCTTGCCCAAAGTCTCTCATCAGACCTCATGGGATCTTCCATGGTGAGACAGGAAGACGGGATGGCCCTTTTGATCCCCCCAGCTGATATAAGAACTTTCCACAGTTTAAATGCCCTACCAGCTCCTGACACCACCACACAGGGGATCAACTCTCCAACTTACGGCTTTGAGGGCAACACAGCCATCTCAGACCATAGTGGCCCACTAGGCCCAGCAGTGGTGAGCCATGCTGTCCACGGTGGAACCAGACAAAGGGCCTTCTCCAAGGGGCCCTGGGACAGTATTCCCTCTTACCCCATGTCAGGTTTCAGAATCGGATGCATGGACAGCTGTTACCGCTGTTTCTTCTCTAACTGACCCAGATGCTGCTGATGAATCTCCTTGGGAGACAACTTCTCATAAAAAGAAGTCAGCTATGGAATTAGCCCAGTGGGTAAAGAAGTCAGCTGAGATAAAGCTTGCTGAAAAGGAAGTAGCTGGGAGATGTTTCGGTCAGTTAATTGTTAGCCATTTGTACTGGCTAGTTTTGTGTCAACTTGACACAGCTGGAGTTGTCACAGAGAAAGGAGCTTCAGTTGAAATGCCTCCATGAGATCCAACTGTAAGGCATTTTCTCAATTAGTGATCTAGGGGGAAAGGCCCCTTGTGGGTGGGACCATCTCTGGGCTGGTAGTCTTGGGTTCTATAAGAGAGCAGGCTGAGCAAGCCAGGGGAGGCAAGCTAGTAAAGAACATCCCTCCATGGCCTCTGCATCAGCTCCTGCTTTCTGACCTGCTTGAGTTCCAGTCCTGCATCCTTTGGTGATGAACAGCAGTGTGGAAAGTGTAAGCCAAATAAACCCTTTCCTCCCCAACTTGCTTCTTGGTCATGATGTTTGTGCAGGAATAGAAACCCTGACTAAGACACCATTTAATCAAGAGGCTGGAATTGACCTCCCTCAAACTACCAAGCACTTGGGAGGCAGAAGCAGGCAGATCTCTGTGACTTCAAGGCCAGCCTGGTCTACAGAGTGAGTTCTAGAATAGCCAAGCCTACACTGAGAAACCCTCTCAAGAAGACCAAAGAACCAAACAACAACAGAAGGTGTTACCAGTATGTACTTTTTAAAAATAATTTATTTTTATTTTCATAGGGGTTTGATCCCTGGGACCCATATGACAGGAGAGAATTGACTCCTACAAGTAAATTGTTTTCTGACCTCTATACCTAAGGCTGTGGCCCATAGACTTGCACACTCATATAAATAAATATAGTGAAAAATAAAAACGTAAGGTAGAAAGATTGAGGGAGACATCTGACACTGACCTCTGGCTTACACAGACATAGGCAGGCAGGCAGGAAGACAGACAGACAGACACACACACACCGGGGGGGAGGGGGGCGTAGTCTGAAGACCAAAACTGAGTTTGACATCTGGCCTCTGCATGTGTGCACTCACTGTGCAACTGTACACACGTAAAGGAGTCAGAGGTCCTCTGAGATTTCCCTAGACAACGACACTCCCTCTGGCACGGTGAACACACCAGCGGGACCTTGGTGGACAGGTTGACCTCTAGGCTATTAGAGGAACAAATCAGCTGAGTATCTGCATCAGGATGAGGGGGCCACCAGTCAGGCCAGTGCCATTCACCTTCAAGGGATGGCCTTTTGCCTCTTAGCTGGATATACAGGAAGCTCCAGTAGAGTTTCCCAGTAGCTCAGGCCACTTGGAGCCATTGCAGTGGGCTGTGCTTGCTGATGAGTGTGACCCATGGGTATTGGGGTTCTCCCCCCTCCCTTTTTTTTTCTTGTCACCAAGCTGACTCTCCTTGGCTGGTCTCTCCAGATAATCTGGGTTTTCTCTTTCTGCCAAGGAGTGGGCTTCAGGCCCTATATGATCTGGTCAGAGACCACACTATACTCTGAGCCACAGTTAACTCAGAGAAATGGTCCTTAAAGTGACTCTTCCAAGGAGTCTCTAGGAGTCTCTAGGAGTAAAAGACAGAGTGGAGACTCAAGGTCTAGCCTGTGTCTTATGCTCTTTCTGAAGACGGATTCGAAGATGCTCCCTCCAGCCTTGCCTGCAATCCCGTGAAGATGGCCTGTGGTGACCTCGGGGCTGCAATCATCCAGTGCTCAGCGGTCCTCTCCCTCCTGAGAGGCTCCATTCCTACTCCCCTAGAGGAAATGCCCTCTTGCCTTGATGTTTCTCAGGGTGGCAGCACTGCCCAGCAGCACAGCCCCCCCTTCTCTTGATCTTCAGCTGCCTAGTAGTCACCCACAAGGGACTCATCTGCCTTTGACTCTCTTACATCCTTAGCAGGTGGAGCAGGCAGGAAGAAAGCCTCCTGCAGATCTCTTTAAAATGGGAAGACCCAACCATGTGCTGAGTCTACAGGGTGCTCAGGGACCCACCTTAGAAGTCAGTGTGATTATAATTATCACACCAGCTTTTCCATGGATAATATAGGCAGACTGAGCATTTTGCACCAAGCTTTGGGGTTGTAGGAGCATTATTACGTAGGAAATACAACCAAAAAGTTAAAAAAAAAAAAAAAAAAACAGTAGCCACTTGAAGGTCTGGTCACTGCCCAGGTTGGGCATTTAGGGGGGAGGGACTTTTCCCTATGCACATTTTGGGAAAGAGCTGCTCTCCCAGAAGCCCGTTGGCTCACCATTCCGTGTGCAGACAGGGGGCCTACTTGGTGATTGGGAACATCCCTTGGGAATATCCCTAGATGGGTGGACCCATGAACCAGACTGCAGAATGCTGAGGCCTACTGCTGTCAGACGACAGGGCATTGAGTGAGCCCAAGCCTGGCTGTGAACAGGAACCTATTTTCAGAAGACCTCAAATTTGGTGCAGGAGACAGCAGTGTGGGGAGGCATCAGGACAGAGGCCTGTGCATGTTGTCAACTTGAGCTGGGGCAGGGCTAGAATGAGGCTGGTACCACTGGAGCATAGGAGGTGCAGGTTAGGGGGGCATTTGGGTCATTCAAGTCCATTGTGAATCTAAGGAGCAGGACTGTGCTTGTGGCTTTCCTGCCCTCTGTCCTGCTATTGTGAACTACTTACCGTATATGAAAGGCAGAAGACTGGTGTCCTAGGAAGACTGAATGGCCAGCCTGGGACCTTGCTCTCACGCCCTGATTTTAACTGTGTATATGGTGTGTGGGTGTGTACCAGTGTGTATGTGGTAGCCTTTACCTGCCAAGCTATGCCCACCCCCAATCACAAAGGGTGGCTTTGTGGGGGGAGTTCTGAGACAGGATCCTGATATTTAGCCCAAGCTGGCCTTAAATACGCAATCCTCTTGCTTCAGCCTCCTGAGTGCTGACTAGGGCTACAGATATGTGCCACCACTCTGGAACACTTCTTTTTTCTTTCATATGTGTGTGTGTGTGTGTGTGTGTGTGTATGTATGTAGTTTATGGATGTTCTGCCTGCATGTCCCTATGCCATGTACACTGGATCCCAGATGCCGCTGGATTCCCTGGAACTATAGTTCCAGATGATTATGGCTCCTGTATGGGCGCTGAGGATTGACTCTGGGTCCTCTGGTTAACCACAGAGCCATCTCTCTGTCCACCGCTTCTTAAGATACACATTCACATATAGTTTGACAAGGGATCTGTTGCCAAAAGAGCAAAACAGAAGAGTGGTCCAGGATATCACCTCCAGACTATGATGGTCTGGCCATAGCAGAGGCTCTGGGAGAACATTCCATGGTCAGTTACAGGGACCAACACTGGGTGACAGACATTAAGTGTACCTCTCTGCTGGGGTCCTCAGGACTGCAGACACAGTGCTCTCCTGAGCTATAGTTACTCAGGTCTCTGGTTTGGACAGTAAGCACTGGACTGTGTGCCCATCCCAGGGGTGAACTGTGTGTTCTTGTATCTCCACAGCCCAAGAAGCAGAGCTCTGAACTGGGCTGCCCTCCGCGGGGGTAAGGCCCTGAGCTGACAGCTCAGCTCTACGGCCTCCAGGGTTCCTTTGTGAAGGAGGAAGTTGGCTGCCCAGGCCCCGCAGGTCTCTTTAGTGGCCTGCCTCTCAGCCAGGTCAGCTTCCTGTCCTGCTCCCTTGGAAGTAGCAGCACAGCCCCCCTGTGCCAATGTCTCTGGCTCCTCTGCGGCTCCCTGCGATGGTGACTGTGGCTATGAGCAGCAGTTACTCCCACAGCCACCCAGCACTTCGTCTTCTCTCTGAGGCATGGGGACAGAAGTCCGTCCTGTAGTTCTCCCAGTCCAGAGCTGACAGGAGAGCTGCTGGTTCACTGCCCCCAACAAAAAGCACACAGCCATGCGCGGGCAGCCGGGTGTTGGACCAGGAAGCTTTATTTACACAGTAAAAGGAACAAGCAAATTCCTGAGACTAGAGTGGCTGTAGTGCAAGACAGTCACGGCCTGTGGGGGGGAGGCAGGCGGCGGTGCGTGGTGCTAACGAGCAGACCCAGCATGGGCAGCCTACAGGCTGCAGCCCTGGTGGGTTCTGACTCACCGCACCATTCACCACACTGCCTCAAACAGTACCGCTGCTGCTGCTGCCTGGCTGGGACGGCACACGTGGCCCTAGCACAGCCTGTGGGCTCATCTGTCCCTGATCCCTGGGCGCACCCCCCAACACTGATGATGCAGTTCATTTGCCAATGAGACTATGCTACGTCAGGCTATCCTATCTAGCCTAAAGGAGCTCCATCAGTCTGCAATTCTAGAGTATCTTTCTCTTCCTCCTTCAGGGGCCTGGCACCAGGGGCAGGGGTGGGACCAGCAGCATGGGCATGGCAAGGGGCAGCATCATGGGTTGTATGGGCGGAGCATCCCTGAGCCCTGGACCCTGGCTTACGTTTTAAGTGGCCATCATTCAAGTAATTTTAACCACATCAGTGGAAATGGAGTGCAGGATCCAGGGATGAGTTCTAACTGCTGTGAACACTAAATGAACCCATAATAAAGTATGGCCATTGGTCTGCATAGGAGACCCATCTAGAAAGTGGGGGAGTGGGCATGTCCTGTTTAATGTGGGCCTTCATTTTATTTAACTTTCTGCATACAAATTTAGAAAACTTTCCTGCTACAAAAAAAAAAAAATTTTTTTTTTAAAGTAAGGCTTTCTGAGAATACACGTGTGGGCAGAACAAGTTCCATGGACCTACATGAGGGAGCCCGTGGTGCTGGCCAGCTTCTACCTTCACCACCCAGGAGTAAGGCAGGAGTGGGCAGTCATGTAAACTGTCTAGGCTGCTACCCTGAACTCAGGTCAGGTACCTGGCTTAGGGCAACTCTGTCGGTTCGGTGGCTTCTGGAGTGAACGGGATGTCAGGCTGCTACCCTGAACTCAGGTCAGGTACCTGGCTTAGGGCAACTCTGTCGGTTCGGTGGCTTCTGGAGTGAACGGGATGTCACGTGCTAAGAGGCCCAGTCGGCTTTGGTGGAGGCTGCCTAGGCAAGTGAGTGATCAAGCCCACCCTCAGCTTCTCTGGGGTGTGACACTCACAGGCAGGATGAGAAAGGATCCCTGTGGGGTGAGCCAGTCTGCCTGCTGCCTGTGGTGCCAAGTACACAGGAGACAGAGTGGACCCTCTCAGGTGAACCTTCTTCCAGGAGATCCAAGACCAGAGGTCTGGGGGCCAGTGAATGGGGTAGATGAATGGGTCTGTCTGGGTCACACAACTGCTGAAAGCTGACTGGAAACCTTCTAGACAAAAACCTGCTTTACTTGATGAAAAGAACTTCAGAAAGCAAATGAACACACTAGGCAGAAAAGCTACCACCATCTTTTCTGGCTGCTTTTGCTGGGTGCTTGGACTGAGGCCTTAGTGGGACAGTGACATCAAGAAAAGCCTGAGGAAGCTGCAAAGGGCCAACCCCCACCCCCGGTTTGGAGTACTGCTGCCCAGGGAACAGTCTCCTAGAGGCAGGAAGCAAAGATGAAGCTGTCACTCAGCAAGTTCCTGTTTGTCCTTCCGCCAGCAGGCTCAAGAGAGCTAGTCTATGGACAAGCCAGCCACACATCAGCCTTAAGACACACACCTGCCATCAGGTCCCAGTCCTCAGGAGAGGCAGCTGGCAACTGTTCTGTGCTTTGGCCTTAACAGCCTGTGTGAAGCAGGGGACAGAGCCCAGCCTCTCCTTTCCTCAGGGGGATAGCTTTAGGGACCATAAAGTTCTTTCAGATAACAGAATCCCTCACTGTGGGCTTTCTGGGAACCAGGGCACTGGGGTGTGCATCCCACGCCCTCTCAACTACCTTCCTCTGTGATTCACCAGGCAGGGCTTGTAGGTCATGCCTCCACCAGCTTTCTACTTTGCTTTCTCAGTGCCCCCAAGGCCAGGTGGGCCCCGACCACCACCACGTGGACCCACCAGGCTACCCAACCTGGGGTTATAGGAGCGGGGCTTCCTGTACTTTGGGTCTGGTTTTAAAGAAACATTGCCTATACATCAGAACTTGAGCCTCGGTTCTTCTGGTGAATAGACAAATTAAAGTTTAAGCAAAAGGATCCCATCAAGGTCTTTCTTTAGGAGAAAGGTAACAGCCATTTGGGCTCAGCCAGCAGACAGTGAAACCTCAGAGGGTAGGCACAGCAGAGCAACTACAAATGTGCCTAGATCACATGTCCACAAACCCAAGAGAATGCACCAGTTATTTTTAGCCTTATGGGAAAACAAGCCACTTGTGTAAGCCAGCCCACTTGCTATTGTCTGCAGAAGATGCCAAGTTTGCTAAAAGCCAGAGTCCCAGAGTGCACAGCCCCGTAGCATGTCTGCAGGGAGGACTGAGGGGAGCTGCCTGAACGGATGCCCTCTGGGAATTATGCTGGGAGTGAGGAGCTGCAAGGGGGAGTGTGATTCAAGCCATGCTGTGGCTGGGCCTGCAGAGGAGAGCCTCAGGGCTAGGCTCACATCAGTGGACTGGGGGTTGGGGGGTGTCTTGAAGCCAACGGCGGTATGCTTTCATTAAAGCCAGCAGTGTCTGTGAACAAGCAACAATGTGCTAGGAATGTGGTGGAGGCTTGCAGGCCCCCAACACAGACTGCTACAGAGGGGAGCCTGCAGAGTGGCTAGCCTGCAAAGCAGCCAGCAGACATCCCTCTACCCAGGAATGTACACAGGGCCGAGACTCCTGCACCTGCTTGTAGATCCTGAGGACACTATGAAGAGGTCATCTTGCCACTGACATCTCTATACACAGCTGAATTCACTGAGCTCAGTTCAGCTCTCAGGGACTGGGGACAGAAGGAAGGCTACCAATGTCAGCCTTGCCAAGGTAGCCCCTGAAGTGGCAGAGGTGTGGGTGATTCTTAGTGACATGGGAGAGCTGGTGGGCCCACCTTTCAGTCAACACAACCACCAAATGCCTACCCAATATGGATGGCTTCTGGTCATCCCTAACTATCCCCTGATCCCGAAAAATGGGACATGGATTATCCCAGAATCCCTGCCAGTGCCCCAAATGGATTAAGGCCACACGGTCTGCTGTCACTACAAGAGGTGTCTCCCGAACCTTCCCAAGCCTGGGCCAGGGAGACCTGGGAGAGAAGGCACGGAGTAAACTAAGTAAAGGAGGCTTTGGGTAACTCCCCAGAAGGAACCTGAGCGAGGCTATAAGGGGGCTCAGGCCCCCGGCATCCTACCTGAAGGGTGCAGCTGGCCCAGGCCTACTGGAAAATGGTGGCTACCCAGCACTCCATAAGGAACAAAGAGGAGGACACCACACCGAAAACCTGTTTTGGGCTATAGTAGTTCCATGGAACTGGTGGGAGGCCAGCTGTCACCTGTGAGGTGTGGCCAAGTTGCCTTCACAAATTTGGGCACTACAGGGTGATGGCTGGTTCCTTTGAAAATGGGTGGGCTCCATTTTTTGGAGGAGCCTCTGTCAGACCCAGGAGCCAGGTCCCCCTTGGAGTGACCTAAGGCCTAGAGGAGTGCCTCCACCCCAGGCCAGGGCCCTCAGTTGTTCTCTATCTGCTCAATGTCCAGCTCGCCATCCAAAGAGCAGAGGCTGTTCGTGCAGGCTCCCCGGTCCCGCCAGGCTGTGGCCGGATCCCCCTTCCTGCAGCAATCCTCATCTAGACTGCAGCCATCTGACTCGTCACAGGATAGGTCCTCCTGGCAGGTGAACTGGTCATCAAAGGAGTGGGGAGCAGGCTCAGGAACAGGCTCAGGAACAGGGGTCCCAGCAGGAGTCCTGCCCCCTGGGCTGGAGGCTGAGAGCAATGCGGTCCAGGATCGGGTACTGCTGACGAGGGCAAAGGGGCTCTGGGAGCTGTGGTCGTCCACCCCCATGTTCAGGCAACTGAGGCTGCTGAAGGTCTGACAGTTCTGTGGAGGAAGAGATACAGTGGTCAGTGAAGAGGCCAGACTCGCTTTGGAACCTCAGACCACACATCCTACAAAACCACACAAAGCCTAGTTGGTAGTTAATCTGCCAGGCTGTAGCAAGATGACCAAGTCTGAGGATGGTTCATGAAGAAGTGCCTCTGGCCACTGAACACAACCTGTGGCCAGTCACTACATAAAAGGCAAAAATGCGATGAGGTCCAGCTTGTGGGCAGCTGTGGTGAGGTGGGCAAACCTCAGACTTAATAGGTGGCCTGGTAACAAGATGTCCGATCTAAGGCTATTTCATCACAGGTGTCCTTTGTCCAACCAGGACCTACTCCCTCTTCAGTGTGCACATCCTTACCTAACATGATGTGTGCAGTCAGCCCTCAGTTGAGAACTATACCTGCTATGGTGTAAATGCTCAGCAGCGGCTGCTAATACTGTGCTCTTCGCTCTTTATGTGCCGATACAGTGTTTTTTCCTGAGTGTTTTTTTTTTTTAAAGATTTATTAATTTATTTATTTAATGTATGAGTACATTGGCTGTCTTCCAACACACCAGAAGAGGGCATCAGATCCCATTACAGATGGTTGTAAGACACCATGTGGTTGCGGGGAATTGAACTCAGGATCTCTGGAAGAGCAGTCAGTGCTCTTAACCGCTGGATTTTCTCTCTAGCCTCTTCCTGAGTGTTTTTTTAATCTGAGGTTTTGACTGAGTCTGAGAAGACAGTTTAAGGTCTGTGTGAAGAACAGATACAAGACTTTTTTCTTGGTGGTACTGGAGGCTGGACATCCAGAGCCTTCCATGTGCTAACTTTATCCTCTACCTGAACTACATCCCCAGCCCCACATGAATACCCATGGCCACACTGTATTAAATAAAACTAGTGAATGACCCAGATTCCACATGTCCTTTCAGACAAGAGACACAGACTAGGGTGGCAGTGAGCTCACTAACACAATATCATGTTTTTTACGAGAAGGGGGCCAAGTTAGATGGAATCAGCACCAGGCTACGCTGTGGCCATAACCCCTACCCTACCCACTTCCTCTGTCCAGAGAGAGGTGGGGCGGGGCAGGGCAGGGAAGGGCATTTGAGATCTTTATCTGATGTCTTAATTGAGTACTATCAGAACCATTCGGGGATCTGGTCTTATTTGAGTTCTGGGTTCCTCCTGAAGCTGAAGAAGCTGGTATCTAGAGGACAGTACTTTTGACCCACACTGATCTGCAGCAGGAGGAGCAGGCTCGACTGCCTCTAGCCCTCAGCCGCTGGGGGCCTCAGTGGCCTCATCGGAAGGAGGTGTTATTTATAGTAACAGCCGTAGGGAGGAAGTGTGGCTGCACAAGAGCTTCTCCCTGGTGAGGCACCAGGGATAGTGAAGGCAGCATCGAAGACAGTACTGTCTTAAGCCACTGACCGGAGTGTCAGGTGGTGCCACCAAACCATAGATTCAACAACACAGTTCGAATGTGGGTCTCCTAAGCAGACGTGGACAGGGGCTGTTGCAGCAAGGGGCACTCATGGCCCACCTGACTTCCCTCAAAGGCCCTGTAGCAACTGGGGAAAGAGGCTTTGGCTTTTCCCCAGTGCACAGGAACTTAATAGCACCTTCTGCCTCTGACCTGCCAATGAAAGGCACAGACCTGTCCCAAGGGCCCCAATCCTTTCAAAGGCCAAAGTGTTTGAAATAAAGATGTCTGCTGGCTGCCACTGCAAACAGGCTATTAAAACAGGCTCAACAGACAGAAGATGAAAGGTGCTCTCTCTAGGGGAAGGTGGCTGTGCCTGTCACAGGCACACACACTGTTCCTGACACTCTACAAAAGACACCCTCCTGATTGGTTCACTTTTCTTGGGCTCTTTCAATTAACAAAGAAAGGAGAGGCCAACAAGCTGGTTCACTGGACAAAGACAAGGCACTAAGCCTGATAACCTGAATTCAATCCCTAGAGAACTGACCCCCCAAAAGTTGTTCTCAGACTTCCACAAGCTCACAACAGTAAACACACCCATCCACAATTTGCCTAATAAATAAATATCAAGAAATAAATAAAAGAGAAAACAACAGGCTGAGGTGCTGAGGGGCTCAGCTCTGGGTTTCAGGCCAGAAGACCCCCCAGCCAGCTGTAAACCCCTGCTGATGCTGGGATTTGCTGTCTAGTGTAAACCCATAGTCACAGGATGCATTCCTTCATTGCCACAGCAATATCTGGGCACACCTCAGAGGTCCCTTCTGCCTTCCAGGCTACTGGCCTGAGTTGAGTGAGACATCATGGCACAAGAAAGATGGATCAGTAATGGCAATGCTTTCCTGGGACAAGCTGAGTGGGTAGAGGAGGCCTAGGGGTGAGGCCAAGACTAGTCAAGGACTCAGGAGCTCACAGAGCCCAACCCCCTCTCCTGCATCTCTGGATACGTAAGTACTGCATCTTTTTGCCTGAACAGGTGTGTAATTGTAAACAGCAATGTTTACACCTGAGAGCCTCAAGTCCTCGCTGACTGCTCTGGCTGGGTGATGCCAGCACTACTTGAGTATCACCACACCTGTCCACTGTGCCAGATACCAGATGCCACAACATGCCTCACTCTTCTCTGTGAGCTCTAAAGTGAGCAAGGGCAGGGCCTGGGGATAGATCCCAAAAGAAATACCCCACCCTAGTGCTCTAGGGCTGTGCCCTCCTTCTTATCTTGCTGGAATCATCCTGTCTCATCTTGATCTTGCCCAGCAGATGCATATGTGGCCAGATTGTGTGTTCCAAATTCATATGTCAGTGCCTAGAGAATCAAGAAGCGGGGTCATTGGTGGGAGCTGAGGTCACAGGGTTAGAGCCCCTGGTGAGTTGAGAATTAACTGTAAGGATGAGAAACCCCCCCCCCTACCCCTTTGTCGTGTCAGAATCACAAGAAGAGGGCGCAATCCCTAGCAGGCATGGCCCCTTTAGTGCAGGGACAATGACCTTCCAGGCCTCTAGAACCAAAGCCCACTCTGTTGTTCCTAAGTTACTGGCTGTAGGGGTCTCCTGTTACAGTGAAAACACTAGCAGTTATGTTAAGCATGTGACATAGCCCATGGTGGAGTACCAGGGACCCATTTGCTGGACCTAAAATCTACCAAGGTCACTTGGCCATTTCAGAAGTAAGGTCGGCCTCATATGGCATCATGGCTTCAGGCAAGCTATCTCAACCCCTGAACGTTGGTCTGTCTGTTAAATATGGGTGGCCAAGAGCATCCTGGGGTCATGCCTCCCCCAACAGTCTACAATAACAGATTTTTCTTTCTTCATAGCAGGGTGGGAAGCTATGAGGCCTGGGTGATGCATTTTGTTCCAGGCAAACCACAGACTACCACAGAAAACCCCCAGTAGTCCTCAGAGTCATTTATCTGTCCCCTGCCTGCAAAGCCAGTGTCATTTGGAAAACTTTGATGACTCAGAATTCAGTCATTTGGCCAAAGTGAAAAATGAGAACCACCACATAATCCAGTGGCAAGACCCACCCGCCAGGGGACACTGTGCCTGTGGCCACAGTGGGGCAGTGAGCCTGCTGTCCAGAATCTCAGCCCATTGGTGGGTAAGACACTCAGGCAGTCACACATGGAGTTCACCCATGCTCAGACCCACCACATCTTCAGCACTGCTTGCCTCCCCTCTTCTAGCAGCTCCTGCCGTTCCCATGCGTGAGGAGGCCTATGTCCCCTCAAAGGTCTGGGAGAAAGCAGAGTGGTAAGACTCAAAGGGCCACATGAACCTATCATTCCAAGTTGAAATTGCTGCTCTAGGCCTTACTTTGCCTCGCCTAACAACTTTTGTTCTTGAGGCCCGCCAAGAAGGCCTGCAGGCTCAGTGGAAACTGTCCTTCCGGCCCTGAGCTAATGACCAGAGATACCAAGCCCACTCTTAGAGTCCACAAGAGGGATTATAGAACAAAGCTGTTCCCAGGGCACTTTTCTATAAAACCAAGCTGACTCGAGCTCTAGCCAGGCACAGCAGAGGCTCTAGCTCAGCCCCAGCCCCAGCCTCCTTGGGCTTGCTGGAAACCACTGATGCATCTTCCTTCCCCCAGCTGCAGGACCTTTCTGTACACAGACTTACTGCAACATGTTACTTCTGGGTAGGAGGCTCTGGGCTGAGCAGAGATAAAGGTGGCTTGCTCCTGGGGTCCTTGCTTTCCTGGTATAAACTGAAGCCCAATCCCTCGAGGGAAACACATCAAACCAACATACCCTTGGCCCTGCTGCCTGGACTGGGTGACTGCCCTACATGGCCCTGTGCTGGGATCAGCCTGTTCTCTGCCCCAGGTGCTATGGGCCAACATGTCAAGCATGACGATGGGATCCCAGAAAGGTCTTCTGAGGTACTCAACCATCTGTTTCCTCAGCAATGACACGGAAGGCCTGAGCAGAGCAGGTGTCAGCAAAGCTCCCCTGCGCCCCCTAGAGAATACTGCCTGGGTGCCAAGGGCCCCAAGCTTATAAGTCCTGTCCCTCATACTTAGACGTGGGCATCTGGGGACGCAGACAGACCAGCTGGTGTGTGTGGGCTGGGGGTGTTTGCCTAGGAACAGATGGCCCAGCATCCTTCTCACTCTGTTGGAGGCCTCAGAGGAGGAGTACAGGCCACCCAGATTCTACAGCCACAGGGTCTGGGCTTCTCTGTTGCCCTCACCTGAGAAGTGCACTGCTGATCTTCGTCCAGCTATTTCAATGGGTTACTTTAAGGAATGCAAAGGCAATGAGGCAGACTGGGGTTGAGGGTGTCTGCTGATGTCTTACCTAGTTCCCTTGGCCCACAAAAGCACCTGCTTGCTTGGCTGCTACCTGCTTACAGCTGTCCTTTTTAGAATAGCTGGGGGCCAAGAAGCATGGAGGACAGCTTTCTCATAGAGGCAATCCCAGCTCAAGATGGACTGTCAGAGGTGGAAGGAGTATTATCGTGCAACCAGTGGAATGCCATCTCAAGTACTAGCCATGCTACCTGAGCTAGAGGCAGAGGCCCAACTCCTGTGTTGCTTCTCTTCACGGTCTTTCCCTGTCCTGTAAAGCTTCCCTGCCCTCTACCTGGTTTCTTCAAAAGCCTCCCTCCACCAACCACCTGCTTAATCCCCAACTCAAGCTTTGTTTCTTGGAACTGAAACATGGTGCTTAAGATTGGACACATGTGACCACCAGGTCTGTCACGTATTTGCTTCCCAGTGCCTCTGTTCCTCAGGCCCTGAGCAGATGCTGCTGCTGGGCCCAGTCTGTCTAGGGTCCAGTGGTTGGCACTAGCTGCCTTGAGTCTTCCAGGAAGTCATGGCTGCTGGAGACACCAGCCTCTGAGCAGCCAGTGTGTCCTATACACAGGTGCTACGTGAGGATGTCTGAGAGTAACAGGCTGCGTACACCAGGCACCAGGCGCAAGCTTGCTTTCCCTTGGACAGAAAGTATCCAATCCCCCCCAACCCCACCCCGCCACCACCACTCTTCAAGACTGCCATGCTTGCCTCGCTTTTTAATGCCATCCCCTCCCTTTTTTAATGAACAAATAAGAACAATGTTAAGGGGCTGGGAGACAGCCCTGTCACTAAAATGCTTGCCACATAAGCACAAGGACCTGAGTTGGATCTTCACAATCCCTGTGCTTTTGACTTTGTTTTGTTTTTAAAAGCCAGGTGTGGTGCTGTGTGCTTGTAATCCCAGAGCTAGGGACCAAGGAGACACAGATCCTTGGGGCCTGCTGGCTAGCAAGCATGACCTAAGGTCCAAACCAGAGAGAGGCCCTGTCAAAAAAACAAAACAAACAAAAAAACAAAAAAACCAGGGTGGGGGGCTGGAGAGATGGCTTAGTGGCACTGCTGCTCTTGCAGAATGCTGGGTGTAATCCCAAGCACCCACCACATGTCATGGTAAAACCACCTGCAACTCCAGTTCTAGGGGGGCCCCCACAGGCTGCTGCACACATGGGGTGCATACAAATTCATGAAAGCATGCATACATACCCATGAGAAGAGAATGAATTGAATAAATGAATAAATGGGGCGGGAACTGAGAAACACCACCCAAGGCTAACTTCTGGCTTCCACATGTACACACACACACACACACACACACACACATCTGAATATGCTCACACATGTGTACCTGTACATGCACAAACACATAAATAAAGATTTTAAAAAGGAGACATTTTAGTCCCCATATTCTAGCTCTTAGGGCCACCTCACATCTTCCTTAAGATGTCACCATCACAAAGCCAGTCTGTGCAGCCAGGTGGGTAGCCTGGCTCAGCTGACCCTGCATGAGGCTGGGCCCTTGGATTTGCCTGAGTGGAGCCATTTCCTCCCCAGCAGACACTTGGACAACAGAACTGTGCAAGCATCTCAAAACAATAGGCCACGAGACAAGTGTTCTATGTCTCCTTTGTGCTGGGGCTGACAAAGCATGTAGTTTCCTGGATTTGGTTTTGATTTGTTTATTTATTTATTTATTTATTTTGAGACAGAATCTCACTGTGTAGCTCTGGCTAGCCTAAAACTCACATAGATCCACCTGCTCTGCTGCCTGAGTGCTGGGGTTAAAGGCCACCATGCCTGGCTTTTGACACATACTCTTAAGCAGGGTCAGCAGCACCACACCCAACCCACTTCTGTGTAGTGCTCACCTTTGGGCCTTTTAAAGCCTGGATGGCCTCCTGACACTCAGGAATGTAGGAAATGTTGGCTGGAAAACTGGGTGAGAGCCAGGATGCCAGGGTGCCAGGACTGAGGACAGAAGGGGCTCTGAGAGCACCGCTGACTTGTCACCAAAGATTCCGGACTCTTCCCAGATCACAGGCTCTAGAAGCCAACAGACTAATGGGGGGTGGTAAATACCTGCTGTGTGGAAGCCAGCCCTGTAACTGGGAAGGTTCCTGCCTTCCTTTGTGGGCCACTGCTTCCCAATGTCCCTTCAAATGCCCTGCAAGCACCTGCTTCATGCTGGGAGATTGTGGCCACCCCACTAGGACCTATACCAATGAGCAACAGACTATAGGGCCTATCTCAGAGGCTCAGGCACTCAGTTGTCCTTTCTTACTAACAGGGGACCAGGGACCAGGAGACATGATGTGCTTCAAAACTCTGGGAGTTGCCTCTAGGCCAGAAAGCCACAGGGATGCTATATGGCTGCTAAATCCTGCCATTCTCAGAGCCACCACAGGAAAAGCACCACAAAGCTTTGAGAAGCCCCCTTCAGGAAAAACCTTCCTATCCACAGTCACTCTGGACCTTGGCTTTCTCTGTTCTGGAACTCCCTTGCTGTACCTCTGGGGACCGCCCTCCTGTTATATTCTACATGTTATGCTCTAGTTTTGGGTAATGCTGGAGGCTCCAGGACCAGATGGTAGAATGGACTTGAAGAAGATGACCTAATATAGACCTTGTCATTTTTGGAACAGGCATAGCCCCCTAAGAACCTAGGAACATGAAAAACAGACCAAGGGCCAGCGGCCTTAGCCAGAGATAGCAGTACCAGACCCATGAGGAATAAAAGGTCCATCAGAGTCCCTGATATCACCCATCAAATAGAGGGCTGTCAGGGAGGGGCTGTTTTGTAACAGGAAACGCCCAAGCTAACCATGTGACTCAGATTTCTTTTTTTTTTTTTTTTTTTTTTTTTAATATTTTTATTACATAATTTCCTCAATTACATTTCCAATACTATCCCAAAAGTCCCCCATAGCGCCCCCCACTTCCCTACCCACCCATTCCCATTCTTTTGGCCCTGGCATTCCCCTATATTGGGGCATATAAAGTTTGCAAGTCCAATGGGCCTCTCTTTCCATTGATGGCCGACTAGGCCATCTTTCGATACATATGCAGCTAGAGACAAGAGCTCCAGGGTTCCGGTTAGTACATCATGTTGTTCCAACAATAGGGTTGCAGATCCCTTTAGCTCCTTGGGTACTTTCTCTAGCTTCTCCATTGGGAGCCCTGTGATACATCCAATAGCTGACTGTGAACATCCACTCCTGTGTTTGCTAGGCCCCGGCATCGTCTCACAAGAGACAGCTATATTTGGGTCCTTTCAGCAAGATCTTGCTAGTGTATGCAATGGTGTCAGCGTTTAGAAGCTGATTATGGGACGGATCCCTGGATACAGCAGTCTCTAAATGGACCATCCTTTCATCACAGCTACGAACTTTGTCTCTGTAGCTCCTTCCCTGGGTGTTTTGTTCCCAATTCTAAGAAGGTGCACAGTGTCCACACTTTGGTCTTCATTCTTCTTGAGTTTCATGCGTTTAGCAAATTGTATCTTATATCTTGGGTATCCTAAGTTTTGGGCTAATATCCACTTATCAATGAATACATATTGTGTGAGTTCTTTTGTGATTGTGTTACTTCACTCAAGATGATGCCCTCCAGGTCCATCCATTTGGCTAGGAATTTCATAAATTCATTCTTTTTAATAGCTGAGTAGTACTCCATTGTGTAAATGTACCATAATTTCTGTATCCATTCCTCTGTTGAGGGACATCTGGGTTCTTTCCAGCTTCTGGCTATTATAAATAGGGCTGCTATGAACATAGTGGAGCATGTGTCCTTCTTACCGGTTGGGACATCTTCTGGATATATGCCCAGGAGAGGTATTGCTGGATCCTCCGGTAGTACTATGTCCAATTTTCTGAGGAACCGCCAGACTGATTTCCAGAGTGGTTGTACAAGCTTGCAATCCCACCAACAATGGAGGAGTGTTCCTCTTTCTCCACATCCTCGCCAGCATCTGCTGTCACCTGAATTTTTGATCTTAGCCATTCTGACTGGTGTGAGGTGGAATCTCAGGGTTGTTTTGATTTGCATTTCCCTGATGATTAAGGATGTTGAACATTTTTTCAGGTGCTTCTCTGCCATTCGGTATTCCTCAGGTGAGAATTCTTTGTTCAGTTCTGAGCCCCATTTTTTAATGGGGTTATTTGACTTTCTGGAGTCCACCTTCTTGAGTTCTTTATATATATTGGATATTAGTCCCTTATCTGATTTAGGATAGGTGAAGATCCTTTCCCAATCTGTTGGTGGTTTTTTTGTCTTATTGTTGGTGTCTTTAGCCTTGCAGAAGCTTTGTAGTTTCATGAGGTCCCACTTGTCAATTCTCGATCTTACAGCACAAGCCATTACTGTTCTATTCAGGAATTTTTCCCCTGTGCCCATATCTTCAAGGCTTTTCCCCACTTTCTCCTCTATAAGTTTCAGTGTCTCTGGTTTTATGTGAAGTTCCTTGATCCACTTAGACTTGACCTTAGTACAAGGAGATAGGAATGGATCGATTCGCATTCTTCTACATGTTAACAACCAGTTGTGCCAGCACCATTTGTTGAAAATGCTGTCTTTCTTCCACTGGATGTTTTTAGCTCCCTTGTCGAAGATCAAGTGACCATAGGTGTGTGGGTTCATTTCTGGGTCTTCAATTCTATTCCATTGGTCTATTTGTCTGTCACTATACCAGTACCCTGCAGTTTTTATCACAATTGCTCTGTAGTAGAGCTTTAGGTCCGGCATGGTGATTCCACCAGAGGTTCTTTTATCCTTGAGAAGAGTTTTTGCTATCCTAGGTTTTTTGTTATTCCAGATGAATTTGCAGATTGCACTTTCTAATTCGTTGAAGAATTGATTTGGAATTTTGATGGGGATTGCATTGAATCTGTAGATTGCTTTTGGCAAGATAGCCATTTTTACAATGTTGATCCTGCCAATCCAATCAAACTCAGGGGTGAAATCAACCAAGTGGAAACAAGAAAAACTATTCAAAGAATCAACCAATCAAGGAGCTGGTTCTTTGAGAAAATCAACAAGATAGATAAACCCTTAGCCAGACTCACTAGAGGGCACAGGGAAAGCATCCTAATTAACAAAATCAGAAATGAAAAAGGAGACATAACAACAGATCCTGAAGACATCCAAAACACCATCAGATCCTTCTACCAAAGGCTATACTCAACAAAACTGGAGAACCTGGATGAAATGGAGAAGTTCCTAGACAGATACCAGGTACCAAAGTTGAATCAAGATCAGGTTAATGATCTAAACAGCCCTATATCCCCCAAAGAAATAGAAGCAGTCATTAATAGTCTCCCAACTAAAAAAAGGCCAGGACCAGATGGGTTTAGTGCAGAGTTCTATCAGACCTTCAAAGAAGATCTAATCCCAGTTCTTCACAAACTATTCCACAAAATAGAAACAGAAGGTACTCTACCCAACTCATTCTATGAAGCCACAATTACTCTGATACCTAAACCACAAAAAGACCCAACAAAGATAGAAAACTTCAGACCAATATCCCTTATGAATATTGATGCAAAAATCCTCAATAAAGTTCTTGCTAACCGAATCCAAGAACACATCAAAACAATCATCCATCCTGACCAAGTAGGTTTCATCCCAGGGATGCAGGGATGGTTCAATATACGGAAATCCATCAACGTAATCCAGTATATAAACAAACTCAAAGATAAAAACCACATGGTCATCTCCTTAGATGCGGAAAAAGCATTTGACAAGATCCAACACCCATTCATGATAAAAGTCTTGGAAAGATCAGGAATTCAAGGCCCATACCTAAACATGATAAAAGCAATCTACAGCAAACCAGTAGCCAACATCAAAGTAAATGGTGAGAAGCTTGAAGCAATCCCTCTAAAATCAGGGACTAGACAAGGCTGTCCACTTTCTCCATACCTATTCAACATTGTACTTGAAGTCCTAGCCAGAGCAATTCGACAACAAAAGGAGATCAAAGGGATACAAATTGGAAAAGATGAAGTCAAAATATCACTTTTTGCAGATGATATGATAGTATATATAAGTGACCCTAAAAATTCCACCAGAGAACTCCTAAGCCTGATAAACAGCTTCGGTGAAGTAGCTGGATATAAAATTAACTCAAACAAATCAATGGCCTTTCTCTACACAAAGAATAAACAGGCTGAGAAAGAAATTAGGGAAACAACACCCTTCTCAATAGTCACAAATAATATAAAATATCTTGGCGTGACTCTAACTAAGGAAGTGAAAGATCTGTATAATAAAAACTTCAAGTCTCTGAAGAAAGAAATTATAGAAGATCTCAGAAGATGGAAAGATCTCCCATGCTCATGGATTGGCAGGATCAACATTGTAAAAATGGTGACTCAGATTTCTTAAGGACTGGCTAGAGCAATGCTCATTGGCTCAAACCTTCCAGACAGGCCAGAGCCTGGCCCTACTCCAGTCAACTCATTGCTCCCAACATGTGCTCTGGACCATGCAGTCATGTGAACGCCCTCTCCTGCCAACTGTTCTGGCTACCCAAGCTCCTACCTCTCTTTTTTCACTGGCATGCTTGCTCCCTAGTACACTCAACCTTGCACGCCTCGTTTTGGAGCAGGCCTCACGTTCCTATTTGTACTCTGTTCCCTGCCAACGATACAGGGAACCCTGATCGTGCCCACAACCATACAGGGAACCCTGATCATGCCCCACAACCTAGTTCAGGGACTGCCTCACAGTGTTACTGAAGGGCCCCCACCTAGAGTGGGTAAGAAAAGACCTTGGAGGTCTAGAAGCCTGCAGAGTTTCTGAATGGTTAGCCAGTGTCTCCTCTCTGCTGCCACCCAACAGGACACATGAAGGTTTCTGTTCCTGCTCTAGGCCCCAGGATGGCAGATGGCATGCCTGAACACAGAGGGTGTGGAAGCCAACTCCAAGGGCCTCCCTAAGCCCTCACAATTGGAAAACAAACACTTCGTTTCTTCAGTGAGCATTGCATTCAGCGCACACTCAGGAAGGAGTCTGTGACTCCACTTCCCTCAGCTTGGGGTGAAGAAAACTCTTTGCTTAACAAAAGTTAAGGGATCTTCCCAAAGCACACAGGGCTCTGGCTAGGGGCCCAAGCCAATGCTGTCACAGCCCACAGCCTTCAGGGCAGTCCTGGCCAGCAGAGTCCTGGAGCAGCCTCCACAGCAGCTCTGGGGCACACAGGTGGGTCCTGGCCCTCAGAGAGGGTGATGGGCCCTGGCTGTCTGCAGCTACTTAGAAGCTGTGTATTCTAAGAGATTGCAACTGGACCCAGGAGGCAGGACTGTTGTGCACCAGGGTCTTCTCAGCTCTATCTCTAGAGCTGATTGTTGCCATTCTAGGTATTGTGAGCCATGGAATGTAACTCAGGGAATGGGAATCCATACTGGAAAAGTGAGCGAGTCTCAGCCAGTGGCAACCATCTTACTCTACAGATGGCCCAATCCAGGCTGAAGGAGGAAGAGGCTTGCCCCAATTTTCACACCTAATGGATGTACAATCAGATCTCACAACTTCTGCAACAGGCCTAGGAGTGAGTGTGAGTGTCTGAGTGTGAGTGTCTGAGTGTGAGTGTGTGAGAGAGGAGGGTGGGAGGGAGGGAGGGAGGGAGAAGAAGAAGGGAGGGAGAGAGAGAGGGAGAGGAGAAAGAGAGGAGGAAGAGAGAGAGAGAGAGAAGGCAGGCACTAAAGGATGTGTGCTGTGTGGTTCTGTGTACACAGAATGTCAAGGATAAATAAGTTGCAGGCAGGACACAGATCAGTATTTGGCAAATCTGGGGAATAATAACCAGTAGGCACACCTCTGCTTTAAGAAGCAACAAAGTGTGGGGCTGGAGAGATGACTCAGTGGTTAAGAGCACTGACTGCTCTTCCGAAGGTCCTGAGTTCAAATCCCAGTAACCACATGGTGGCTCACAACCATCCATAATGAGATCTGATGCCCTCTTCTGGGGTGTCTGAAGACAGCTACAGTTTACTTACAGATAACAATAAATAAATCTTTTTTAAGAAAGAAAGAAAGAAAGAAAGAAAGAAAGAAAGAAAGAAAGAAAGAAAGAGTGTTTTAAAATCCATGTGGTAATGGAGCTCTGTGAATAAGCTGCAAACCACCCATTGTACATGGCAAATGTATGAGTAGCATGGTATATGAATTATATCCCAGTTAAGTACAAGAATGCCAGAGAGTCAGAAAACAAAGACCAAATTACGAATAAATATTTGTAACTCAAACCGCAACCGAAGTTAATCTCCCTAACGTTCACTTGGGAAGAGAAATACCAACAGCTGTTTGTAAAAAGGGCAGTGAAAAGAACACAGACAAGTCCACACAAATAATCTGCAAAAAGACACTCGACTGCTCTGGAAATGCAAGCTCAACTAACAGCAGTGAGCTGTGCTGTGGGAGACAGGGGCAGGAGAGTTCGTGTACATGTGAGGTCCCGGCCTGCTCTACATGGTAGGTCCTAGGTCAACCAGAACTACATAGCAAGACCTTGCCGCAAAAAGAGGAAGGGGGGGAGGAAGACAGGGAGCACAGAAAAACAGCTCTTTACCTACTATTCTGCTGGCAAAAAAACTAACGTTTGAGCAGGAGGTGGCAGAAAGCAGATCATGTAAATGTGGCCAATCACTACTCTTGTGACACGGGCCTTGCAACGTTCTCTAAAGCCACAGGCACAGACCACTTGTGACCCAGCAGTCCTACTGGAGGGAATATATCCTGTGGAAGGTAAGCTGCCCCATCCCAAAGGAGTCACTGGTGTTGAAGAACACAGCTGAAGAAGCCTGGATACAGCTTGGGGCCATGAGTGTGGCCGGGTAAAGCAGGTGGCCCACAAAATTAATAGCCTGCGTCTAGATGGGAATGTGGAGGAGGCAGCTCACGCCGGCCACAAAAGCACCAGTGGGGTGCTGGACTACAGACGTGGATCAGTTGTTAAGAAAAGCACTAGCTGTTCTTCCAGAGAACCAGGGTTCATTTCCCAGCACACACAATGGCTCATAACTGTCTGTAACTCCAGTTCCAGGGGGTATGACGCCCTCTTCTGGTCTCCATGGACACCAGGCATGCACATGATGCATGGACATACATGCAGACCAAACACCAATGCACATAAAATATATAGGTACAACTGGGGATATACAGTTTGAATCCTTCCTTATAAGAATGGAGAATGATGACTGGTAATCTCTGTGTGGCCTCGTACACAGGAGCATGATGTAATTTGGATACCGAATGTCTCCCAATGGTCCGCATGTTGAAGGCTCAGTGTCCAGCCTATGGCACTATTGGGAGATGCTGGAACTTTGGAGGTGTGTCTAACTTTTTGACACTGTGATACAACACTGTCATCTACCAAGTTTGAGAAATGCACAAGTGAGTTACCCAAAAGTAAACAAAGTATCCATAGAAATGTCTCATAAAGCTTTAAGTACGTTTATGATTTTTTGCATCGTGCTGTATTCACAGCTAGAGGGGAAGAGTTGGACAAACCTGCTACAGGGTGGGGCCTCGTGTTAGCAAGCTAGGCCCTGGGGGTGTCGTGCCCTTGAAGGGAAAACTGGGACCTTATTCCGCCTTTTCTCTTCCCAGTTGCTGTGAGCTAGACAGACCCCTTCTGCCACACACTCTGCTCTCGGCAGTCTGTGCTGCCACACAGACCCGAGACACCACCCCCTGATAGACCGCCCCTCCCTTTCAATTGTTCATCTCTGGTACTTTTGCCACAGTGATAGAAAACTGAAACTTGGATGATATGAGGGCTTCTTTGTACCCACTCTTAATTTTTAAACTCTGATGTACTTTCCAAAAATGTAACTGTATAGTTATTTGTTACGAATTTCCTCTGAAGGAGAAGACTCCACAAGTTAGGGATGAAGGACAAAAACCTTTGGCCAACTTGTGTGGTTTTTTTTTTTTTTTTTTAAGAACTCTTCACCCCGTCTCCGTGTTAAAGCATTTTGTTGCATTTCCTTCAAAGCTCATCTCTTTTCCTTTCATGTTCTCTATTGGTAAAAAAAAAAAAAAAAAACAAACCTACTAGGCCCAGCTTTTGTTACCTAATATCACCAATTAAATCGAGTTGGGATGAGCAAACAAGAGAAAGGCACAAGAGCCAGGTGCCACACTTGTGTGGACACTTGCCTGTTTACGGTAAGGCCCAAGGCCTTTGCACACAGTCACTGGGCCCTTTTACAGAACACAGGATCAGAGGCACTCTGGGGGGCATTGCTGCTACGAGGTTTGCAGGGCGAGAATTGGGCTTCCTGTTCTAGGAAGAATGTGGCTTTTTAGACCCATGAGACAGTACCTGTCTCACTCGGATCTCCAGAGCGGGCAAGAAGAAGTCCCCTGGCCTATTACAGGGTCCTGAAGGAACACTTCAGCACAAATGTGAAAGACACATTTGGGGTGGTTGTCTACAATGTGTGTGGCAACAGTCCCCCGCTCCACCTGTCACATCTCTGCCCCTTCAGATAAGATGCAGAGACCAAGTTAAAAGTGCCAGACTCAAGTGGGGAGGGGAAACTCTAATTCCTAAAGAAAAGGCAGGCGAGCATTGAGGAAGCAATTGCCTCATTCCTGTGGCCTACCCACCTGAGCAGAGACAAGTCAGAAGCAGTCTCCAACCTCACAAGGCTGGCCTTAGAAGCCTTAGGAGCTGGTGAGGGTGTTTCCCCTCCCGCTCAGGGCCCAATCACAAGGGGATCTGCACGAATCCATGGGGGCAGCAGCTTCTCTGAGTCTCTGTCTATCACTGTCTAAGTAAAGGTATCTCCAAGGGTTGACCTTGCTGACCTCTTCTGGCTCTAGCCTACCATATACTGGGATCATCTGGGAGAGCCCGGCTTTTTCTGGGCCCATTTTCTGGAGAGAAACATCATAAGCCTGAGACTACAGGGACGTGACCTACAGGACAGGGGGTTCTACCCTGTCTGGACAGACTGGAATATAGACACCAACTGTAATGCCACTTGAGGCCTGGCATCAAATCCACTACAAACTTATAGGGATGGGGCAGTGGCTCCCAACAGGCATCTTCAGGCCAGACCTCATCTCACACTCCAGACCCAGTAGGTTTATCTCTGAAGATGTCACATGGTCCTCTTAGTTCTGTGTGTCTTTGGCACCTTTCTCCCCGACCCTCCAAAAAGAAAAGTGAATGTCTCACTCCAAGGCTAAAGCATAGGCCTGCTAGATACTGTGAGGCCTGGTAGCCTCTTAGCTGTGCCCTAAAATCCCTCAAGCTTCCTTCCCTAGGCATGCTGAACTCCCTTCCTTCCCAGTATGACCTCCTCAGGGAAAAATCACCCCCTCCACACATACTGTGTTCATAAACCTCTCTTACTTTGGAAATTCACCATATTTCTCATAGGCTGGCTAAAATGTCTACCAATCCTGCCTTTGCCCCAAGTCTTCCTGGAGCCTCTGCCCAGCAGGGGGACCTCATGTCCCCCATGCTGGAGCTCCAACACCTGGGCAGGCTGCAGAATCCTAGAGGAGATGGATGGGTGGGTGAAATCAATGAGAGGTTAAAAAAGATGGACCAGGAGCTGGGGTGAAGTTCAGTGGCGAGCCCTTGCCTGACATGTGTGAGGCCCCAGGAGGGAAGGGAAGCACACATTGGGGACATCCTGTCTCTAGCCTTACTCTTGGTACCTCTTTATACAAGCTGAGTTTCTCTGTGCAATCTGTAAAATGGGGAAACAAAACTGTATATTAAGGGGCTTGTATCCAAGCTCAGATGAGCCCATGCACAATCTCTGTTTCAGAAGGGTTTAAATAACATCTGACAGTGCCCAGCTGCAGCAGCCCTGAGAAAAGCAGAATGAAGGTCCACTCCCAAGTCACCAGGGGAGAACCTTTGGCATGCTGTGGAAAGGAAGGGCTACCCTGGCACTCACTGACCACTGGAGTCCTATGAGGCATGCCCAGGGCAGCATCCAGCGGGGCTTGGCCGGCATGTCCCAGCATGCCCAGGCAGAGCAAATGGCTGGGGGTGTGGCAGGCAACCCTGAGCACATTCTGCTTCTCTGGGCTCAGCTGGCTCCACCCACAGAGCCAGAGGTGAGTGGCAGGGACAGAGCATGGGGCTCTCTGATGATCTCTGAGCCTCGGAAGACCTGTGAGGGAGCTGCTTCTCTTGAGACTTTACCTGGAAGTAAATATAAAACACTTGCTTGGCTTTGGGATCCTGGAGAAACAGACAGTATGGACTCTCGCCCTCTAGGTACCTGCTGGGGATGGCCTGTCCTCTCACATTTTAAATAAAAACAATTCCATTTCTCCAACCGGATCTGATGTTGAGAGGGAGCGCAGGTGCCATGCTCCCGGGCACTCTGGACAGGGTTTGCAGTGTGGGGTTCCATTCTGTCTACTTATAGCAGGCCGGACCCTGGGCAGATCCCAGCAAAAGGTGGAGACTCTGGACAGGAGGACAGGTGTCAGGAGAACCTCAAGAGACTGTTAATGAGGAGGGTCCTTACTTTAGTGGTGAAGCCTGGTCCAACCTGGTACATGTTCCTCACAGACTCAGGAGAAGTCTTTACAACTCCATCTGAGTGGCTCATAGAGACATGAAGGGAATGGTGCTGCCAACCTTGGGGATGATCAGAGCATGTGCAAGCTCCAAACTCAAGGTGCACCCATTTGCATGAGCCACTGTGAGCTCTGGGAGGGCTGGCCAGTGCGGGTCTCTGTTGCTTTGAGTTTCCCAGGGACACACCTCAATACAACTGTGTATTTCCTGATAGGTTTATTTTATTTTTTCTCCTTTTGTTCATTTCTGTTTAAAAGTTTGGCAGGATCTAAAAACACAGCATTTGCATCCCTGGGCATTTAGAAGACCCTAGAGAATCCTGCCCTGCCGGGTGTGGCTGCCAGAGACATCTGTCCAGGAAAGCTGGGCCATGCATGGTCGATGAGTCCATGGGGACGGTCTCATTCTCAAGCCAACATCTTCTCTGGCTATTGTCATTTTCTAAAACGGCCGGCTTTAAGGGTAGGGTAGTGGGGGCAGAGTTTCAACAGATGGGCAGCCTGGCATGGCCCAGATGCTACCTTCACAAGGCTAAGACCTCTTTCCTACAGGACAGCCTGTCTGGAATGGTGGCCCGACAGACGGGTGTTCAAGCTATTTCACAGTCTTTGTGCTCAGTCACAACCACAGCCAGACTGGCTAACATCCTTTGGTAGCAATGTTCACCCAAACTGGACCCCCGCAGGCCAGTGCCCTCTAGAGACAAGGATACACTAATAACTGATGCTCACAGCCTACAAAGATGGCGACGTTGGGGAGACAAGTTGCCTTCTCTGCCTTGGTTCCCCCTGTGTTGGAGCCATGAATTTCCCTGTAATTATCTGGCAGGCAAGGCTGCTTCCAGAGGAATCTCTTAAAACTGGCACCCATCTCTGGCATCCAGGCTGGCTGCTTCTCCACTTCCTGTTTAACTCTGTCCTTTCTCTGCTAATTTCCACCACTGTCCCCTCTAAGTGAGACTTCCATTTTCACAGAAGCAAGAAAAACTGGCAGTTCTGAAGGGACTTCTGGGCCTGTCCCACCAGAACCGCTTACACAGCCCTATTTTCTCACTGCTAGCTTGAGAAGGTATTAGAAATCGAGGGAGAGAAAACGATACACAAAAGATAGGACGGCCCCTCCCTCACTGGCCGACAAGAATGCATGTCTTGAGAGACACCATCAAAGGTGGCGGCACTCAGGCTAAAGGAGAAGCACTGAGCCCACTGGCCTGGATAAAGGCAGGAAAGCAACTTCCAATGGATGGAAGGAGAAACATTAATTGCAGCTTTACAAAACTCTTTTCTTTGCAGCAAGGCAGGGCCAAGGGGCCACTGAAGTCCAGGCAGCTTCGGCAGCTCCGGCTATTCACTGCTTGCAGGTGGCTGACCAAGTTCCCAGGGCTGCTCCAACGATGACTGCGCCCCACTCTTTCAGCATGCCTGCAGGAATCCTTACAGGTCCACTTAAACCAGTCTCAAACTGTGAAAGGCTCCATCTTTCCCCGCCCAGGCCCAGCCGCCCAAACAGCCCTGAGAGGGCTGGAGGGCCAGTGGGAGAATGGTGCCAATTAAAAACCCAGAGCCTGTGGGCCTTTCTCTTTCTTGTTTTCATTCCTACGGCTACATTGTGTCCACTGGCAGCAGGTTGCAAAGGCGAAGCTGTCCATTCACCTCCCAGAGCTTCTGAGCCTCCATCACTGAACTAAGCCAATTAGAGCCATGGTTCCCTCCCTGGCAGCTTGAAAGATAGGGTACCACTGTGTTATACTAGGAGGATAGGCCATGCAACCTCTACCCATTCCACATAGGCACAGGACACATGGAGAGGGCAAGGTACCACCTGGACATCTAATGCTAGAAAAACCTGGTCTCTTGAATCTCTGAAACACTCTAGGGCTGTCTGCATGCACCGGAAGCTTCCAAACTTGGCCAGAGTGGGAGAGGAATGAGTTAGTCTTACATGGCTGCAGGGATGACATGACTCAGGGACTTGTATCTACTGCCTGCCCCCGTCCCCCTGGTAGACAGTCAGATGGCCCATCAGTAGTGGTTACTACAGCACATTATAGTTGAGCAAAGAAAGGACGGGAGCCTGGATATTTTCCAGCTGCAAATCCCTACCCTGGTTAACTCAGCACCTTGAGCCTATTTCTACAACTGGACACTGGTAAGGCATGTGGGCTTGCCAGCTGGCTGGATTAGCATGGTTACAACTCCCTTCAGTGATAGTGGCCATTAACCTAGCAACAGCAGTAACACAGCCCTGCAGGTGCTCTGTCAGCAAACTAAGGAACTTTGAGTCTTTGAAGGCCAATGAAAGCCCCCAGGGATTGGGGCTAGCCGGAGCGGGTGCTCACTGGCCTTTCCTCCTTTCTCCCTTTAGAATTCCAGGACAGTTCCTAGCCCAGACATGGATGGAGATGTGGGTGGCAACTCTGTTCTTTCAGCAAAGCACACGTTAATTCCAGTTGACCTGCCTGGCATTCAGCAGCCTTCTGCAACTTAGCAGGGTATCCGAGTTGCTGAATGCACAATCCTCACATCAGGAATGGCTCCAAGGTTTCTGCCACAGAGGAGGCCCAATAGGGACCTCCCTGGTGTACTGGAGGGGCTCAGGGCTCTGGTTCCCAGAGGTTAGTAGGTGGGCTCTGAAGGTAGGGGTAGGGTGTGGAAAGGTGGGGGAGGGAGACAGAAGGGCCACGTAAGAGGCTTTCCCAGCCAGAGCCTCTTCTAGTCCAGCTGAGATGAGACCCAGCTTTGCAGAACACCTATCCATTTTCAGGTGGGTAAGGGGCACTGTAAACTCACTAGCACCCTGAGGGGCTGCCTCCCTCTAGCTGGAATGCTATGGAATGGAGCCACAGGAACACCACGTGCAAGGAGGAGACCCATGGGCAACACTACCAACAGTGGCCATCTACCACGAGGGGGGGGGGCGAGGGGGGGGGTTGGAGGAGGGGAAGCTACAAGCAGTGACCAGGTTCAGCCTTTGAGGAGTAGTCCAGGGTACCTGTGGCCTGTGTGGGGAGCTAGCCTAAGGCTTCGGTGTGGAAGGAAGCAGCTGGGGCAGCTCAGGACTTTCCTTGGAGGCCTCGGGTACGTGACAAGCATTGGCTTCATCACCTCCACCATGTGGTCTGCTCTCCTATTTGTGCTCACAGCATCTTTCTCAAGGAACAAAGGAACCGACCCAGATTCTTCTTAGATTTGGAAAAAAAATTAATTCTGACACTTCCTCCGTTCTTGCTGAGACCTGCAAAGTCTTAGCCCCTAAAACAGGCTCTAAGGTTTTGGGGTGGCCCAGCTCTCCACAAGTCTTCCTGATGTGGGGGCGGGGCAGTGGATAACAGCCAGTGCTGCAGACAGAGAGGTGACAGCAATTGAGTAGGGCTTCAGCCAGGGAGTTGCTCAGATTGCTTTGAGAATCCTGAAGTCCTGATTAATGGACAAGATGGCGTTGTGCTCTGCCAGTGGGGCTAGGGTGCCTTTTCTTATGAAAAGCACGGCCGCACACTGCTGGCGGCTGTCTGGCAGAATGCCTGCTTGCCTGACCTCATTGCAAGGGCTCAGGGGAGACACTGGCATTATCCAGGAGCCAACAGGAGTGGGAGGAAAGGCCACTGGACAATGCCACTATCTTTCTTGGATCCTAGGACTATGGACTTAGGACCTTGGACTCAGAGATGAAAACAGTAGGGACTGTGAGGCCACCACAAGGGACAGAAACATCCAAGAGACAGAAACCTCTGCAGCAAGCCTGTGTTTTCGGGAAACAGGATGCTCTGCTGACAGGCTCTACCTTGCCCTACATGGCACTTGGGCTGAGTGGGCACCATGCAGGTGCCTCTCCTCTGCCACTGCCTGGCTCAGAAGGATCTGCTTTCCTGTAACAGGGAGGGGGGCGGCCCTCAATGGCCACCGCCTCTCAGCAGTGGTTCTCAATCTGGGCAATACTGCTTCCAGATCAGCATTACCTGTCACAGATCCCCATCTGTGATACTTCTAAGCATCTAGGAGGTCAGAACAGAAAAGCTCTGAGCACAGGCCCAATGCCATTAGCGTGAAAGCTGAGATCATTCTACTCTGCCGCCCATCAGGCTGGGAAGGGCAAGTATCTTTTTTGTTGGTATTCAAGTGCCTTACAGAATGTTTTCTTTATGGTATCAAAGCTGTATCTGCTCTGGCTCCACCCTGCACTCATCTGTCTTCCCCAGGTGTCTCCTCCAACACCTGGAGGAAGAGGGGAAGAGAAGCTGACAATCCTAAGGCATGCGAGCCAGTGGAGCTGCTTTCTGAGAGCCACCCGTCCCTGAGCGGGCTCTGCATGGTTGTGCCAGCATCTTGTATCTCCATGTTGTTCTGTGCTTCCAGCCCTGGGCTATGAGGCCAGTGGCTAAAGACATTACAAGGTATACAATGACATAATCGCTGAGCATGGTGCCCCTGTGTCCAGCATGGACATCAAAGCTGCTCTCTGCTGCTCCTTCCCATCTCTGCCTTCTCTCTATGAATACTAAGCCTGTGGCTGTGGCATGATTGGCTGGATTACTTGAGGTTAGACACCCAAATGCCATTCTCTCTGGGTCTAAAGTGAGGCTCCATTCATCAGATCCCCGTGCTCAGGCACCCTTGGAATCAGCCCTGGGGTCATGAATGACAGAGGGCCATCACCAAGCACAGAGCCCATTTTAGCTGACCTAGCACCTGACACTGGGGGCTCAGATCAGGGATACATCACTGCTTTGGGAATTAGTCAGGGCAAGGGATGTTGACCTGCACAACTGGAAGCTCCACATTTAATGGTCTGGCCAGGATGAAGGAAGAAGGACAGGACTCTCGGCTGAGAGGCTCTGTGTGGGTGGCAGACCTACTTCCACAGGGTACAATTTGGTCCTCCTAACAACCAAGAGAAATGGAATCACGATGTGAATGTGGTGCTGAGGCTCTGAGGGAAGAATCTATCCCCAGTACCATAGTGAGGAAGGAAGTAGCAGAGAAGACCAAGGTCACCCACAGGGGTCCTGTTCATCTTAAGGTCATCCCAGCATCTACCTAGAAGGATGAGAAAGAGAGAGGGCTGCCTAAAATAAGCAGATAACATCACCAGGTGTCACTAGAGAGACACTCAGTAGGAGCTTTGCAGGCAGCACCACATAGGGCCAATCCTAGAGCCAGCCTAGAACATCAAGACAGCACACCCAGCTAGCAGCCAGCAGGGGGCCCAGAGGAGAGACAAAAAGGGGAGAGGAAGTGGGTGCGGGCAAGGAAAGTATCAACAGGAAATGCCCTTGGAACATGCTCTATAGCAGCAGCAGGCTGAGGCCTGGCCACCCCCACCCGGACAGTTCTCTAGTCTCAGGTCTCGCGGGATGCTGAAAACCTGTTTGCCTCTGCAGGACAAAATGGCACACCCCTCCACCTAAGAGCCCCCTTTCCTGTTGCACTGGGACACCTCAGCTTGCTGAGGAAACAAAGCCACAGTCTCAGAAGCTCTAGGAATATCTGTCGGAAACTCTTGAACCGGGGAACACAGCAGGGGCATAGCCAAAGGCAAGCCTCTAAGATGGATAAAGACAGATGGGCAGTAGCTGTCTCTACACTCAAGTTCCCAGCACCCATGAGCCTGGGACTTCCATAGAGGACAAAGGGGGTGGGGGGAAGGGAAGTGAGATTCGACCTGCTGTGTCTTGGCTTGGATCTGCCATACAGCCATCTCCTTTCCCTCAGAGCTGGTCTCCCTTATTGACAGAAACAATGGCCTCTGTTCAGTCATCCTGGTAGGACTATAGGGAGAACTGGGAAGGAGTGGTCTGCTGAAAGGACACACTCTCGCAGTGGCCACAAGCCTGAGAGATCTCTGCTTTGCTTTGTTGACTGGCACTCAGGTTCAGAGAGGTTTGGGACTCTGTCAAAGGCCCTAAGACTCAACCGAGAACTAGGCCCAGCTCACTTGCTCTGTGTGCTAGGGCTCCTCAGCCACTTACAGCCTGGGTGGGATTAGCAAGTGTGGGAAGCTGCCTAGCTGGGAAGAGAAAGCACTGCCCGCCCCGGCCTGAGGAATGTGCCTAGTCACTGGAAGCCAGGGGAAAGCCATGACAAGTCACTCAGGCAGAGGAGACAGGATGGAACCAAGGGGAGAGATGAGTATGAGAATGTGTTCTCGATTTGCAGAGTGGCAGAGAACCAGCTGGGAGAGCGCCAGGAAGGCGGCAGGCCTGGTTGCTGCCCAGGCACCATCTAGCTCACAGAGATCTTGAGAAAAGAGCCTCACCTCTCTTGGCCTCAGGTACACACTGACAAATGACACGCCTACCTCTTTGAGCCTGGAGGCTGATGGGCTCCAGTTGGGCCCTCCTGCACTTTCTTCCTACCTCATATCTATCCTAAGAAAACCAACACTTTCCTACAGTCTCAGGGGAGGCTGTGCTTGTGCCTGCTTGGTCCCGCTCCGCCCCATGTGAATAAGCAGGCTGGGGATGGGTGGAGAGATTCCCGTGAGACTAGCGGCCAGGCATGAGCACGGTCCTGACCCACCTGACACCATATCAGTTAGCAACTGCTTCAGCCGGCAGGCAGACTTTCCCCCAGGGTATAGTCCACAGTTGGCCTTCATGCAACTGCAGGATGCCTGCCTGCCATGCACAATACCCATGTGTTAGTTGGCAGTTATGTGTGAGCTGAGCATGACCTCCTTAGAACTCGGAGTGATGCCGTCTCTGGTCTTTGGGGTACAGTGGGAAGCATGGCTTTCATTCCTTTAGCTGATGCCTATCAAACACATGTAGGTCTCAGGAGCCATGCCACGCACTCCTCTAGAAGGCAAGTACTCTCATTCCCATTTTGTAGATAGGAAAACTGAGGCCTAGATTAATAACATGTTCAGAATCCTGCAGCTAAAGAATGGCAGAGTTAGGCAGGAGCCCTTGCTCTCTCAGTCCCAGGCTAGCTCCTTTCTCCATGCCCTCAAATCTCCAGTAACCTCCTAAGATATTTATAGCATCAGCAGTTAAAGTTATAGCAAGATGATTGGGTGGCAGGCCCAGAAGACACAATTGTCTACCAAATAACTTTTCTCCCTAATGGAACCATAATATTTTATTCTTAGTAGTATAATTTAAGTACTGGTTGATTTCACCATACTGTGGGCTCTGCTTTACTCTCAGGGTAAGTGCTAAGAAGACAGGTCTTTTCCTACAGGAAGGACTTTTTATCAGTTGGAGGAGGCCAAAGATGAAGAAGCCTTAGTGAGTGGACGGCCCAGGTCACTAGGACACCTGAGAAGGTGGGCATTTGCCATGCTGAGTTCTGCCCAGGCCTGAGCCCTTCAGAGGCTCCAGGGACTCTCTATGCAGAGGAAGGTAATGAAGCCTCATGGGACTGTGATGACAATGGTGGTGACAGCCACTCCTGTCCAACGAGCAGACGTGGTAGGTGATTTGCACCCTTGGGTTCCTGTGGTCTTCATACCAACCCCATGAGGCAAGTTATTATTGTCCTCACTTTGAGGAAAGGAAAAAACAAAACAGTCATGCACAGTTACACATGCCCACAGAATCAGAAGGACCAGAGGCTCAAGGCCAGCCTTGGCTACATAGTGAATTCAAGGCCACCTTGAGCTACAGGACAGGTCATGGGATCTCATCTAAAAACAAAAACAAAAACAAACAAACAAGGGTGCCAAGTGCATACCTGGCTAGAGGGATGAGGTTCACGTCCCAGCCTTGGCCCACTGGGCTCCCGCTCGCTGCTTCCTTGGGATGCTCAAGCGAGCCATGCCAGGAGGGAAACTACTGCTTTTGTAGACAGTCTATTTGCAGACTGTTTCCCAGGGCAAGCATGCATCAAGCACACCCCCTTTGCCCAGCCCTTGAAGATATGAGGCTTATCTGCCAGGAAAGCATAATGAATGAGTGGATTTCTGCTTGCTGGACTCTCTTGCCTTTCCCAGTGGCTGTGAAAGTGAAGTTATTCAGTGTAGAGTGCAGGACACTGGGAAGCAATGGGCACTGGAGATGCCAAGGGACTCCATATGGCTCAGCTGTACCAGACACCGAGTCCAGTTTCTGTGTCAACCAGCTAAAGCAGCAAAAGGGAGGCCGATGATGGAACAGATCAGTTGCACTCCAGCATGGAGGCAGAGCCAAATTCCTTGTAGTTACTGACAGGCAACTTGCTTCTGACTTGTCACGCTGTGCCCTTTCTGGTGGGTACCAGGGACAGTGTATGAACACAGGGCACTCTGGAATTAATGGCTGGGAAAGGTAACTAGAGCTGAAGAATTGCTCCTTCCAACCCTGACGCTGCCTGGTGGTGTAAGATCTCAGTCCTCTGTGTTATGCAGATGTGACCAGCTCTGAGGATGGGGGTAGCACTGAGCAGTCAAGTCCCTGAGTTTGCGAGGCACCCACTTAAGAAACGGGTAAGGAAGCCCTATGTGACACTACTTGCTCTAGCCACATTTGGCCTAAGGAGCCCAGTGGGGTAAGGTCACACAAGGCCACTGACAGGCAGGGATAGCATAGTAACTATACTGTGCCAACACTTGAGGCTAACGTGGACCACAGTTCCTAAAGCGGCACCTGGGCTATGGAAGCCACAAGGGAGCTTCTGGGATTGTTTAATACCAGCTGATAAGAACAAAGCTTGGATGGAGTTCCAGTGTCCAGAACTACCTCCCCAGGTCCAGTCTAGAAACAATTTGTACGTTCACACCACACTGGATACTTCTGTCATATTCAGGTGACATGGCTAGATTCTGGATACAGTTACCATATCTCTCCACTCAAACCCCAGGGCTACTCCCACAAAGATACCTTATCACACCACACAGATGGCTAGAAGACCTAGTGAGCCTATGTACATTCAGGGCTGGCACCAAGACCCATTGGCCTGGAAGCAACAGCCCGCTTGGATGACTGTCTGAAAATCCCGAGCTCCTGAAACTGACATGCCATCACCTCACTTCCTCAAGCCAACCAGACATTGCTGAGGAAGAGAAAGAGCCATGCTGTTGGGATCCTACAAGACATCCTACAAGTGGGTTTTGCTACTTGCACCCAAAGATGAGCGGTCAGCATCAGGGTGACCACTTGCTCGTAAGAGGGGCTGGGATCAGGCAGGAGCCTCCCGGTTCTGGAGGGAGTTCAACTAGCACGAGTGGATATTCACCTCCTCTTCTCTGCTGGGTACTGTGCCCAGCCATGGTTAGCTGTTGCCAGCCTCTGGAGGTTTCTCATGACACCTTTTATGGAAAGGCCTTTTCTGGTTTTGTGCCCACCACCTCTATTGTATCACCCATGGATCTTGTCTTCACAACGCTGTCTGGCATGATAGTCTGGGTTGTTTATTGTCTATCCATACCAGACAGAAGTTTCCAGAGATCAGGGCCCTCAGCCATCTAGTTCAACACTGGATCCTGCACCTGTAGGATCTGCATCAAACAGATCTGCCCCCCTCTACCCCCCCATGAATCCAACGAGAGGATGGGTTATGCTTTCAGTGTCCAGCACAATAGTTTTCCAGAAAGAAACAGATTAAATGAGTGATGGAGAACTGGAGCAGGTCCCTCCTAAGTACAGAGGAATCCAAGACGGTTCCTAGATCCTGCCTGCTGGAGCAGGTCCCCAAGACCCTGGGAGACAGACACACAATGTGAGTGCAACTGGGGCCGACTCTGTGTGAGGCAGTGTGGAGACAGCAGGCACCATGGACCCACAAGCCCTGAATGCCTGTGGGCCAATGGTCTCGGGCGCTCTGCAGTGGAAAGGACAGAGGTGTTCCTAGGCAGCATAGTTATGAAGAGGCGCTAGCTCAGACAGAGTGGTACACTGCAGACTGTGCAAAAACGCCATGACGGCAGCAGACACTGCTTTTGTTTGTGCAGAGCCCCGGTGTAGATAAGACAGCAGAAACTACTCCAGTTCTTGAATGAGCTGCAAATATCTGGTGAAGCCTTTCTCAACGCAGCCCTTCTAAATGGATAATGGAGTTTTTTAAAGTACATATGACATGTGGCTTGTTCTGATGTAGCCGTAGTTTGGTGTTAAAGAAGAGAGAGAATGGCTATAAACAAGGGTATGACAGCATCAATGAGTTCAGTCAACTCTTTCTTTCTGCACAGTGTCGGGGGGGGGGGGATACACACACGCACACTCACACACACACGCACACTCACACACACATGTATGTAAGAACACTTACTGCTTTTGCAGAGAGTTTGGGTCCCAGCACTCACACACTATGGAGGCATACAACCACTTTTAACTCCAGCTCCAGGGACTCTGACCCCCTCTTCTGGCTTCCATAGGCACCTGCACACGTGTGGCACACACTTTCTCATGCACGTGTACACACCACTAAGAATTACTAAACATTTGAAAATACACTTTTAAAAAAATAAAACAAAAACCTGTGCCTTAACTGTAGAGTGAGACCTGGGCACTAAGCACCCACACTCTGTCCAACTGGCTGTTCTTTCGTTTTTTTTCTCCTTGAGGAATAAACTATGTCTCATCATTGCTCCATGCATAGGCAGACAATTTAAAATCAGATCTCCAATCTGTTGGATCAATGGCCTCCTGGAACTAAAGTGGTTACCTAGAGTCTCCATTCAGTATTACAGTTGTTTAGAAAAAGGGTGGCGGGGGTGGGGGTCCACCGCAAGCCACTCTGGTGGCTTTAGAGAAATTTTACATCCTGTGCTTTGGACTTCAAGATGTCCTTTTAAAATCTTGTGAAATTTAAGCTTCTTACACGTGTATGTACCTAAGAACAACAATAAATAACAAATCAAGAAATTACTATTTCTTTTTTTCTCTTGAAACAGGGTCTTATTATACTGGCGAGGCTTGAACTCCTCGGCCTTGTGAGGTATGGAACTATATGCACTCACCAGCATATCCAGGTTTGACATCGCCCAAGCCGATGTGCCAGAGTGTTAGCATCTACAATGAATGGGCCGCTTGTTTTGACCCGTGTCTTACAGCTGAGGAAGCAGAGGCTCAGGGAAGTTCACTGTCTTGCCAAAGCCCCACAGCCACACACGCACCAGGTCTACCTGTCCAATGACCTTGCTCCAAGCCTGTTCTCAGCCTCCTGGCAGTGCAGGCTCTGTCCAGCCTGCCCTTGCCCTCCTTGACCTCCAAAAGCAGCTATGATGATATGTAGATCAGGCTGACCACAATGTTAAGACTGCAGAACCAAGTGGGCATCCTGGCAGACTCTAGGTCACAATAGGTGATGTCCTTCTCAGTGAAAACCAGCTCTGTGCCGAGCCTCACCAAGCAGACGGCCTGTTCAAGGAAAAGATGGCCAGGGGTCCCGGGGTAGGTGTGGTTGTGCTCTCTGCATCAAGCTAAAGAAAACACTGTTTGTGATAAGGATTAGGGATACTATTGGCCAATATTCTGTACACTGCAGCACCAAGTGGCTGCAGGTCACCTCAGCAGGGGGCCCAGGCCATGTGCCACCTCCTGCACACTGCCATGTGTCCATCCATACTAACTGGTGCATTCCTGAGAATGGGGAGGTACCTTGGCAAACTGCCTGTGCATCCCACAACCTGGGAAGGAGGTACCATACTGTGACAAAGGGCTTCACTCCTCAGTGCCACACACACTCCCCTACTCTGCCTATTAGGCCTTCTGAAGCCACTGGATCCTCAACCCCTACAGACCCCAGTGGCTGTGCTACCCCGGCTCAGCAGAGACTCTCAGCCACGTGTCCTGAGTTCAAACTCCACACCAGCTAGGACTAGCAGCGAGCTTCTAGTAAACCATTTCATCGGGGTTTCAGCACGTCCATCTTTGGCAGTAATCTGCTAAGCCAACAGCAATATCTGCATTAGAGTTAACATGGAGATTAGCAGGCCAGTTTGCATATGGTATTCAGAACTCCACAGGAGTGCTTCTGTGGGGTTTACAATTCCATTGTTACCATACTGTCCTTTCTCAGAGAACCCTAGAATGATTCTGGTACCTTTTTGAACATGTGCTTCATCTCTCAGCTAACTACTTATGCACCTCCTTCCCAAGAAGGAAGAGAAGTTAGGGCACACCCTACCCCCCACACCCCCTTAACTCCCTTTGAAAACTGTAATTCCTGTTGCTCTCATCTTCAGATTCTGAGCAGATCACCACCCCACTCCCCATGCACAGCTGTCCCAAAGGGGCAGGGAAGGAACTGAAGAGGGGGATGCTACCAAGCCCAGTTCCGCGTGTCTTCATCATTCACCAGCTCAAAGCAAGCCTGTGCCAACACCCATGAGTCTACATGAGAACTTTCCCACTTTATTCCTGGGTCCCTAACAGCATTCCAGGCCCTGAACAGTACTTCTGGCTCTCGGCTGGCTGCTGCAGTTTCAACCTGGGCCGGGCCTCTGTTCACTGAGCCTGAGGTGGGGCACAGGATAAAACCGCAGCCACATGAGGCTTTTAAATGTCGGAGCCAACCATCCCCGCCCTTATTTTTACAAAGCTGCCATAAAACCACCTTTCAGGGCCAAGTTATTTTTCCCACAAATTAATGTCCTCTAGCAACTTCCGAACTAGTTGTCTATCTTCATCAGAGAATACATCAGGCCTGCGGGGAGACCCCTAGGACCCCAGCTTGGGAGTATTTTCAAGAGCTCTGTCTGAATGATGAGAATCCCAGTGCTGCCCTGGCAGGCTGGGTTTCGTTTCACCATATTGAGTGGCACAGCCCCACCAAAATTCTTCGAGGGACAGAAGGAAGGGAAGGAAAGCAGTGGAAATGAACACTCCCTGCTCTGGCCCACACTTCCTCAAGCATGGCAAAGACTCAAAGGCAGCCTGGAAAGAGAACTAGAGTGGATGAGCAGCCCAGCCAATACGTGTAGCCAGTGTGGGAACATGGGTGCTTTTGTGCAGCAAGAGGCAGCGCAGCGATTCATCCCAAGGCAGGGTGCCCAGGTGCCCCTTTCCACAGCTCCTGACCCAGCAGCACTGTTATCTGCCACTCTGGGAGCGCAGGGATGGCCTTGTGAAAGCCAGCTTAGGGTGAGGAGGCCACCTTACACCACTGACATGTTTCTGACTACTAAGATACTTGACCTGGGTCCTTTCAAAGACCAGCTTTTGGTGAGAAGTTGCCACGTAGTCTTTCTAAACAAGGAAACTGAGGCACCGGGCTATCTAGCTCAGGGGCTCCTTAGTGGGCACTAAAGCTCTGCAGGCTGTGGGCTCCTGGTGGATGCCCCATCTTTGCCAGGACTCAGTCTTGTAGTAGCAGGAAAACTACAGGTGCCAAACACAGCAAGAGGTAGCGTTGTGTACACAGAACTTCACTACATATCCGGCTCTTCATCTGGAAGGGAGTCTTTGAAGGCTGTCGCCATGCCTCACAAATATGTTTTTTAAGTCCCTCTTCTCAAAAGCACTGGAAGGAGGTGTGCTGGGGCCACTACAGAGCCCAAAACACTCGGCTTCATCTACTGTGAGTGTTCCTGGGGGTCTGCTCTGGGATGAAGCAGTCCCTGTGGTTCGCCCTGCACTGTCAGGTCTCTCTAGGCTTCCAGGATAGGACGACTGGGAAGGTGTGGGTGGGGACAGATGGAGCCCTTCATTTCTCCTACCCACTCTCTCAGGTGTCTGCCCCTTCTGGAGGCTGCTGGGCTTCATCATGACTACCTTCAGTGTCCCACTCTGTCACTGCTTCAAACTTAAGTCTCAAATTTCAGTAATAACCCACTTTTAGCCCCTCTTTATCCTAAATGGTAACGAGTGTCACTCAGAATGTCTAGACAGCTCTAACACTGGTACAGCAAGCAGAGCCTAGAATATGCAGCCTTGATGACCTGTGAGTTCCCAAGCTGCCATCCCTGGACTGGGGGGCTATCCCCGAGCTTGGCTACTTGGATGTCTTCATACTGGGAGTCTGCTGTGTTCCCCCACTCCCCAGGGAAGCTCTGGCACCCTGACCCTTGCCATGTGATTGGGACTGTAACAAGTGCAAGCTTGGAGAAACTTCTGGCCTTGTGACTATGGCAGTGATCCTGAACTCCAGTCTCTTGTGTAAAACAGCAAGGAGCTGTCTTAAGGGCATCACTATGCAACCACCTGTGTTGCCCATGCCTAGGAGTGGTGTGGCGGTTTGAATAGGTTTGGCCCAGGGAGTGGCACTATTAGGCCGAGTGGCCTTGTTGGAGGAAGTGTGTCACTGTAGGGGTGGGCTTTGAGGATCCTATGCTCAGGATCTGCCCACTATGGAATGAGACCCTCCTTCTGGGTGCCTTCAGATCGAGATGTAGAACTCTTATCTCCTTCTCCAGCACCATGTCTGCCTCCAGGCCGCCATGCTTCCTGCTATGATGATAATGAACTGAACCTCTGAAACTGTTAAGCCAGTCCCAATTAAATACTTTGCTTTTTAAGAGTTGTCTTGGTCGTGGTGTCTCTTCACAGAAATGAAACCCGAAGACAAGTGGTAAGTGCCACCCTTGCTGCTGAGAATCAGTGATGCAGCAGCTCACTTATCCATTAAGAAACTGGGCCTTTGCCTTACTTCATTAGTTTGTTCGCTCATTCATTCATGTAAAATAAGTATTCAATAAACTACTATCACTTCTGTTACAGATAGATACAGGCCCTCCAGAGCACAAGCAGTAGACAAATATTCACATCTATCACACGGCTCAGGAGCATCTCCTGACGTGGCTAAGTAATCACACCACCAACGCTGACCACACTAACAAACACCAAATGAAAAATGGTCAGAGAAATGGGAAGGGATCCATGGGTAGTTGCAAGACTCACATCTGGACCTGTTCCCTATCCCCGTCTCTGAATGTCATGTGAATATGGCCCCCAAGACCACAAGCCATGCACAAGCCCTGGTCTCCACCTGTCTTCTCCCGTGCTGCTGACCTGGGCTAGCCTGACATACTGTGGATGGCAAAGCTTCCTTCTGAAGCAGGATGAGCTAATTCCTTCTGCAGCCTCATCCCCGCCCCGCAGGGCCCTGATGGTACACATTTGCAAAGTGCTTGCTGGAAGCCTGAGAAGAAGAGAAGGTGTCACTTTGCCATTTACATGCTGATCAGAGTAGCAGTGGGTGGTGCCTGAGGCTCCAGTGACAGGTTCCCAAGATGAACCAGGTCCCCTCATTCCTGGGAAGAAAGGACAGTGGCAGGAGGGTGACCAGAGAGGTGCCCCAAACCACAGAGGACAGAGTTGGCACTATAGTAAGGCTGACCAGGTAAGGCTCAAACTCAGGGACCCCCTCCCCCCCAGCCCTAGGTACCAGAAGAACCCATAGATGGGCCGCATAGTGCCAAAACCAAACCAGAGTCATCTTCCACAGAAACCTCCCAAGTTCTTTCAAAAGTAGGGGGATCAAGTTCAAATACAGATTCTGATGTGGCAGGCCTGGGGTCGAGGCCAAATTCCAAATGTCCACCAAATGGCTGAGCAATGCCAGGCGCTGGTGGGAGAAGTGCCTTCCCACTGTGAGCTGGAAGCTTTCCATGGCCACTTGCAGGCATCTGACAAGGGTTTGCTATGCTCTTAATCTGCTCTAGGATCTATACTCTTCCAGAGGGCCTACCAGACTCCCCCTTTTCCCCAGATCTCCCTCGCTCCTACCCAAGGCCTCTGTAGAAACAGAGTTATCTGCCTCAAGCCTGCTGGGTGTGCAAAGACCTTTAACTCACCTCCTCCCAATCTAGGAGGCTCCGGGCCAAGTTTCCAAGATCGCTTGGGCAAGGTATTGAACACCTCAGGGCCCCCAGCACCTCTTCTAAGAAACACCTCACAGGGATACTAAGAGGCTAAAATGAACTCACAGGAGGTCAAATCCAAATAGAAGCTGTGATGGTCTCCAGCTGCAGCTTCAGTTCCAGGTCCCCAGAGATCTGGGAAAGAATCTCATGAGACTTACACCTTACTTGCCCAAGAAACTACCTCTTCACTTTGGAAAGGGGACAACTTAAATACAAGGAACACCCTTTCTGAATGGACTCCTAGAGCTGCCCCACAGCAGCAAATCAAATGCAGGCTTGTCCAGAGGCTTAGTTCCCTTCCTGGGATTCTGTGACATGGCTTGGGGCTCTACCTGCTCTTCGGAGCCATGACCCACTCTTTCAACACCACATTTCTTCAAAAATGATCCCATCATGTTCAAGAATATTTGTCTGGTCTTGCCAGGCTCCTCTAACTTACTGAGTGCTCAATATCCCTGGAGGACAGATCTAACACTGCCCAAAAAAAGGCTGAGATCTAGCGAGGTGGCTCAGTGGGGGAAAGGCATCTGGTGCCTAACCTGGGGAGGAAAGAAGTGACACCCACAGCCCCTGACTTTAGCAGAAGACTGTCAGGCAAATGGAGGCTAGAGGGAGAGAGCTGGCCTCTCTTAACTCTTTCCTCTGCTGGTACAGTCACCCAAACACATGTGACCCCTACCAGGGCAGTCTACTCCTTTCTCAGCAGCTGCTTCAGCATGCTACTCTTCCAGAGTACTCACCTCCCTCCCCTCTCTTCAGGTCTGGCCAGCTGTGGAACTTTCAGACTGCTTGGCTGCTAAGCCTCCGGAAGGGCTGTAGGGAGCAGCTTCCTGCAGTTGCTTCTCTGAGATATTGGTTCTTGTAAATCCTAGTTACACATACTTTCAGTGACAATCTTGGACCCAATGGATGGCTTGTCCTGACCAGGCTCTGGCTGATCCAAGAGGCATGCCACACTCCCATGCCACCTTCTGGCAAGGGACAGCTGCCTCCCCACCTGCTCCATGAAAGGCAGATGCATGATGTAGCCTTTGTACAGTGTCAGGCCAGGACTGGGGGCTCAATGACCTTTAGAGATATGCACTGATGTGAGTTCACTGCTTACAAAGGAAGCCTTGAGTTGTACTATATTGTAGGACCAAGCATTTTTATTGTTGTTGTTGTTGTTTTGTTTTCTAAAAGAGATTTAAAAAAAAAAAAAAAAGCCACCCTTCCCTGCACCCAAAAGGACTACCTAAGAGTTCTAGTCTAACTTTCAAAGGTGACACTGTCAATCTTGTGGTCAGAAGGAGCAATTAACCCACACTTAACCAAGTCAGCTCAAGTCCTGTGGGGAAGGAAGTACAGCAGAGCTCGAGCTCCTATGTGGCACTGGTTTTCTTCAGTTCTCCACCGAAGCTGGAAACTGCACAGAAGAGACCTAATCCAGATGGCTGAAACCACAGAATTTTCTAGCTGAATAACCTATCAACAGGGAGAGGCTGCCGATGCAGCAGTGCTTGGGGTGGCAGAGGGACACATCCTGAAAGGTGTGACACTGAGCCTCGGATCAGGGGGCCCCCAGAGAACAGCAGTCCACCTGTCTTGGGAATGGCATGGCCATGCTCAGCCTGGGCCAGACTTGGCCATCACAATCACATCCAACTCAAGGATGCCTCTCTGTTTCCATTGCTGGTTTTGTTTTGTTTGTTTGTTTGTTTTGGTTTTTTGAGACAGGGTTTCTCTGTATAGCCCTGGCTGTCCTGGAACTCACTTTGTAGACCAGGCTGGCCTCAAACTCAGAAATCTGCCTGCCTCTGCCTCCCAAGTGCTGGGATTAAAGGCATGCACCACCAAGTCCGGCTCCTTTGCTGGTTCTTGCTAAGGGCTTTCCTAGCCAATCAGTACCATGCTACTAAGGGCCTGGGATCCTTTAGGGAAGGTGTTATTCTGATGTCCGTTGAGGGATCAGGAACTAGTTGAAAAAGGGCAAACTCGTTCCTACATCTGTCAAGTGTCTTCTTCCTTGAATGCTGAAGTCCACTGAGGCTTACTCAGACTTATGCGAAGACTTGGATGGGACACCACAGACCTTCCCTCTCCCTTTTGTTCAGGAAAATGCTGCCCCAGCTGTTGTAAATTGACCAGATATGGCACAGCTGAGATGAGATCCAGCATGACAAACATTCAAAACCATGGAAGAATCTTCCTGTGGCAGTATGCCAGTCCAGGCCTCCTCCAGCCCTGAGCTTGGAGCTCAGGATAGGTAACCCGACCAGCGCTAATGGGCAAGGACAAACACACTTTTAGCAGAGGTACAGAGGCTCCAGAGGGAAAAGGCAGCCTGGCTGATAAACCACTGGCATGCAGTGACTGGAGCAAGGTGGCTCTAGGGCCACTTGGTGCACCCCAGGCTTCATCTGTACTAAGAAACAAGCAAGAAGGAACATGTGGGCTGGGGAGACGGCCCTGAGAGGGTAGGAACACTTGCTGTGCAAGCATGAGGACCTAACACAATCCGCGTAATAGATAAACGCAGTGTGAGTTTCTGTACTCACTATGCTTTTGAAGACGCATTCTGAAGAATAAAAAGCCCAAGGTCGTGTATATATGTAGCCGTGCAAAGCACATGTGCATGTGTGTGGGGACAGGAGACTCTCTAAGGGCTCACAGGCCAGACAGCCTGGCATACACAGTGGAAAAACAACAGAGACCTGACTTCATACAAGGTGGAGGTTGTCTTCTGACCTCTACATGTGTGCTACTGCGTGTGCATACCTGCACTCACATACACTGTACACGCACAACAAAGAAACAGACAAAGTAAGCAGATAAATAAGATCAAAGGGACTTACAATCAGCAAGCTTTAAATAGACTATTCAAACATAAATGATGATGTTGGCGAGCTAGGGTGATTGACTCTACCCAGTGCAGTCTACACTGAGAAGCTGGTGGCCAATAGCAATTGTTGCACTATGGTGGGTCCTGTTGTCTCACCGTTAGCCTGCTACTGGAGCCTTTACACAAATGGGCATGCCACTGCCCGCCCTGCTTTAGTTGGCAGCCAAGCTTGCCAACAGCACCTTGACTAGCCTCCTCCATTTCCCGAGCCCCCTCAGTCATACTGCTCATCACAGTCCAGAAAAGTTTCCAGGGCTTCTATTGCTCCCGGGTTTCAAATCCTTGAATACTTCCACCCTGTGTGAAGAATAAAAGCCACATGTCCTGTATGTGTGTGTATATGTGCACACACATGTGTGAGAGCATGTATGTGGAGGCCAGAGATCAACCTTGGATGTCATTTCTCAAGAGCCATCTACTTTGGGGGTCGGGGGTGGACAGGGTCTCTCTACATAGCCCTGGCTATCCTAGAACTCACTAAGTAGATCAGGTTGGTCTTGAACACAGAGGTCTGCCTGTACCACTGCACCCAGCTAATCTACTTTGTTTTTTTGAGACTGGTTCTCTCTGGGATCTGAGGCTCATCAATTCAGCCAGGATGACTGACCAGTGGGACCAAGGATCTGCCTTCCCCTACCTCCCTAGTGCTACCTTACCCCCTAGACAGGGATACTAAGATACAGAAAGGTGACATAAATTACCCACAATGAAGACCTAGCTGCCCCAGATAAAGAGTTTCAGCATGAAGCAGGTCCTGTCCCCCTCCAGCCTCTGTTGCCTCACTGGTTCAGCTCATACACTCTATTACTTCTTCAACAACCTAGGAATAACATGGGGATTTCTCTAGACTAGTGGGACTCGACTTTCCTAATGCTGAGACCCTTTAATACAGTTCCTCATGTTGTGGTGACTCCCAACTGTAAAATTATTTTCACTGATAATTTTGTAACTGTAATTTTGCTACTGTTAATGAATGGTAATGCCCTGTGAAAGGGCTGTTCTACACAATGCCCCACCACCACCACCACCAAGGGGTCGCTACCCACAGGTTGAGAACTACTGCTCTAGCGCCCCCTCCTCCTTGGAGGTGAACTAGCCATGTACTAGTAACCATGGCCCACAGGCCTCTCCTACAGTGGCCTCCGCTGGCCAGCCCGGAGCTGCCCTGGGGAATGCTCAGACCTCAGCAGGAAAGGCTGCTTCCCTTCTGCCTAGAGGCTGTGGGCCCTAGAAGACAGGGATGCCAAGACTATGCCCACACCGTGCAGGTCTGGCAAGCCAAAGGTGCTCCCAGTTTGATAAGGAAGTTTCCAGGGGCTTGCATCTAGGGAACTGTCCTAGGGAGGAAGAGGCACTCACTCCCAAGGATCCTGGAGTCCCCAGAGCACCACTGCCTTTCAAGTGAGGCATGGAAAATCACCAAGTGGCATGTGAATGCCTCCCTGGCATGCTCCCATGGGGAATTCCTTTTTTTTTTTTTTTCTCTTCCCCAGGAGATCAAACCTATTATGTCAACATTGGGCCGTGATCTGAGTGACCTTCAGAAGTTGGCTTATTACATAACCTGGGGACAAGAAGGGAACCAGGTGTCTGTGGATGGTTTTCCTGAAGCATAGATCCCCCCACCAAGGCTCTATGGTACCCGTGGACACATCTTTCTCTAAGGAAAAAGGAAGGCCATGTGCCAAGCACTCCAACCCCAGCCTGCTGCACAGCTGGCAGGACTTGGCCTACCAACAGCACAAGCCTAGCAGGCTGGCCAGAGTTGCAGAGGGGCTATGTCAGGAAAGCTGACCCCTGAGCACAGGAGGAGAAAAGCTGCAGGCTCTTCTGCTGCAGCTGCTTCTGTTTGCAATTGCTTTTTCTTAAAATGTGCGTGTACTCATGTGTATGAGGCATGCACGCATGTGTGAATATACAGACCAGAGAAAGGCACCGAGCGTCCTCTGTCACTTTCCATCCCATCTTTATTTTTATGTTCTTTTGGTTGATTTATTTATGAGTATGAGTGTTTTGCTCATATGTATGTCTGTGCATCACATACATGCACAGTGCCCAGGGAGGTCAGAAGAGGGCATTGAATTCCCCAGAGCTTGAGATATAGACAATTTTGAGTCACTATGTGTGTGCCTGGAATCAAACTCAGGTCTCCTCTGTAAGAACACGTTTTCTTAACCAACCAATGGACTATCTCCCCAGACCTCCACCTCATTTTTTTTTTTTTCAGCTTAGCTAGCAGCTAGCACAGTCCAGTGATTCTCTAGTCTCTACTCTCTTCCCAAACTCAGCTGTAGTGTCAGGTGTGCACAAGACCACACTCAGCTCCTCCCAAGGGTGCTGGGCTCTGCACGGCATGTACCTTGACCACTATGAAATTTCCCTAGCCTTTTTTTTCTATAAAGCCGTGTTCAATTGAAAACTACGTGCTAGGTCCATAGTGCATGGCTTCTTTCTATTCTCCTGAGAAAAGCAAGAGCAATTCCACTTTACAGACATAGAGGAGCCAGGCGTGTGCCTAAGGGAGTACAGATCAGATCAGAAATGGCAGGATAGGGATAGGGCCCTGACTTACCTGACTTCAAAGCTCACATTACATCCCACAAGGATCAGTCACTGACAAAGCCCAGGTGATAGGAGAGGGATTCACTGGGGCCTAAGCCTTCCTGGGGTTTCCAACTCAGTATATGGTTTTGGCCAAGTCTCCAACTGCCCCTTACATGCTAATAGCCATATCCTCCAATGAGGGACAAACTAGCACAGGAGAAACAGATGGTACTGAATGGGCAGCAGAGGCTGTCAAGCTGGCCTCTTCTGAGTTTACCTAAACAGATGCCATGATTGGTTAGCAATGGCTATTAAAGGCACGGACGAGGGCATGTTAGGTTACAATGCCCAGAGCTGCCACAGCTCAGCATTCACAAACCCCAAAAACACAGGTTCTCTGCTGAGGTCCAGACCGTCTGAAGCATCCATCCCATGTATTGATGGGTTTTGTCTTCACTTTCATCCAGCACTTCTTTTGTTCCAATACAATCCAGAGCTTCACACCAGCCGGCACTCTATGTTGTAGATGCCCCATCTCTAAATTCATCTCCCTGTCAAAATGAAGTGCCTCCCACCTCATCAGCAAGGCCAACGAGGGGCCAAGGCAATAGGCAAAGTAACAGGTGAGGCACTGGACACTGACAAGAGTAGACAAGAGAAGACCACAAAGGCTTAGGCCAGCCAGGCCTACAGCCAGGGATCTGGCCAAGCAAATGGAAGGCTGACCCACAACTGCCAAGTCCAGCAGCATGAAGAGCCACTCCACTGTCCCCTGTTAAAGGCAGCTCCACTGGTACACAGAGCAAAGGGAAAGAAGGCTGGCTGGAAGGAGTTTCATCCAAGGGTGACTCTGCCCAGCAAAGAGCCAGGAGTTATCTCTAAGCATCTGTTACGACCCCTGCTGACTGCAGCAGCAGCCCGCCAACCAGCAAAGCCCTATGGCTCTACTCCACCAGGCTCTCTAAACTCATGGGCAGGACCCCAGCTCTCAGCGGCTCCCCTTCCATATGCCAGCATGCTTATTTCTACCTCCTGCTCTTTCCTGCCCCACAGCATCCCAGCCAGCTTTCATGAGTTTCTCAAACATCTGCTAACACAACAGTTGCTGCCTGTTCTGGGGCCTCCTCGGGGAGCTTGAGGGTGCAGTGTGTGGGCAGCTGTAATCAATCAAACCTCTGTTTCAGCATCCTGAGCCCTCCCTATGAATGTCTTGCCTCTATTTGAAGCTCTGTTGAAAAATACAATTTGTTTTCTCTTTCAAACTGACCAGCCTGGAGTTAAAAACACAGCACCCAGGGGCAGGGGCATGGCATTCATGAGTAATCTTATTCATTGTTGCTTTTCTGAAGTCTTTGCTCACACACATGATCCATGACTGAACGGTACTGCATAACTTGGGGACTTTCTGGGACACAAGCAATGGTTGGTGGTCAGGCCAGGTCTCAAATGAAGCAGTTGCTATCAATGTCAGGGAAAGTTGGGCTGCTCAACAGCTCTCAATGCTCAGACCAGCCCTGTCCTCAATGCTGTCCACTGGCCTGGTGCCAGCAGGAGGCTGTGGCTTTACAGAGCACCACAGACAACAGTGACCTCAGAAGATGACTTGAGGAGGAGAGCACAGGAGGAGAGACCCACCAGACCAGACCCAGGCAGGACTGGTTCTTACGGACTCCTGTGGGCCACAGCTCACATCACAGAGCATAGGCCATAACTAAAAATACAGGGAAGGAAGGTGTCATTTCCCTTCCGGGGTCTCCTACCTACAATCAACCTGTGTCAACTGCGGCCTCACCAGGCACTCTGGCCACAATCTTAAAACTGGGATTTTAAGACAATATGACCTAAGACAATCGGGAAGCAACTTTTTACTGCAATTTCACCTTCACTGCGGAGAGGGACAAGGGCCGCTGCTGCTGGCTAAGACAGCTGTGCCTCAGAGATATGGCAGGCGATGGGGTAGCTGTGGTCTCTGGGGATATTTCAGCCCTGGTTTCAAGGATGCTTGTTGGACATGGAAAGGGAATGCTCATATATGGCTGACTCCCTGTAGAGGGAGGTAAATCCCCTTCTGGCACCATCTCACCACCCATGGCTCTCAACATGGAGTTAAGCAGGCATCTTGGTGGCCAGAGGACTGCCTCCTTACCATTTGCGAGAGAAGAGGTTGAGGCAGGAGGATGAACAAACAAGGGGTGGTAGGGCTAAGACAGAAAGGGGCACTAGGACAGGAGGAAGCAAGAAAAGCAGCGTCTACAATAGCGAGACTGTACCTGTGGGGACCCTCAGCATGTGTGTCTCAGACCTGCCCCTGCAGCTGCTCACACCTCCTCTCTAGCCCTAGCAAGTACAATATGAACTGTGTCTGTCAGCACTTACCATTCACAAAACAACACACCGGGTAACACGGGTGCCGTGTGCATGTGTGTATGAATAGATTTACGAATGTTCATACAAAAACTATAGATAGATATATACACAGGAAGATACAGAGATACACATAATGCATGCATGCACACTATAACGTATATTCTATTGATGAACAGTAATATGCTGGAGCTCACTGAAAAACGTCCTAAGAAATGGGGTTACTCCCCACTTTCAGACCCAAGGAAGTATGTCTCAGTGTGTGTTCTTCAAGACGGCTTGTTTGTATTGTGCAAACTAACACAAGAGTAAAAACATCATATCCTTTAGAACAACTATAAGGTGAGCCATTTCCAACAGAGGTCACCGTCCTTTATCCCATGATATAAAGGTGCCTGCAGTGGCAATAGGAAGAAGCCTGAAGCTCATCCAGAAAGATGAACAGGGACTCCTGTTATCTGCCTCTCTGACTTGATGATATTTTCTATCTGTTGCTTCTGTCTGTCTGTCTGCTACTGGCTATTTATTCTTTTATTTTGATTTACTATATATAATAAACTCACCCACTTAAAAGAAAAAAACACAGCTATCAACGCGCCCCCCCCCCCCCCCCCCGCCTCACTCCTGTGTTGGTTGTGGAGCTACTACACAGTAATGTTCAGCAAACTGCCTAGGGCTCTAGCATCATAACCTCTTTTCTGGAGACCTCGTGGTTTGTCAGCACCCATAAATATGGATATAGAAGTGACTACTTTATGCAGAGAGGGTCTGGCAGGCCTAGAAACCACCAGAACCTCAGTACCCTCACAGGGTGGCAATGGGTAAGCCCTGATATAACATGGACTTCTATCAGAGAGCTTGTGCCTATGGCATGTGCTCCTGCTAAACCAAGGGGCGATGAAGACTAGGGCCTCATGGTCTGGATCTTAGAGCTCTTTGCCCTCTCCTGCCATCTGGCTCTCAGCTCTCATCCTAACCAGGCTCCTTTTCTACTGGCAGGTTAGAGAGCTCTGGCTCCCACCAGCTGTGTAAAGGCCAAAGGGAAGCCCCACAAGTTCACCACCCTCAGGGTCTGTTCCTGGCCCCAGTGGGCCCCTCAAGGGAGTTGGTTTATTAGAACACCCAGCTGCTCCAAAGGTCTAACCAAAATGGCACTTTGTACCTTTATCTAAAGTGTTCATACACCTGGTCTCAGAGGCCACACGCAAAGAGGTTCCTTCACAAGAACATGAAAGTGGAACAAATATACGAACCAAGATCAAAGACTTATGAGAGAGTTAAGGAGGGAGTTCAAGGAAGAAAGGGCTGTACCAAGCCTATCCTACAGGTATGAAAACTCACCTACAAGTTCTTCCTCCCAGATATGCAGACATTGTACTCCTCTAGGCAGCTAAAAGTCTCCAGCGAAGCCACAGCATGTAGAGAGTACCAGCTTCAACCATCCTCTGGTAAGGTGTGGGTCTCTGTACACCAGTGACATGCCTGCCTGTTGTGAACCCAGACTCAGGGCCCTACAATATCCTGGCTGAGTCCAGGACTCTTTAAAAAATGTGTATGAGTGTTTTGCCTGGATGTATATACGCGTATCACACGCATGCCTTATACTCCTAGAGGCTAGAAGAGAAACATAAGACCCCTTGAAACTGGAGTTATAGGCAGTTCTGAGTCACCATGTGGGTGCTGGGAGCCAAACCCATGTATGTCCTCTACAAGAACAGTAAATGTACTTAACCACTGAGCCATCTCTCTAGGCCCCTAACCCAGGACTGTTTACAGACACATGAAAACTGTCTCAGTGGTTATGAGGCCCCTTGGCAAGTAAGGCCTGCCTACTGAGACTGTATATTACTGCATGGAGAGCCAAAGCAGGCAGAGCCACAGAGCCCCATGGAGAGAGGGCTGGTCAGTGGTAGATGTGTGGTAGGACATGAACCAGGATCCACAAACTCCATCCTCAGGGCCTAACCTAACCTCTGATGCAAAGAGTGCGCATTCCCAGGGCAATTCTCTCCTCTCCCTGTGCTTTGTCCCACCTACACCGTCAAGCAGACAGCCAAGGTGGCAGGCAGAACCAGGGTGGTCTTCTCAGGCTCCAGCACACCTTTCTGGATCTTGGAGGCCTGCCTGGAACCGATGAGGCAAGCCATACATTTGGTCACAACCCCACCGAGCAATATATTTTTAAACAGTGTCTACATACGTGAGGCCAGAAAATGTCTCCAGCAATGCAGTACTGTTATTCCAGCTTGTGGCTAGTGAGATCTCATAACACATGTAAGCTGCTTTTATTACCTCTCCAGCTTGCTCACTAAGAAAACAGGCTTGGCATTAAAAGTCAACTGAGGCTATGTATGTATCACACCCAGCACTTAGGGTTCTGTGTCTCCTTCAGAAGTCACCCAATGCTGTCCCCCTTCAATCTATTTCAGTCTATCTGGAGATAGAAACTTCTTCTTGGTATCCAACATATGTGTTCAGCTACAGTCCAGTGAGTAAGCCAGAAAGATCTCCCACACAGGAAGAAGGAAGAGACTCTCATGGAGCCAAGACAGAAGTCATGGAACCTGGACGTGGAAAGGGGCAGAACTCTGTCCCAAGTTGACCAGTGGGCGCAGGGGTGGCAAAAGCACATCACCACTTGTCTCCAGTTGTCCTGGACATGGACTGGGCTCTGAGGCCACCTGAGATGCAGATACTTGCACCCTGTCTTCAGTGGGGGACTGACAGGCTTAGAGAATTAAAGGGACAGAGGGTAACCCCATGCATGGAGATATCTTCGTTGTAAGTAGACGGCTCCACTGCAGAAGTGTGTGTGCGTTTGTGTTTGTGTATACGCACCTGTGCATGTGCGTGCATGTGCATGCGTGTGTGCACGCCTGTGTAGTAAAGGAACTGAAGACTGCTTGCTGGTTATACCTGCCTGGTACAGAACAGGCACTATGAGCCTGCCTGCCTGCCTGCCTGCCTTGGGTCTGCCCATGGTCTGAAGAGCTTGACCAACTCTCCAGAGAACACTCCCTCACTAGCAAACCGATCTTCACGTCCTCAAACCAAACAGTAATCAATGCTTTTATACATAACACCCAAAACTGATACTCACGCCATGGCACTGAGCAAGAGGCTCTTCCAGGTAGGCACAGAGTTGGTAGTGCCATGTTTTTCCCACCAGAGCCACCCATCCTAGAGTTAATGGTCACAAGGACCAATGTCACATACAGCATAGACCTTACCATCCTGGTCACATCCTATGACCTCTATAGCAGGCACCAAATGTAGCCAGTCCTCAGGCTTTGACAACTGTCCTGCTGATGGCTTCTAACTCCAAGCCCATCCTCCTCTGATCAATATCCAAGAGAAGTGCTGGCACAATGCTGGGCTCCAAGACAAAGAGGACAACACAGAGGATCAGGAGTACGTGGGAGAGGCTCCTCCCACAACCAGTGCTAACAGTTGCAGACTAATAATTTCTGAGTGGTCTAACTGTTTGACAGTTCCCACCTTCCCTAACGTCATTACCCATGGCTCTGATCTAGGGATCAGCATAATCCGAGTGATACTGAACACTGGTGTGTGGGTTCCAGGAGAGGAGGTACCAGCAAAGGACTAGAAGAGGCTTAATTAGCGTTTGGTCACACAGGACTCCTAGCCAATGCCTGCCTCTCACCATCTGTCTGCTCTTGTTCCACTAGCAATGAGCTTAACAGGGAAAGAACATGCCTCCTTTTAAATGGAGAAAACCGGGTACTTAAAACTTAAAAGAACAGAAACGAAACCTTTGAATTTTTTTTTCCTTAGGGAACTGACTCCCTAAACATGTCTGAAAGTCACTGTGCACTTACGCGGCTGGACCAGGACCAGAATCCCAGAAACAGTGAGGTGTTTCTGGAGCCTATTCTAGGCCACTGGGGCACTTACCTGTGCCATCTTGGCAAGGTCTAAAGAAGGTCTTTGCTCCTGCACTTCGTCTGGACGCCGCCGTTTCACACCGATTTTCTTGTCATTAAGGACGCACGGCTGAGAGCGGCTGCGGGCAAGCCCACTGGAGCGTCTTGCCAGCTCTGGCGTTGAGGCAGGTGTGCTGTTGGCTGAGGGGGGACAGTATTCTGGGAAGGAAAACTGCTCATGTGAGCAAGAGAGGGACCGCTGCAGGTCCAGCCGGCCCCCTCCCACTGGGTGTGGGTCTGGGCTCCAGCTATCGCCCGCCTGTCCACAGGGGGCTGAGCCTGGTGCTCCTTGGCAGGGTTGCCCCCCAAAGCGATGGTGCAGGCTCGACTGGTGGCAAGGTGAAGAGAGCCCATTGGCCCTGGCAGGGAGGCTGAAGCTAGAGCTCCGCTGCATGGGGCTGACGCCATTGGAGTAGCGCTGGACGCTGCCTCCGCTGTAGCATCGTCTCTTCTCCACCGGAGTCCAGACTTTGGACCCCAAGGGCCGCCATGACGTCCGGCAACTGGACATCTCATCAGAGAAGGATAGTGACCGGCACTGGCGTTTGCTGGGAGGAGCTGAGGGGTTCCCATTGTGGTCATTTATGTTGAGGTCTTTGATTAGGCTGGTCACTGCACAGGCAGTCACTGCCTCCTGGTGCCACAGGGAGCCATCCTGACACTTTTCAGGCAGACATTCCCAGATGCTGGCGCTTGGCTGGTCAATCTGAAGAGGGCATTTTCTATCCAGGTCTCGCCATCTGTCATTTTCTGGTGCATAAATACAAAGAGAAAATAGGATCTGAGAGGCCTTCACAACAGAACCCTGTTCCTTTGTGAACAGCCTGTTTGCAGTGCAGCACTTGGCACCGGAAAGGTCCTCATAAGTCAGCCAGCTCAATCTTACTTTATAGATGAAAACCGAGGCCCAGAGAGGAGGAAGGCCCAAGGTGCCGAGGTGGCAGCACAAGCCAGGGATCCAGACCCATGCCTGCGGTCCTTGATGCAGCTTCCTTCCCAGCATCCCAAATCCAGACCTGCCTGTCCCTGGAGTTCCTGATCCAGCTTCCCTCCCAACACCCCATGCTGTCTCCCATGATGGTAACGTGTCCTGAGCTCTGCGCCAGTTGGTGGCTGAGTCAGGGGAGCTGTGCAAGTTAGCACAGAAGACAGAAGACCATGAGCAACACTAAGCCTTGGCCACTTCAGATGGTCACAGTCACAATGGGGCTGGGGTTTGTTTGCCTTGGAGCAAAATGTTCAACAATATCAGCACTGTCAACAACTGCCAATCACAGCGCTTTTTTTTTTATATTCATTTGATTTCTTGATGAAACTGAGGATATGTAAAGCAGGTGAAACGGGTAAGAGTAACATTTAGGCCACAGACAGCGTGATGTAAGGTCAGGCAACCCTGTTTGAATGCATGAGTCCACGGGCTAGCCCAACTGTGGAATGCAAGATCTGAACTTGAACTTTTATTTCAGTAAAATCTTAAGAACAAATGATTGTTTTACCACTCTAGTCTCGGGCGCTCTGGGAACGTTAGGAGACGAAAGTTCCTGTACTCAAATCTACAAAAACCGCAAAGACGAGACGCATCTGCCGTCCTCTCGGCCCTGTCTCTGCTAATCTGAATACATTGTCTTAGTTGGCAAATGTGACTGCTTGAGTCAGGCGGGCAGTGGACCTGAAATAAAGCTGAAAATGGCTCGAACTAAGTGATTTAAAGGTCCCACTGACACCCAGAGCAATTCAGACCACTCACTGGGCATCCTTCTTGGACCGTAATATCCACACGGCACACCACCTAGTGCAATACAGCTGTATGGCACAGTAAAAAACCAGGCCAGTCTGACAGTGACCCGGCTTCAAGATACTTATTATACAGGGAAAATGTAGATGTTTCAAAAGATGGCTCTATCCCCAGGTGACGCACACTCCCGGTAACGAGAGCTATGAAACCTGCTCCACAGCACCACTCAGTCCTCTTCCTTCCAGACAACGTGCTACTCTGTAGTATAAGGCCCTGGCCTGTGGCAAATCTCCTGTCTCGGTGTCCCAAGTCATGGAATTTGACATGAGCCACCATGACCACACCTGGCTTACAAAGGTCACTTCTCAAAGGCCACTGAGACACAGCATGCACCGAGTGTCACCCAAACAGGACCTAGTCCATTAGGTCAAGAGGGTGAGTAATGCCACCAAAGAGGGTGCCCAGGAGCCAGAGGAAGCCAAACCAAGGCTTAGTATAAAGTTTCTTCTACCCAGACACTCTGCTAAGTCATGGGACAGATGACCTGAGGAGCCGCAAGCCTGGGCGGAGGAAACAGGGAGAAACTCTCCTTCGGAGCTGGAGAGGCAGAAGAAGGGTTTGCTGACGTTTAGCAGGCCCGCCGGGAATGAAGCAGGAGTGTAGGTGAACACCCAAAGACTCCAACTTAGAATCCTCCTGACCCTGAGGGTAGAGGCGGCTCTAATACCTAGTCTTCTAGGTGAATTTGATAAATCGCTTCCACATATATATAACCTTTACCTGACCCCCACATAGCTCTTCGCAAGCTCTGTACATTGTTCAGATACGTGTGTCTTCAGTAATTGTGGAAAACATTCCTTCCAGTATTCTCTTCCTCTTGAGTATTCTCCCTTCCCACAAGTATATGGGGTGGGGCGGGGGCGGGGGCATCTGTAGACCTCAAACTCAGAGTCGCCTACCTCTGCCTCTCTAGTGCTGGGATGGAAGGTGTGCGCCACCACTGCTGGGCTCTGTCTGGCTCTTTTGTAGGTTCTTGGATCTGAGTTAAGGTCATCAGGCTTGCACAGTAAGTGCTTGACCCACTGACACATCTCCCCTGCTCAATGTTTACCATTCTGTGAAGTAGTTTTAATTTGGCAATAGCTCAGTGAACCAAAATAATAAATTCAAAACAGAGGAAATATAAACTAAACTGGGCACGGTGGCATAAACCCAGCTTAATCCCAAGAAGCTGAGGCAGAAGGATCACCTTGAATGCATGGTCAGCCTGGGTTATAGAATGAGAAGAAATACAATTCAACACAGACTGAGTCATGACTACATATTATAGAAGGAGAAAAGCCATCCAAAAAAAAAAAAGTGGAGTGCTGGAGAGCTGGCTCAGCAGCTAAGAGCACTGACTGATCTTCCAGAGGTCCCTAGTCCAACTCCCAGCAACCACTCACGGTGGCTCACAAACATCTGTAATGGGATCCGATGCTCTCCTACTCCTACTTACTATAAAATAAGTAAATCTTAAAAAAAGTGGAAAACAAATCAAAATGATAACAAATGACAGCAAATTGTATAATAAAGTTATAATTAAAATGTCCTATAGTAGGTGGCTGGTTTAACAGATCACGCAACCGTGTAGTGTCGAGGACTGGCTAATGGCCCAGGGAAATGCTGGAGATAAACTGCTAAAGAAGCTGTGTATAGAGCCCCACGATTCCTATTTAGTCAATACATAATGTGCTATACATGAAACAAAAAGCAACAGACCAAAATGTTAATGACTGACTGTGAGATGGCCGGTTAATTTGTGCTTTCTTAGTTTTGTTTTTCTTGTCTGTACATTTCCTGTGAGGAAAGTTTATTAGTATGTGAGAACTGTGCTGCTGAGCGAATGAATGGTGCTGTGCTCTGCCTTAGTTCTGGGAAGGAGCCACTCTGGAACCAGGGCCTAAACTCATCTTCCTCTGGGTTCTCTCCTGTGGATTTCCAGGAAGTCACTGCAACTGACACTGAAAACACCCCAGAGCTCAGGGGTGTGGTAGGCTGAGGAAGGGAACAACCGGCCTATCCACTGAGCACTGAAGGACCAACATGGTACCACAGCTGGTGCTTGGAAGCCTGGGACACGGGACAGAATGTGTCCAGGTCAAATGGGGAAAAGCCATCTACTAGGAAGAGACTGATCCTTTGTATGGAGGTCTACACTTGCTGTTCATTCTGCTGGGCTGCCAGTTCTCAAGTACAACCCACGACAGCTTTCCATGATCCTTCATGGAGTGTGCCACACAGCAGACCTACCTGGCAGGGGATGGGAGGACGTGAAGGAAAAGTGGGTGACGAAATGAAGACAAAAACTGTAGAAGTGGCTGTGGGTGTTCACCAGTTAGTTCTTTTTACTATCATCAATACACGCAGATTCAATCTGGGCTAGGCCCCAAACCCTCCACCTACTCTGGGCCTTGGATTGGCTCTGTATGAAGCAGGCAGGCAACTAGATAGAGGTAAATGAAGGCTAGTTTGCCAAAGGTGCGTATCGATAGCATCCATGTGGCCACTTGTGTTGTCTGCAGCACAGATTCTAACGGTTTCCAAGCTTGTCTCGTTGAAAAGTACAAATGCAAACAAGTAAAGACAACCAGTGCTATGTTTAGCTCTTGTGTTCCCACCCTTCACGGAAGGCCCTGAAAGCAAGTCCTCGGGTCAGATCCCCACACAAAAGAACAGGAACAGAAGCTAATTTGTAATGGCAAACTGCCCTATCTGTGAAGCCCCAACTTCGTAGAGCACAAGGAGTTGTGAGCAGAAGACAGCAAGTGCCCCGCCCTGCCACTCAACATTATCACTTCTTCGTAAACAACTGGAACTCTTTCCAAAGTGACAAAGGCCACAGACTCAGAGGAGCAACAGTCACTTGATAGAGTGAGAAAGGGCAAGACCCTTGGTTTGAATCATAGTTCCCCCCATTTCCTAATCTCTCTCAACTGCTGAGAGAAGACACGGGCCCAGCAAAGTGCCCAGAGCAATCTCTCAGGGGTGGCAGCCATCAGTGTAACTCTGAAAGAACAACACTGAAAAACATGTTTGTGTTGGGGATCTGCTTTCTGTACCTGGGGACCAATATCTGTGGGTGGACTCAGGCTAAAGAGGGAACGGTATTTTCTGTACTAGAGATTTTCCAAGGTATGGTTCCGGGATTGCCTGCTGGAGGGGAGGAGGTGGAACTTGGAGGTAGGCAGTAGAGATGCAGAATCTTGGTTGCCACAAAATTGATTCTTAAGACTGAAGCTGGTGGGTTTATTTTGCTTCTGCTTTGGGCAAATAGAGGACAGGGAACTTACAGAAAACAATCTCTTTGCTTTTCAAGTCCTTAAAAAATCTATGTTTCACAGGCCAGGTGGGAACTCCCTGAGCTTCCATCTCAAATGGCACATGGCCTATATTATGCCATTCCTATTGTGCCATAAAATGCTCCTAAATGTTCCCAGTGCACCCAGTTCACAAGTGTGAACTTTATACAACAGTGAGAATGTGTGTGAACAAATATATGTGTGTGTGTGGGGGAGGGGGTCAGCACATCACTTTACCTATGGATAGGAGGATGAACCACACAGGCATAAATATACCATGGGCCCAGCTCTCCCACAAGTAAACCACATGATCAAAATCCCTTCCAAAGCTGAGGCTCAAGGACTGAGCCTTAAGTTTCTGACCGTCTACTCTTTGTCTACTCTTTGACACGTACACCAGATTAACATTTTATAGGAGCCAGTCCTGCTGCCCTGACCACAGAGAGGAGAGGCTGCTGGGTATGCAGATTTTGAGTTTTAAGAACGAAAAGCACTTGGAGGAACACAAATAGAATTTGACCTCAAATGTTCTTGTTTCCATTTCTGCACTTAGACTGGGAAATTCCCAGGGGCCCAGATTCTTGAGGGACTATAAGACTTCTTATGTTCAAAAGATAGAGGAGTGTTACAGCCCTGGAGGTCTCAGTGCTGTGTTTTTGATATTCTTTTAAAGTGGTATACAGTCATAACACAATGAGGTTTCTAGATAAGTAGTTACATACAGACTCGAAAGATCTGATTCTTGCAGCCTTCAAAACCCCAGGAAGCAAAGCCACCAGCCAGACCTGTGGCTGACTCATTCCTGGATTTCATACCTGTCTACTTGTGCTGACAGTGAGGTGTAGTTATGTATTGGCTCCCCCACCCCCAAGGCTGTGGTGTGCTAACTTGGCCCCAGGGCTGCAAAGACCATCTGTTTAGAGCAGAAGCTCACCAGCCCTTTAAGTGTGAGACTAAAGGCAGCTTTGCTAAACTGATCTGTTGACAAGAACATCAATGGACAAGCTAGGCAATAACTTGAGCCTTCCCACAAGGTCTTATCTGGTTAGTTGATTATTTTATTTTTTAAAAAAACCAGAGAGCTCAGGCTGACTTGAAACTCACTATGAAACCCAGCCTGGATTTGAACTTGCTGTAATCCTCCTCTCTGAGCCTCTCAGATGATGGAATTACAGTCATCACATTTGGCTCTCTCATCTGCTTTTAATGAAGTGTAGAGGCTGTCACCAGAATGGAAACTTACTAGAAGCTGAGTCAGGAAGACAGGCTCCTAGACTTCTCCGCTTTAGCCTTTGGCCCCGCCATGTCTTAAGGACAGTCATACAAAACACCAAGTTCATTTCACACAGACAAGGGGGTTAGGAGGGCTGATGGTAGATACTCCACTCAGTCTGATCTGCAAAAACAGGAAGGCTGACCTGCTAGGCTCTAAAAGAAGGGACAAAGATAAGGGTGTAATGGCTACCAGGGCCTTTGCCTCATTAGTAGGGCGGGGACTGCAAATAGCAGCTTGCAGCTTTCACTGCTTTTGGCAAGCCTATAGTCTTGAAAAAAAAAAGAAAAAAAAAAAAAGGGCAAGGGCTGGTGGGACCACTAAGATTTTAAAACTGCACTGCCCTGAACATTGAAGGCACAGGCCTCTGTTTCTTCATTTGTACAAGGTGGTGTGGAGTCTTGGCAACCCTTTCAACCTTGACAAGAGCCTTCAGCTCTACCCCCAAGATCCCAGGAGTACGTACAAATGTCAGGGAAACTAGTATTCTCCATAGCAGCAAAGTTCCAAGGGGCTGGAAAGGCCAGTTTGGCTATTTTATTGATCCCCTCATGTTTGGGGCACATGCAGAGCACATGAGACAGACAGATCTCTAAACTATACACACACACACCAAGGTTAGCTGCGTCTGTATTAGATAAGGGGACTGGCAGCGAGGACAGCCCTTTAGAAAGCTGTCAATAGATGTGTTACCTCCACACTGGGGGCCCTGTTGAAGGTGAGAGAACACGAGCATGCTCTCTAAGCAACTGTTTATATCCTGGGCCGTCACAGCATCCCTGCCCACTGGTAAAACTGGGCTTCAGAGCAGTGCCATGTGTCCTCGGGGCACACCCAGTTGGCAAACAGCAGACGTGAGCATGCTCTGCGGCCCTACAGCCATACTCTTGCGACTAGGACAGGATGTTCCCGACTTGCTCACTGCCTATCCTTCTCCACTGAGAAGCCAACACCCAAAGATAGTGCAGTAGCCATCTCCTGGCCTATAGTACCATGGCAGCCTGCTCCCGCTCCCTCACCTTCGTGAGAGGACAGCCCAGGAGGCTCACAGACAGCTTGTCATGAGCCAACTCCACTACTTCCATTCTGTACTTCATTCCACACACAATGTCTGGAACCAATAAAAGGAACATGAACTGAAAAGCATCCTGTATGGATTTTAAAAATCACATACATATGTAACCACAACAAGGATCAATTCAAACTGTAAAGGTTTTTTTTTTTTTTTTTTTTTAAGCAGACACATGTACTTGTATGTGGATGTATTTTTCACTGGAAACAAATCACATACTAGCCTGTATTAGTCCATAAGCAATCTCTTCTAGGAGGTCCTGGCTCGGGGATCACAATCACACATAAACCTGGGCTGTGTAATGCCGGGATTGCTGGTGGTGGTTTTAATTTTGTTTTGGTCATCTGACTGCCATGGAAACTGTCTAGCCCCGAATGCCAGCTTCTCCACACAGGTGTAACCACGGGCCACTTTCAGTGATCAACTGAGGTTGAGTTAAGAACCCAAAGCCTGCTGAATCTCAACGTGAAATCTCTTAGCCCTGTGCAGCTCAACACAGCCAACTGTTTTCCTGAGGAGCTCCATTCAGAGAGTGCCCCGGGGAACAACCCTTTTATGTACAGAGTAGACGTTAACAGCCGAGTAATTAAACACTGAAAGTGGGGCTTATAATTAAAATGCTGACAAACCTGAAGCCGAGCGCACAAGTCGGCCGCTCTAATGTTTTTACAATTCCTTTTTATACATAATGTATGATCCTTCTGCTCAAGTTTCCTCTATGTTCCTTGTCTGTGAAATAATTTACATTAATAAATAATTTATTACCATAACTCCTGAAGTAATTATGGGTTTCCATCCCTTTTTTTTTTCTTTTTAAAGCATATGAATTGTTTTGTTCCCTGTCCACTGACGTGTATTTACACGATTCTTCCTAGTGGCCTTTTGGGAATAACTGGTGTTGCTCTCACTTTCTCACATTTTATGTGATTTCTAATCTCCTGGCCTGAGTGGTGAGAAAGATGAAATGTGTGGTGTCTACAATCCTGATGAAATAGGGCTCATTTAACGGCTGCAATTAGCCAAAGGTAATGAGTGGGCCTGTATTCACCCCAGTTGCCCTGTTTTATCAGAAAGAAGAAAAAAGAGGAAGAGGAGGAAGAAGATGGTGGCAGCAGCACATGTGACCACAAGCAAGCATGAAGCAAGCATGAAGCAAGCATCTCTTAGAGGGTCCCAGGCTCAGGCTGGATGTCACATGCAGCCCCTGCTTCACTGCACCCAGGAGGACAACCCTCCCACACTTCCTGAACACACCAGAAGTAGATGTAAGGAAGGGCGCTGCTCTCAGCCCAGAAAGCAGGCTGGGAGCTGCCACTCAACTCTTCATGAGTATATGCCTCACTGGAAATTCTGCCTCAGCACAGAGGTGGGCGGGAAAGATCTGGAGGTGACATTGGAACCCTGTTATCTGCTCGGAGGAGCTGGCCTGGCACCCTAAGAAGGAACCTTCAGGCGGGTACCGAGCAGGTGGGCAGGGTTAGCTTTGTTTTGTTCTGTGTCTTTCTTCTTCCATCCACACCTAACCCAGATCTTTTCTCTCCCTCACTTTAGAAAAGTATAAAAATACTTTGTATCATGTTCCCAAATAGAAGTGGGGCACAAGGATAGGGAAGGGTCTGGTATCCAGTTCACAATCACAAGAATGAGGTACTTTAAAAAATAAAGCAAAGCATCCATTGTTAGGAAAATCTGAAGCTACTCTGGTGGACTCTAAGTGGGCGCCTGGGTAGTTTTGGCCAGGAAGGACGGCATTCTTGGAAGCAGCAGCATCCCAGGGCTGCCCTCCGAGCCAGCCCTGATGCACTTGCTGGGCCCTTCTTCAGAGTGCCTAGGAAACTCCCCATACCGGTTCCCAGCTAGGGCCCTGGGCCTGGGGTTAGGAGGGAAAACCCTGAGTCACAGAGCCTTTGTCTTCGGGAGCTGGGGCTGGGGTGGTGATTATGATCATTGATATTTTATCTATGCTCGGCATTGTCCAGCCCTGGAAGGGCCAAAAACTCTCTTGAAAAGTCTGGCCAGCCCCTCCGGGTGTTCTCTTCCCTGCTATTGAAAAGCAGGCACACCCAAGATGAAATCTCTCCGCCTAGGGTGCAACTCCCAGTAAGCCACAGTGACTGCACAAGACGAGCCCATAAACTACTCCATTCACGGGGTCAGTGGGCTGGAGAGCTGATGGGAGCTATCTGCTCCAACTCACAGGGAAGTAGGAAGGCCTCTGGCTACCGAGACCTCCGGCTCCAACTGCTGCTGGAATGAATGGGACAGAAGGTGGAAGGACCTCCTACCTAGAGCAGCTAAGACTTTGCCAGAGGGAAAGATCAAGGAATGGGGAAATGGAGTGTGCTGCTCCATGGCTCCATGGCCTCCCTAATCTTGGCACACAGAATTTACTGTCCCGGGCTCTTTCTCCTCCACTAGACACAATGTTCCTTGTGGGTAAGACAGGGTCCCTTTCATTCTGGTCTATACTAAGTGTCTAGCACATGCTAGACACTCTTTGCAAGTCTATGAGAACAAGCCCCTGAAACCACGTGTGGTGAATGAAAGTCCTGGTAAGACATGCTGTGACATGGGGCACGGCTCTCCTGAGTCAAGGAAGCTGAGCAGCAGGCAGAAGATGCAGGGCATGGAGCTGTTGTTCCTACACTAGGCGCGTTCACTCCCACATCTCCAGACCCACTAGAGTCAGCTTTATTATACTGGAAGGCCAGAGAAGCCTCACAGAAAAGCCTTAAAATGGAGGCCCACCATCTTCAGGACAGTTTCCTGGTCTGGCTCTGTTGGGGCTAAGTTTGAGGTAAAGGTTGGACATTCATAATAGATTCCCATCATAAAAGAAAGCAGCTCAATTGTGGACCTGTTCCAGGGTGCAGAAGTCCAGTAGGTTTTTCCACCACGGGACGGTGGCGGTGGAGGAGAAAAGCCATTAATCACCAATGGTGATGTGTGGGTAGGCCACAGAAGGGTGTTACCCAGGTGATTTCCCTGTTTGATGTCCTTTGGGTAGCAGTATCAAAAGAGACATCTAGCTTTTCTCCACGCTATAGCATGTACTGAAAAGAAAACAACTGTGCTTCTTTATTTCCCATTCTCTTCCCTAAGAGAGCATTCAGAGTCACTGGGCCTCCGTTTCCCCCAGCATGAACAAGCCTGGCTCTGAAGCTGCAAACGATGCGTGTGGCATCGTCCAACCTCACAGGCCCCCCCACTGCACTCACAGTCTCAGCTATGGGAAATGCCTTGAAATTAAAGAAGAAGCCACTGGACACAGAAGGAGGGTGAGGACAACCTCATGTGGCCCTGCAAGGCACTGAGGGTGAAAGGCCACTATAGCTCTTCCATCACTGAGGTCAGGTCTCCAACTCAACCTAGACATCACAGAATCCATCTGCAGGGCAATGCAAAATGCATGCAACCAATGCAACCATACTTTCTTCTCTTTACAAGAAACAGCATCACATGTGCACAGAAACACCAGACCAAAGGGCTTATTGGCTGGGACATTTGTCGTATAATAAACCAAGAACCTTACAAAGGTCCTTGACCTCTGGTCTTTCTAGCTTCCTTCTGGAACTATCCTGAGAAATATGACAAAAGACCAAAACTCACCCTGAGAGAACCCCCGAAGAGCTGCTTTACCCCGTGACTGTAAGAATCACATCGCCATGGCACATCCATATATCGTATCCACACAGCACAGTACTATACAGATATTGGACCTGAGCCATTTATATACTACAGCAATTACTGCATGCAAAACCAAACACAATTTACATATTTTATGTTCATAGTGTACTTGATTATGTGAAAAATGCAAATCTTACACACACACACACACACACACAAAATCAACAATAGGAGCTAACATTGAGAACCACCCACCAGACTTTAAAGGATTTTTACTTCCTATTCCACAATAGGTTTTCTGAGTGAAAAAAAAAAAAAAGATCACCATGAACTACCATCAGTCAGAACCCAATGTTGGATTTGGAAATGGTGCCAATAAACCACACACCTGTGCCTCCCACCCATGCCCAGCACCCTGTTGGTTTACTCCAGCCCCGCTGGGGACTGAACACAGAACGGAGTCTCTCCAGGACTCCTCTGGAGTTTCACCTGGCTGGAAGGACTAGAAGAAGATGCCCATAATGTGTAGCTACTCACCCATAATTCCACAAGAAAGGAGGGTAGGTCCTTGACTCATCTTTGGCGTGTGCTGAAAACAAGCAGAAAAGCTATTCACTCTTCCGTCACGAGACTCTGCACTGAGTTCTTTCTAAAGTCACAATTACAGGGGATCTGCCCTTAGGCAGCAGCAGCTGAGTAAAGGGAAGAAAGTAGCCTAAGAGGCAACATCTGCAGCAGAAGACTGAGCCTGGCCTTTGCCTCAAGGCCCCAGAGTTACACACTGAGCAGGCTAATGGGCTTCTGAGCCACACATAATGCCTGTGACTCCTGGCAAGAAGAACATGGGGAGGTTTGATGCAAACATAGAACCAAATCTCATTAGGTGCTGGGAAGATACTTGGAGAGGTGGCCCTCCTATGGAGTATGGAGCAGTGGACCTACTCCCTGGTGGCTGGCTCCCCAGGGGATACAGGAGGAACAGCATCTCTTCTACCCAGGGAATGCTGGCTGATGCCTCACAGCTGTTTATGGTTACAGTGAAGCTGTCAATCAATCGTCCTCTCAGAAGCCAAGACACTCACTGGCTCGTCAGGGCTCAGCCTGAGAGCTATGGCGATCAATTCCTGGGCACTGTTCATTCACTGGGCTTCCCACTCCACTGCTTTCTGTCTTCCCACAATCCACACCTCCCTCATCTGAACACATGAAAAGATGCTGAGAATTCACAGTTAGACAGTAAGTTGAGCACAGAATATTCTGGCGGCTCTTGTGCATCTAGCATCCAAGTCAAGTGGCCTACTCAGATGGCGAGTGAGGAGCAGACATACTAGTCAGGACCCTGAGAGGAAGGTCTTCCTCAAGCATTCCAGAGACTGGCTACCTCACATTCAGTTACAGTATACTCAGCATACAGGAACGGACAGTTATCTGTATCCAGGCTGTGCTAGGGGTTGATCATACAATGGAAATGAAGTTCTCAGCCTGTTACACAGGGTTGTAGCTTCTGAGAGGAACCCCAGGCCGACCACATGACAAAAAGAGGCAGGGCTTTTAGGGTGAAAAGTGGGTGGGAGCCTGGGTTGGTTCATAAAGTGTCAGGAGGAGGGTGGGGACGACTAGCAACACCTGGCCCACTCAGATAACACAGCAGATGCCTGGCACCAGCTTCCTCACCCCATCCCAGTGCCCAATATGGCAAGAGTACCTTTGCTCTTGGCCAGCAGTACATTTATCTCATAGGGGTTTAATGGACAGGACGGTCCTTTCCAGACTTGAGGACAAAGAAGAGAAGAAGGGCTCAAATCTCCATGAGAACATGGTCACACAGACAACTCATTACATTACAGAGAGATGGAACTTGGGGGTGGGTGGACAGACTGTGTGCTAAGGTGGGTAGAGGTCAGAGACAGTTTCCAGAGGAACACCTGGACTGCTGTTGATAGACAACGTTACTGATGATAAACAACCCCTTCCAGGTCTCTTCTTGGCTTAAAACAATCCTTAACACCACCGGGTCAGGTCACCCTCTGGTATATAACTATCTATAGCCACCCACTGAAATATCTAGAAAGAGTTCAAAGGGGCTGTGCCTGCCTCCATCTCAGCTAACATGGCTAGTGCTGCAGGATGTGCAGCTGAAAGCCACACCAAAGTCACCCAACAGAGACCAGGTGACAAACACAGGGGAGTCTGCCATCAGGACTGTGCCACCCACACAACCAAGTGCAGAAACCTACAGAACCCAGAGAGGCTGCTTACTTTCCAGAGAAGGGTTCTGAGAAAGAATGGGGTTGACCTCCTGCCAGGGTGCCTTGCCTGTCAAGGGAAACTTTGGTGCCCAGGGATACCCAGGCTCAAGGACAACATCCATTTGTGTGGTTCCTAGTTAGCTACACCAAGACAGGGACCACAAAAAGTGGAGGAGAACAGGAAGGAAGGCTGGCATAGTGAGTGTGCACTACTAGCACACAAGTGTCACCAACGAGGGCTTGGGACTTCACATGCACAAGCGGGAAGCAGAGTACAGCCGCCTGTGCCTTGTTAGGGGAGAGCTCAAGGTCTGCTCATTCCACTGACAGGAGCAGAGGGCCAAGGGAGGCCTGCATGGGCCCTAGCACCTGTTTCTAAACCTGTCTCACTCTGGCCCTGCCCTTTCTGGGTATGTTCTACATACCCTTCTACAGCCTGTGGGTTTTCCACCCTTATTCCACTAACACTCATTTTGTTTGAGCTGGTTAGAGATGGCATCTAATGAAGAACCCTGAGGTTAGAGATAGCTCAGCAGCTGAAAGCACTGGCTGTTCTTACAGAGGACTATGGTTCAACACTAGCTCCTAACTGGCTTATAACCATCTTTAACTCTAGTCCCAAGGATCACACTCTCTTTGGGCCCCCATGGATACCAGGCATGTACATGGTACACACACATACAGCCTAGCAAAATATCTATACACATTAAAAAAGGAAGAAGAAGAAGACTGGCTTCATGCTGGATCCCATGTTAGGATCCAACCCTGTCTTGCTTTCTATTTCTAAGCCCTACCTCTGCAGTGAAGCAGTACCGGAATATCTCATCCCCAACAGCTCCCTGGGTCTTAGGCACAGCACATGCTGACCCCTGGCAGGTTTGCCTAAAGATTTCACTTTGGGCAAAATGGCATCCAGGAGTTTCTGGCTCCAAGCTGACATAAGCCTTCCTGTTTCAAATCTACCAATAATACAAAATAAAATTCCCACTGGCACATGCCATTCCTAAAGCCAGGCTTCTTGCTCTTCAAATCCTCTATTCCCAGAGTGGGAAGAGGGATAAGCAGATCACTGTGCCAAGCCAAAGGGACTCTGGCTGTGAGGCCTCCCGAGACTTCTGGAATCTGCAGAAGAGTGAGCTCAACTGCACGCTAAGGTCTGCAGGGAAGGAAGCGAGAACTTGCTTGCTTTTTGCACGTCTCCCTCTTTGTGTCTGAACCCAACCCAGCAAGGCTCAGTCACAGTGAGACGATTCCTGTCACGAGAGAAGCCTCTGGAGTCAGGTCCGCCTAGGAAAGACAATAGCTGGAAATCAAATTGAGGCTTCAGGGACATCTGTCTGACTGAAGAAGGCCTGGACCTCTATAAAGACCTAATTAAGGCTCCAAAGGAGAAGCTAGCACACACAGAAATGCCAGGCCTTGCTCATGGTTCTCACAACTTTCTTCAAAGGTTACTGCCTAAAACAACTGAGCCACTTTCCCCTTTGCTGACACAGTACACAGAGAGCCACAGTGTGAAGGGAGACGCTCATACCACATACCAAGACTAAGCATTGCAGCATGCCTGCCTCTCAAACAGAACTCAGCAAGCCCCAGCAGCAGAAAGAAGAGAGGAATCCGGGCCTGAAAAGATGAACGGAGGCAGAAGGGAACAGTGCAACGGAGACAGGAAACTCCGAGATGCCAAGGTAGCCCCAGCTTCAAGGCTAAGGGTCTCCCCAGGCACAAAAGTCCCTATAGCACATATATCTACCCAAGATGAAAGACACCAGACTTCAGCTACTCTGTGGTCAGCCAAAGACCCAGGGGTTTGGAGCTGTTGAGGTCAAAGTGTCAAGTTGGCCTAACAAGGAATCTGAAGATTTCCTGTACCTAGATAGTGAGACACAAGGCCTAATGTGGCTACCAACATCATAATGGGCACTCTGACGTGGCAGTGCAGAAGGCAGTGCCTTTTCTGCAACTGGCTGTGCATGGTTTGAGGACAGTATGCAGTCTATATCTATATATACTGTCCTCTGCCCAGAGTAGCCACTAGCCTGTCTTCTCTGGTCTTCAGGATCTAGAGTAGGCTGGGAGAGAAAGTTGGCCTGGCCTAAGGAGGTGGTTACTCTGGAAACAACAACAGGCTTTTGGCCTGCATGGAGGCGAATGGCAGGAGCTGGGGGAGTTCAGTGCTCCAGGGTCAAACGTCTGGGCTGCTTTCCAGTGGTGGTGGCTAATGTTAGAACATGAGAAGGAAAAGCCCTCTGACAGAGGAAAGCAACCAGGCAGACCAGGGAAAGAGGACCAGACATGGTCATGGCTACCTAGTATGTAAGTCACACCAGGACTGTGAGGATAGCCTATTCCCATACCAGTCAGTCCCAGAGGAGTGGGCTCCTGTGCCCAGAGGGAACACGCTAAGCACTTGTCAGTTCTTGCTCCTGCACCTCCCCTGAGAGTAAGGAGAGGCTACCTTTGTCACCAGAATTTGAGGTTTGCTGTTTTGTTTTGAGACAGGGTCTCGTGTTGTCCAGGCTGGTCCCTAACTAGCTATACAGCCAAAGCTGGCCTTGAACTTCTGATCCTCCTGCCTCCACCCCCCAGATACTGCGATCACAGGTATACAGCACTAGTTCTTAAAAAGAGAATGAGAGCGTGAAGACCATGAAAGGGCAGGTACCACCACAGGTCTTCCCGTTCCTCACCAGGACTCAGGGCAGCAGCTGGGGGTGCTCCATGGTCGAAGGGTCTAGGGAACCTTCTGCCTAGGGTGTCTCAGACCTTCCCTCTGTGACTCAGAGGAGCCAATGCCACACCACCATACCCCGGAGGCTGCTTCAACCATCCCAAAGCTCCCAGCTTCCCTAGAATCCTGTTCCTTTTTGAAATCTTAACCTCTACTTCTGTTATCTTTTTGGTCTAATTAGAAAACTGAAGAAATGGTTTCCCATCTTTTCTGTGTTAACTGGTGGCAGCTTGTGTGCTTCGTGGACCCCAGCAACTTGCCCTGCTGCTCACAGAGAGGACTGGCTGACCTCGGGCTCCGTCTCAGGGAGCCCATCACTAGGCTCACACTATTTGGATCTTTCTTCAGGCACACACACAACTCCTTTCCCTGAGGTAGCTGCAACCTTCAGAGGCTCTGCCACTGCCAAAAGGTTCTGGATAGTCCATGTACTCCCATCCTGAGTTCTCTGAGTCACAGTTCCTGCCTATTTAAGGGACAGAGGTGGATACATCCTTGCTCTTGCCTGAGCACCCTCCATGGCACTCTCCACACTTTCTGTGGCCACACTGTACTTCCCCTTATATTGTACCAGGCCCAGAATGGAACAAACAGTCAGTATGTAAGATGTCAACAAACTCACAGACAAGAAAAGCTCTCTCCAAAGAGAGAGAGAAAGAGAGAGAGAGGGAGAGAGGGATAGAGGGAGGGAGGGAGGGAGAGAGAGAGAGAGAGAGAGAGAGAGAGAGAGAGAGAGAGAGAGAGCGCTCACCACTGACTTGCCATCTGGAGCAGAGAGGAGGAGACAGATGGTTCTGGGCCTACATAGGCCAACAGCGAAGAGCAGAGGCAAGAAGGCTGCTCCTTGGAAGGGCAGCAGAGGTTGGAACGTGCCTGCAAGTGCAGGCTGTGAGCCCTGAGGGAGGGATGAATAAGTCCCGCCCTTCTGTTCTAGGAAGGCAAGGCTCCTCCCCTAGGGAAGGCACAAGGCCATGTTCATCAAGGTAGGGCTCAGGAAGGGCTCCTTCCATGACCTTGGGCCCTGGTACTGGAAACCAGCTCTGTGGCCAGCCCCGGCCCAGTCCTACCTTGATACTAGACAAGCACAGAGGCGCTGTGGAGGCAAATACTACAGCTCAACCCTCAGAAGCACAGCCCCGGGGACTCTGGGCAGCCCCTCTGCCCAAGACCACTCAGGCACTACCTACAGATCCTGCACCAGAAAACCAGTTACTACTCACAACAAAGACAAGACAAGCATGACGCCTATGTGTGATCCCTCGGCTACAAATTAAACAGAGGGACCAGAACAACAAGGTCAGAAGCTGTGGCAATGGAACGTGTGCACTCTTAACTGAACAACTATTTTGCAATAGTCATGGTTCCGGAGAGAAAGGCAAATGCCTGGCTTTCATTAAGTGTCCGCCCTAGCATGAGGAATCACTCAATACCCAAGACCCATTGGTGACCTGCTAGAAAGTGGTATGAGAGGGAAATCCTGGGTGGAAAAAGGGCAGACCGTCTCAGTGTGGGCAGGACTGAATCTGAGGGAGAGTGGCCACACATGAAAGGAAGGAGGACAGAGTGGTGTTAAGGGAAGAGTTCTAGGCTATGGAAGAAATCCAAAGGTCCTAAGGTTGGCATCTCTGTGGTGGAGGACAGTACTGGCCGAGTGGAATAAGCAGAAAGTTCCAGTACTCAGGAGGCAGGAAGCCAGTGGAAGGTTCTGCCGGGCAGACTTGCCTGGTACTCCACATGGCTGCTGGGTGAAACACAGGTTTTAAGAGCCAGGAGCGGCCCAGTTACCACAAGAATCTCCATGAGAGAGGCCAGCAGATTAAGATGAGGGTGGCTGGTGGGTGAGGGTGGGGATAACAGTGGGAAGTGACCATCTTGCAGATACACATTATATGTGAATTGGAAGGAAGGTACAATGGCTGAAGTGGCTCCACTCCTGCTAGGATGACCCAGGTGTCCTCAGTCACATGAACCTTAGCTGCTTCTCTCTCCCTGTGCCTACAGTGCTGGGAGAGAGAACAGCTCAGAGATAAGTGTTCCAATATCAGCCTAAGAAAGGAGGCCGAGACACAGGCCAAGCAGTGGGGCTGATGGGTGGGAATGAGGTGAAGAAGTGGGCGCTGAGGCAGTCACTGCCCTGCTGCAGGTCTCAGCTCTCAACTATTTGTTTGGAAAGTCGGACTGGGCCCAGTGGTTGCTAAGCCACTTCTTTTCAGCCTCTGAGGCCACACCCAGCACCTCAGTTCTGTGAGGTTCTGATATGCCTATAGACCAGCCATCCTCCTCAGCACACCTGGATCTCAACAGGGTATCAGCTATGAATTGGCATTAATGGTTCTTAAAGGGCCACTGTATGCATGCTTGGTAGATCCTACCTCTAGCCTGGGAGCTACTCTACACAAACAGGGCAAGTTACTCAGCTCCAAGTTACACTGGTTCCTCAACTCTGCTGGCCTATGCCAGTCCACGGGACACGCACTTGTGAAAGCCTACAGAACACGTGCAGGTCCCAAGTATTTCACCAAACTCCCTGGGGAAGGGGCTTCAGCTGTCACAATGTGGTATTGGCCAGCATGAGACAAGGAAAGGAAGCCCACCAAAGGGCTGAGTGTGAAGCCCATCACCACCTGGTAGAGGGCACACAAATGGGTGATCTGAGGAGGGCAGGTGACAAGACAGTCAGAGGGCAGCTGGACCTGCCACCTTACTGCCAAACTGTGCTTCCTTTCCCCCTAATCTACCACTCCCGACCCTCAGGTGGTGGCTCTCAAGCAGCACTGCCCTTTGAGACAGCCTTATCTTGGCTCGTCCTCTGGCACCCTCATCGTGGACGCCAGCCACCTCTCTCTTTAGGTGGAGGGGAACAGAGTGCTGGGCTACTCTGAGCCGCCTCTGGCATGACCTTCCTACCCCATCAAGTCGGCTCTAGCCTGGATCCAGCTATTGTCTCCCTGCGTACAAATCCACACTCTGCTCCCTTGCACACAGTCCCAGCCTCGACCATTCACAGAGCTCTGCTCACTTCCAAATTGTCAGGCCCAGATGCCCATCCACAGCCACACCACAAGCCCTCCCTGCACCCCAATGCCACAGAGGAGAAAGAAACGCAGTGCTCGAGGCCCTCACCAGTTCAGGGATGAAGGTCCTGTGTGCTCCAGAGTCAGCTCCCTGGTTGATGAGGCTTCTCCTTAGGATCATCACCATGGTAAGGACCTCAGGAACTGGGCGGCATCCCAGGCTGGGCACAGGCCATCTTCAGGGGGGAAGACTTGATTAACAGTGATACCTGGGCATTCCGGAGAGTGAGGTCATTAGAAACAGCTCCCCATCAGTTGCTCAGACTGGTGACAAGGCCCTCTGGGAATGGCCAAAAGTAGTCAACAGCCTGGAAAGACAAAAAGAGAAGCAATGGGCTCAGGACTAGGAATGCCTCAGGTGTAATGCAGAGAACCCCACAGGGATGGAACCATATCCTTACTAAAGGAAGTGCACTCTGGGAGGTCACCAAGGGCAAGAATCACTTTCTTAGATCTCTCTCACTCACTCTCTCTCTCTCTCTCTCTCTCTCTCTCTCTCTCTCTCTCACACACACACACACACACACACACACACCAGCTAGCCTTAGGCATCTAACATAGCCAATGCTCTGCCAGACACAGCAACAAATTTGGATCCACGAGACATCTTCAAGAGCACAGGTTCTGAGGTGCTAGCAATATGTGGTTCCTGGCAGTACAGCATCCTATCACTGGCTGGGCTGGCTTTTCGGGCACACCGAGCTCACATTAGGACAAGTTTAGACTGGCAAAGGATCAATATTCCTCATCCCCACATCCAATATCAAAGGGGGCAGGGGATCCAGAGCTGGACACTGGCTTACCTCATCTACCCTCTTAGGAAAACTGCTACAAACAAATCAGGAAGGTCGATTTAAAGACACGTGTCCCTTTCCCCAGAGTGGACCAAACCAAGTGCTACTGCCCAGACCTCCTCGGTACTATCACTCGCCAAAGATCATCAGGCAGCCTCCTTGTTCATGACGTCCCACCGAGCAAAGGAAGAAACTGCACAGGTCTGAAAAGCCACTCCTTACAAGGTGACTTCTCTGATCTTAATACCCCATCCCCATCAGTCTGTGGTTTGACCTTCAAAGGAAAGTTACATGGATATAAGGACTGGAAGACCACCATCAAAACCTAAAAAATAACGGTAATCATAGCAATAAAGAAAAAGAGAAGCGGCTCCTAATCTGTGATTAGGAACGGACCTGGTTCAGCACAAGGAAATGTTTTAGAAGCTGCTGTGTAAAAGTGAACTGCACCCTGGCATTCGCTTCTCATCCAGCTTGTAAACCATGTTTTCCTGTTTACTTCAATTAGACTTTACAGTGGTGCTACTGACTCTGCTGTTACAGGCCAGCTGGTAAACACAGAAAGCAACCTTCTAGCTTCTTCAAAAACGAGGTTCATCCAAAGTGCAAAATCAGGGACGGGGAGGAGGGTAGTCAATGCATTTATACAGCCTGACTGTTCAGGAAAGGAGGCCCAGGGGGGTCAAGAGTCCCCAGTGGCGCTGGGAGACCTGCTTCATGCTTCAGTACCACATCAGTCTACAGACTGTGTGTCCCAACCAAGTGTGATGTGTTTAAGGAAAGAATGTCAAACCATTCCGCCAAGTTCTGGCTCAACAGCAGGGCCAGAAGTGCCCGCTGGCCCCCTGCATGCTTGGATCAGGAACAGGCCAGGAGGGGTGCCCCTGGACTCGCCCTTCAAAAGGGCCCTTTGTGCTGCCTCAGCAGGGGAGGCCTGATGGCAGCCATCACCTTCTGGGTGTGAACCTCAATTCAGTTCTAGGGCAGGCAGCCACTGGCACAAGGCCTGGGAGGTAAACTCAGCATTTCCTTCTCTGAGGTGGCTCTGAGGTAGGCTTGGTGGTCATAAACTCAGAGCCCAAGACCAGCATATTTGGGTTGGAATCTTCACTCTTGAAATATATTGATTTCTCTGTGGGGCTCAGTTTCCCTCTTGATAAATAAGAAATAACTCTAGCTGCCCTTAACGTTATTGTATCCTAGGAAAGCAGAGGTCAGGCCTTTTCCTCTGTGCCCGGTTCATCTGAGAAATCACTGACAGTAGCTACTACCGCTAGTTTCATGGAGGAGCTTGGGAGTCCCAACACTCTTTCCAGGGATGGACATCCAGTCATCCTTTCCAGTTGACTTAAATTCCATCAGCAGGGGCCTGGCTGTATCAGGGTCCATTCCTCTGGTGAAACTGGGAGGCCAGTAAAAGCAATACTATGGAGATCCGTTGCCATGGAAACATGACAGCCCTTCCAGCCACAGCTCTGCACAAAGCTGGAAAATGGGCATCCCTACTCTTACCAGCTCCACCCCCACTTTAGCCCCTACAAAGGGGAGCTGGCAGAGGCAGCACTTGGGGTGGAGTGCTATAAGCACCTGTGTACCCGAGTGGTCAGTAAATGGCCAAAGGTCTAGAGAAGGAAGGAGTGTGGCCTCACTCCTGCCCTCACAGCTCTGAAAAGAGGCAGCACTATATACAAGCTGAGAACAGAGGGAAGGACAGTGTGTGTGTGTGTGGGGGGGGGGGGGGAGTAGTAAAGCCTCCCCTGCACAGGAGCCTAGGGCAGGAACACCCTGGCTGCCCACTCACAGGGGACTGGTTAAATAAACTACAGTAGAGTTGTATGGCTGAAGGCTGTGTGGCCTTTAAAACGGTTGTAATGAAGCAGTCAGAACACGATGTGGAGAATGGTATGCACTCTGGCAGCCATGCTGCAGGACAGAGAGCTGGAAAGACCCTGAGCTCTGAGAGCCACGCTGAATGCAGACTTTATTCTGCAACATGGTGGCTCCCAGGAGCTGTGGCTGGAGCTGGCTTCTGGGATCAGCTGGAAGAGTCTCTGCCCTTTACACGCTTCAGCACAATCCCTTGAACAAGTTGAGCTCAGCACACACTTCTGGAATTAGGCTAAGTCACAGCAGCTTCTTCGAGTCTGGGTATATATAGACCTGGAGAGGCTAATCCAGACCAGCAGAGCTTGGCACAATCTCAAGTTGCTGAGGATTCTTTTGACCAGTAAGTAACACAGGCTCAAAGAACCCCATCAGGGAACGCTGGTCCCTGTCCAGCGACCTAGACCAGTGTAAGAAGACCTCTTTCCAGAGAATAAGGGAAAGGTGATTCCAGGAGGGTGGGTGACAAGACCGGAACCTAGCTGCCTTTGAAGCTGTCTTCTGTCTTTGAGGCTGCCCCTTGACCCAGCTGGCTTTCTCTGTAACCTCACTTAGAACAGCTTCTATCTACTGAGCACTACCGTGGTCTGTCTCTAAGGAGTCCCCAATTCCCAGGGTAGCCAAGTTAAGGGGGCATAGAGCAGGGGCACAGTGCTTTAGCAGGTATCATGGGACTAAGTTAATTAAAAAAAAAGTTATAAAAGCATGTGCCTGGCCACGCCTGTCTCACTTTACGTTCTCTCCCTTTCCACATAATGTGATATTATTTATCATTTGCCTCCAACCCTTCAGAGCTGAGACAATTCTTCAGCCATACCGTGAAACCTTCCCTCTTAATAAAGTCTATTCTTTATAAAGTTACCCAGCTTCAGTTATTTTATCATAGCAGCAGAAAATGAATTAACAAGTCAGGCATTATAGCTCATGCTTATAATCCCAGAATTTGAGAGGTGGGGGCAGAAGGACTAGGAGCTCAAGTCCAGCTTCAAATCTATCATACCTGGTCTGAAACTAACATCACCCCAAAATAAAATAAACTCATGCAATTACCTACTATGCTAGTAAAAGCTGCTCTACACACATTAGTTGTAAAGTAGGCTCATGTTTCCCCATTTCACAGACACATGAAGAAGCTCACCAGCACTGAGTCCAAAAGCTGGGCTCGGATCCCTGGTGGATCAGCTCCCACGCTTATAACTTCCCACAGGTGGCCACCTGTCCATCGCACGCGTGACCCTCAGAAACCCACTCAGGCAGCTACTACACAGCCTAGCAATCGATCACATTCCTCAGCGTTTAGCCTGGAAAATTAAACATGGTCACCTCAAAGCCTGCCACAAATGCCTTATTCATAACAGTCAAATCAGGAACCCATCCAAATGTCCTTCAGTGGTGATTGGTTAAACAGTGGCTCATCCATTCCAGGGAAGACCACTCAGCAGAAAAAGAGGAACTAGTCTCAGACCCCACGAGCTCCCAAAGAACGATTCTGAGCTTAAAAAAGTGACTCCCCTAGGGTTAAACTGCTATATGATATCATTTGTAACAAGCTCTTGAAATGATAAAAGTATAGAATTGAAGACTAGCAGTCGTCAGGAGTTTGGAAGATGTGTCAGAAAAACAACACAAGATACACTAGGGAAGACGGAAGTATTCCTACCTCCACTATTCCATGTCTACTTCCTGTTTCTGATGTTGGGCTTCAGTCTAACAAGCTAAAACTACCCACACTTCAAAGCCAGAAGAACCTAAGCCCAAACACCCGCCAGTGCCACAATGCCAGCAGGGTAAGACCAACACTCAAGTCCAGGCCTACTCCTGGCTGTTTCCCTCCTTAGCACACTCATGCTTTCTTCTCTGCCCCTCTGTTTGGTACAGGGTCTTATCCTATAGACTAGGCTGGCCTGAAACTCATTTTGTAGCCCAGGCTGGCCTCAAATGTCAATCCTCCTATCTCAGTCCCTTGAGTTCTGGGACTATAGCTGTGCACTACCACACCTAGCCTGGGCCTCTCTCTGATACCACAGGGACAGGAATAGCTTTTTTTGCTCTTTCACACAAGTTCTTCCTAACAGGAAACGGTCTTGCTTTTCTCCCATATACTTCAGTGAGGTTCGTGGGCTTACACTCTTGAAAGCAGCCATGCGATAGCACTTGTAGGCCAGGCACTTGGCTCCCAGAGAATGATGCTGAGCACATATGGAACATCTGTGGCAGGAGTGCATGGTAAATGAGTTAACACACGGGAGCTCTGCAAACTACACAATTCCCCATGAATCTTAAGACTGCAAGAGTTCACTGAGAGAAGGTGTCCATCATCCACTTTGAAAGGTTAATCCTTTAAAAGAAACTGACCACACTAGAAACTGCCAGGACAACTGAGCCTCTTCCTCCTTTTAACATCTCTATTCAGTCTGTGTGGTTATACAGGCAGCAGTATCTCAGTGTCTTAAAAACGGAACCCTGACCGGAACCTAAGCGTGGACTTGGCCACAGACACTGATTTTCCTGACAGTGTCTTAGCATTCCACTTCCCCTCTCATTAAGCAAAGGAAGCAGGAGACGGCCATACGATCTTTGTGAAGGTCTTATGCACACTGAAACTTTCGTGACAAGTCATCTGGAGTCAGGATCCAGGAGCACATTTATGAACATCTGGGGGAGTGCCTGTCTTCGTGATCACAAGTCAGAAGCGTGAGCAGAGCTGAGGCAGCTGGGTCCTGCAGGCCTGCTCCCGGCTCGGCTCGGCTGCCCAGAGAAGGGAGCTGCACCCACCAGCGGGGTGCCCTTGCATGAAAAGCTGCTTAGGGACTTCATCCAGAGTGCTACCTTCCAGACCAGGAAAGCTACTGCAATTTCTGCCTGAGGAAGGTCCTGAGAATGTGCAGCCCCACCACTGTACACACTTCAACTTAGCCCAGGCTCCTCAGTACTCATGGAAGATTGATTAGGAAAGACAGGAAGAAAGAGACGAACACAAGCCTCTGTAGTCAGAATTTAACATTAAGAATATGCTCAGTACCAATGCTGATTTAGGAAAACCTCACAATGGAATCTGTATCCATGAAAAGCTACCAGTGTGTATATGTGGTGTGTGTGTGTGTGTGTGTGTGTGTGTGGTGTGGTGTATATGCACAATTATTTTTTGAGACAGGGTCTCTCACTAAACCTGAAGCTTACCTATTTGACAAGCCTCAACTTAGATCTACTAAACACAAAGCTTCAATTTATAGCTGCTTGAACTCCAAAGGCTGTCATATCTACTAGACTCTGTGGAAATGGCTCAGTCAGTAAAGTGCTTGCCTTGCAAACATGAAGAATTGAGTTAAATTTCTAGGACTTACTTGAAAAAGAAACAAAGAAAGGAAGAAAAGGAAAGAAAAGGAAAGGAAAGGAAAGGAAAGGAAAGGAAAAGGAAAAGGAAAAGGAAAAGGAAAAGGAAAAGGAAAAGGAAAAGGAAAAGGAAAAGGAAAAGGAAAAGGAAAAGGAAAAGGAAAAGGAAAAGGAAAAGGAAAAGCCAAGCCCATAGCTTTCCACATAATCCCAGCACTAGGGAAGCAGAGGCAGGAGGATTCCCTCAGGCATACTGGCTAGCCTAGCCTGCTTGGCAAGTTCTGGCTAATTAGAGGGACCCTGTCTTAGAATACACATGCATGAATGCATGCACACACACACACAGACATGCGCACAACCCCATACACACCTATACCTACCTGTGTGCACATCCACACATGTTTACATGCGCAAACATACATACACACACACACTGCTTTAACTCGGAAATGGTGCATATTCCTCTCGAAGGCAGCTCTTCTTAAGCAATCTAGGACAAGCACCAGTCCTCTAGGATATAGGTTAGCACAGCAGCACAGGCCACACTACAGGCAGCAGGAATGGACAGATGAGGGCTGTCTTGAAGGTGAAAAAAAGGATACAAAGCCATCACTTTTCATCTTTATCTGTGCAGCTCAGCTAAGTGCATACAGTACTCCAGCCAGAATCTGTGCTCATCCACCTTCCCAGTGTCCCCTGGGCCTATGCCTCCCATTGCATGCCTACCACAGCACACTCTACCCTTCTCTCAAAGTTCATGTGTAATGTGTGCAACTTAGGTGTGGCCTCCTCAAACTCAGTCCCGAGCCACACAGCAGGAGCTTCATCAATGTCTATCTGCTAATCAAGGATGAGGATCAGCATCAGAAAGCTGCAAAGTCTCCCAGCTGTACTTACAAGATCAGTCCAAGGTGAACTCTGTAGCTAGCCCTGGACAGCTTGTACTATGTTGCTAAGACACAAGGCCATGCATGAAAACTGTGCTCTAGTGATCTCAGGTGTAAGGTTAGGAAACAGTGTCCTGTTTGGTGGGAGTACGGAGTTACCCCTAGATCCACTGAAACCCTTAGCACACGTCAGAGAGCAGACACTGTCTCTGACGAAGTCCTCGCTGACTGGCTAAAAATAGAAAATCCTGTCACTGTGCTCACTGCTGACGCTGGGCGCTCAAGGGATGAGGGGACTTTCCTTCCTGCAAGTGCAGAGCACCCTGACATCTGTAAACGAAGAGGGACGTCTCCCCAAACCCCGTGCCTGCTTCAGAAGGAGGCGTGTCATAAAAGCTGTTCTCTTCGGTCATAGCCAGAATTCCAGGTAATCAGAGTCCATTGGAGTTTCATCTTTGAGGAAGGCCTGGAAGTTGCAGCGCACAGCTAAAAAGGGGCCTGGCCTTCGCTTCCCCCTCCCCCTCTTAATAGAGGGGAGGAAACAAAACACAATAGTAAATTAAGTTTTCCAGGGCATTCCAATCACTGGCTCACTGTCACAGGGATTTTCTGTTCTTCTTAAGCAAACATTTCGAGAGGGAAGGGAGTGACATTATCCCAAGACACAGATGTCCTGTGATGGAGAGCAGAACAGATCTGCACACGGGTACGAGAGAGCCCATGCTGTGTCTTGATACTGAGGCCAGCAGCACTCGTGGCCTGTCAAGCACTTGTTTATCAATGAGAAACAACAAAGAGATGGGTGGGTTCGTATGTGCACTACTCCAGTTCTCACCACTTGCCACGTGAGAGAACTTGCTGCAGCCTGGAGTGGGTGAAGCCATCTCAAAAGGAAGGAAACGGGGAAACAGGCCACCGGGGAACTAGTACTTACTGACAGTACGGAGCTACACAGCACCTTCTCCTCCAAGCCAGGACGAAGAGCAGAATGGGCTGAACAGGACTGTGACAGGGCAGGGCCCTAGGGATAAGCTACCGTAACGGTAAGCCACTTAGCCTAAGACAATCATGACCTACCTGCCCATCAGTCAGACCTATTTCTATCACACCAAATTTAATCAATCCATGATTTACAGAGGAGGTGAGGTGAGGGGTTAAAAAAAAAATTAAAGACAAAACTAAAAACGGAGGCATTCAGAAAAGTGTCAATGTGGGCTGTGAGGGTGGGGTGGGGCTTAGGAAGTGTGGACTCTGGCCCTAGCAATGCCGCTCACTGACCAGCACCACCTTATCTGCCCAGTCACTTCCCTTTAAGCCTAGTCACCCTCACCTGACAAATGGGTCAACTAGCTCTCTCAGAAATCCAAGTATAGGAACATAGCCACTACGTGGCTCTATGCCTCTCTGAGCCACGGTTTCCTTACCTGTTACATGCACATGGGAATCCCACACTGGTCCCAGAACAATCACTATACTGGGATGTGTTCAGTTCCACTGTATACTCCAAGCTGGCTGGACCTAAGCTTCTAGGGATTCTCCCATCTCACCTTGGGAGCCCTGGGGTTGGTGATACGCACTACGGCACTGGCTTTAAGTAGTTTTAGAGAAGTAAACTCAGCTCCTCACATTTGCATGGCAAGTACTTTCCCCACTCAGCAATCTCCTCAGCTCAGGAAATGCTTATGAGGTGTAGGGCCCTTCTGTAGAAATGTTCTTTGCTTCTTGTAGGCCAACCTACCTCAGCCCAGGGTACACCGCAGCTCTCCTAACAGCATGGCTTCAGTGATCAGCCAGACAAGGAAAAGCATGGCTTCCCCTATGCTTATAGCAGAGCCAAGGCTGAGGCACTGAGCAGCCTCCTAACCACTGTCACTTATGGCACTTTATCACAGAGGCAGTGAGGTGAATGGAGCCGACATTCTCATCCAAGCCAGGATCACGCTTATTTTGTGTGTGATACACTGGAGGTAATACTGGGAACAGACCTCTGAGCTCTGTAGGAACCACAATGGACACGAAGCTTTCCAATCCGCCACCCACATAGAAAGCACATCCTGACCTCAGTGCACACTTCAAGACTTCCCCTTCCTGATCAGGTGGTGTCAGACCCAATCTATTTTGCAGAGTTGGTACAGAAATTAATCAGAGTGACCAATCACACTTGAGCTTTCTGTCTTTTCTCCTCTATCCTACATCACTGCAACTTCAAGTTCAAGAACACCATCAGCTGCCAAAACGACATCTGAGAGGCTCAGGGCTGCTCAGCAGGTCTGTCTATGACAGACAAGAACCACTAAAGTAGCAGCCTTCTTGGGTCACACTGCCAGAGCCATCTATCTGGTCCTCAGGATGGGGAGGGCTCCGAAGGGCAGGATCAGCTCTAGGAAGCCCACTCCAGCATTGGCTGCAGCGTCACAGCAGGAGGACCCTCGATGTACAAGAGCAACCATCTGTCAGCAGATAGACCAAAGAATCACTGGACTCTAGCTAGATTTAGATAGAGAAGAGACTCCCACTAAAGGCTTCACTAAGTCTTAATTCTAAGCTCGATCCAGGTATTTAGTCTACTGAACAGGCCAGGGAATTAACAGGAGAAATTTGGAGGAGCAGCTGCTCACTGGGATTTCCTTCCTAGGTTTGACAGGGTGTGGAGTCAGAAGAAAGGGCAAGTTATCTCATCTGCAAATTCTTCTCCACCAAGTCACCTGTAAAGGATGAGTGTATAGACCTAGGGGCGGAATCTGTGGCTGGCTACAGGGGAAATAGCCTAGCCAACCAATCACCCAGGCTAGAAGCAAGGCATCTTGGGAAGCTATCTAGCCTCTTTCAAACCTCAAACCAAACTCTGCACATCTCTAGAGATTCAAAGGACCCTGAAAGGGTTAACCCAATTCCCAAAGACAAATACACTATCTTCCTCATCAAAAATAACCTATGCCCCAGAAGAAACAGAAATTTGTTCTATTTGTCCAAAATATATCCTACAGTGCTTGACAGACAGCCAAGGCCGCAGGCTGCCGCTGTACTTATCACGCTGTTGCCGTCATCCCTCAGCGGCACCATCGGAACCAGGTTTTGGTGCAGATGTCCTTGCTCTCAGGAAGCCCACTCACTGCGTCAGCAGCAAGGCTCACTGCAGGCTCTGAACACTCCACCTCCACGTACCTCCCAAACCAAGTAAGTAGCTCTGACATGTAGCCATATGGAAGAGGACAGCTCCACGAACCACCAACACTGCCGGCCTGAATCACGAGCCAGGCTAGGGAGGTGTTTCACGCGCTCAGACTTAAAAATAACAACAGGGGCGCTCAGACTTAAAAATAACAACAGGGGTGGAAGAGATGGCTCAATGGTTAGGAGCATTTACCACTCTTGCAGAAGACCCAAGTTTGCTTCCTAGGACCCACATAGTGGCTCATAACCTTTAACTCCAGGTCCAAGGAACCTGATAACCTTGCTCAGGTCTCCAAGGGCTCCTGCATACCCACAGTGAATAAAAACTCAAGTAGGCTCACAATGTCTGCATACAGATAATAAATCATTTAAATAATGATATCACAGTTAACCACGAATGAGATGAGAACAGATGAAATTTAATAGGTAAGAACAGATGAGAACCTGGCACTTGGGCACAAAACCCATGCTTAGTCAATAGTATATGGAGGTCATGGAAAATCTATCTGGTCAGTAAGTACATCAGTTGATTCAGCCAAGCTTACTGAGCGAGTATTTTGGGTGTGCTGGGATTGTGGTAAGGTAGAAGACGCAGCCATCCAGAACCACATTCTCTGCTCCAGGAAGTGGGAATCGCTGATGACTGATGGGTGAGTAAATGAAATCACTGAGAGGCAAAGCTCACACCTGAGGGGCGGAGGACATGCTCCAGCAGTAAATGCCTACCATAAGAGCAGGCAGACCTGAGCCCTTAGAACACAGAAAGCTGTGTGTGGGGGGGGGGGGGGGAGGGGGGGAAACAGGTCTGCAATCTCATCTCTGGTGAGGCAGGAACAACAGATCCCTAGGGCTCACTGGCCAGCCAGTCCAGCCTAAATGGCAAGCTCCAGGTCCCAGAGGAAGAAGCTTTCTCAAAAACAAGGTGGGGGCTGGAGTTTGATTCCCAAAATCTGGTTATAGCATCTGCACACAGTGGTGTGCACTTGTATTCTCAGTCTCGGAGAGGCTGAGTCAGGTGGATTCTCAGGACTCACTGCCCACCTTAGTCATATCAGTGAGCTCCAGGACTCAAGGAGGGATCTCGTCTCAAAAACAAAGTGGATGACTGCTGAGTAACACCACCCAAGGTTGACCTCTGGCCATACACACACACCACACACACACACACACACATGCATACACACACACACATATACATACCACACCACACACATACTACACATCACACACATATATACATACATACATACACACACACCAAATACCACACACATATACACACACACACACACACACACCACATATACACATACACACGTGCACACACCACACACACATATATACACACATACCACACACACTACACATACATACACACATGCACATACAGACACATACACACATGCACACACACACACACCACACACACACACAAGTAAAATAACTTTAAAAAGAGAAAGTCCATGCTTAATAACACATAGCGTAACAAACCTGGACTCTGTGAGGTCCCAGACCCTGCACCACAGTGCTATCAAGATTACAAAGCCTTCCCGGATGGCTCCCTCCCACGCCCTTACATGTCCTCTGCCTGAGCAGGCCCTTGTACACTTGACTTATTAACAAACTGGCAAACAAGCACTACAGCTGTGATGTTCATGCGGCACAAACCTATCAAGTGCCCAGAAGGAGCATCTGCCTACTTGAGGTCCCGCCGAGCAGGGCTGGTGGAGCCAGGCTGCTTCAGCCTGACTGGCCTGGTCATGCCTGCTACTGGGTGTGGCCCAAGGGTCAGAGTCAGTACAGAAGGCTTTGAGCAATACTGACTACACCCCCTGGAGAAGCCTCATTCTCTGAGAGACCACACAGGGGCTTGGGCCCCTCTGCAGAGAAATCACAAAGGCGGCTAAGTAACGAAACTGCTTCCTCTAAAACTCAGTGGAACCCAACTGCCGCAGAGAGGAGCAGGTCCACCGTGAGGTGCATGGGAACAACTCGCCAGTGTCCTAGTCCAACACTGCTGCTACTCTTCCCCATGTCCCTGTGAACCACAGGAGCCTTGAGCGCATATCCATCCATCCTACAAGACAAAGTACACAGGCCATGTGGTGCTGCTAGGCTGGGAAGTACCCTGACCATCTAACAGAGGGAGCAGCGTGAATAAGGGGAGGGCTATGAGAGTATGGCTTTCTCAACAGAACACCTTCCAGACAGTGCCAAGTCAAAAGGAGGGAAATAGAAGAAAGGGTACAGCAGCTCCCACTGGGGAGAAACTGGATAGTGTACTAATGGACAGGAGTCTCAAAGGATATAAAAGAACTAAACTAACATCAGCTGTCTACAGGGAGGACAAATGGGGATCCTGGGGCAGGACACTCACCAAGGAATGCCCTTCTGTGTATTGATCTATGCAAAACTACAGAACATTTTTAGAAGCTAATATAAATAAAATATAAGGGCCATGGAGATGGTTTAGTCAGTAAAGTGTTTGGCATGCAAGCATGAGGACCTGAATTTAGAACCCTAATAACTGTAAAAATTAAAGTACTGCAGTATGTGCTAAGTATACTTTAGTGCAGGGTCAGGGAAGGGGTATAGAAAAAAGTGGAGCCTGGGTCTCACTGGCCAGTCAGTCTGTGAGCTCTAGGTTCAATGAGAGACTGTCTAAAAACAACCCAAAAAGCATAAGGTGATTAGAGGTAGTCTATGCCTACTCCTCGACTCCATACACACGCACACATGCACACATGCACACATGCACACCCACATATATAAAAAGGATACAGAAGCTTACCAGCTTCACAGAGTGGCCTGCACATGCATGGACTAGTTCTGCCAGGTTAACAAGAAAATGGGCATGGCTGGGGGTCCAGACTGCTTTTCAGAGCCGAGCTGGTGCCATACTCACACGCTACTGTCACTTAAAACACAGGAAGCTCCTACAGCCCCTAAATACTCTCTATTGTTTCATGCCTTGAGACCTCTACTCACTGTCTGGCTGGGACTTGTTCACCCTCCTCTCTCTCTGACTCCAAACTAAACACCTTCAAGCTTACTCCTCCGACTCTAGGAAGCCCCCTCTACCCTGAGACAGGCCCTCAGGCTCTGTCTCACTCTGGGCTTCAAACAAAGTTACCTGAGAGCTTCTAGAGGGCACAAACCTACCTTAGGTCGGTCCCAACCACAGTAGCTGCCAGGCAGGGCTACTTGGAAGAATGTCTGCTGAAAAGAAACGAGGCCAGGTGTGGTGAGGCCTACCTGCGAATCTGAGCTCTTGGGAAGCCAACAGCAGGAGAAACCCTGGGAGCTGGAGGGCCCCCTGGGCTAGGTACAGGGCACAACCTGATTTGGTTTCGTGTTTTTAGAAATGGTGAACACCACACTCACCACACCATGTCAAGTCTCAGCTTTGCTGCCAAAAAGTGCTGAGACATCTCTTGCTTGTGGAGGTTTCCATGTTATCAAATAGTGTTATTGACACTAACTCAAAACCTTAAACCTTCTCAGCATACAGAGCTTGAAGCCCAAGCACCACAGCAGAAGAGCAAATCAGAATGCCTACTGGCTAGCTAAACAACACCCCCCCGCCCCCACCACACACCCCCACACAGACACACACACCCCCCACAGAACTTTCTACAGCTCAACCGTCTTGGGCTCACACCTAGTCATAGGCAATCCTAGAGCACAGAGACCTACCCCAAAGCTGCTTCCTGAATGTTCAGCTTTTAGAAAATGCTAACTAAAGCCAGAGCAGAGGTAAGGCAGTGTGTATAGGCTAGCCTTGGGCCAGAGAGAGTGCTTTGTAGGAGCTCCACTCTAATGAGTACAGAGGGCTAAGGGGCAGAGCTATCCCACGGAGTCAAGCACTCGGGTGCTACTGCCTTCTGGGTGACTCCAACTGCACAGGCAGATCCTGCACACACCTTCCCTATGACTCCTCCTTCATTATTTCACCCTGGCATCAGAGTCCTGTCTCAACTCCAACCTTTACTGGACTGACTGTGCCGGGGACCTAATGGTCACACAGGACAACTACAGGCTTAATAGATGCCACGGGATGAGTGTGTGGCTCAGAGGAACGAGCCAATAATCCCAAGGAGAGAGGTAAAGGGCTGGGATTTCCTGGAGAAGGTGGTGTGAGTGTTGGGCTCTACAGATGGATAGGAGTTCAACAGTCAGTGTTGGGCTCAGAGTATTCTAAGAGGAAGCCACCAAGTAACATGTCTGACACTCCACCCAGCAAGCTGCAGGGAAGCAGGGAGTTGAGGGCTCTCTCTTAGCTCTAGGCAGGCAAGGCATTCCTCATGAGGTCCAGAGAGGTGTCTGCTTCACAGTGTGGCCAGGGTTCCACCCACTCTCATTACTTTGTTCTGCTCTAATTTGCAGTCTGCCCACCAGACCTCAGCAGGCTTCTTCTGTAGACTTCCAGACAAATGACCTAAGCTCCAAGGCCGTGGTGTACTCAACTCAACAAAGTCAGGTGACCCAGAGGCTCCTGAGAGTGTCTCCAAAACTCCTCCTTCCATACAATAGCCACATAAGGACTCAAAAGCTGCAAAACAGCTATTCCCATCTTCCAGCCCAGCAATCCCGTGCTGACCCACATGTCTCACCCGTTACACCACAGACAATATGACAATTGTGCTCTCCCCTGGGGAAGAGAATGGCCACACAGAGGCCCATATGAGAACATCACGATGTCTCAAACACCACAGTCATAAATGTGTGCTCAGGCCACGAGCTCCCCACGTGTTCTTATAGCTATGAAAGCACAAGGGCCAATGTGACACAGCTGCTGGGAGCGGCAAGTGGAGGGCAGGGCCTTGGGACAGCAAAGGGGAGTTGTTCCAACTGCAACTAACCTAGTATCTTCCAGCTCTTAAGGAGCAGGACAGCAAAGAAGGAAGGAAGAAGGGAGGAAGGGAGGGAGGAAAGAAGGAAGGGAGGAATGGAGGGAGGGAGAGAAGGAAGGAAGGAAGAAGGGAAGGAGAAAAGAAGAAAAGGGACTCCTTTATAAAGCAAAACTGAATGAGCTGGCTCGGTGAGTAAAAGCACTCCCTACGTGAGAATGGTGACCGGAGCTCAACTGCTAGAACTCACATGAGGAGGAAGAACCAACTCTAAAGTTTTCTCAAACTTCCACAAGCATGCTGTGGGATGTGGGCGCCACCCCACACACACACTTTTTTTTTTTAACTGACAAGAAGGTAAAGTGACTCCCTGCTGCCTACCAGCTAGTCCATCCTTTTCAGTGTACACAGGGTAGCCATGAATGGTTTCAGCCTTAATCCATTTGGCTTTTAGCTGTCAATCTCAGCAAGCACTAAGTCTCCACAGCCACCTTCAGCAGCACTGGCTGCGCTGCATGGTCTCAGCACATACCTTCTTGGCTCTAGACCTCCACTCTTTCAGCCAGCATAGAGGTCCTTCCCTTCCAGAAGCTCGGGTGAAAGAATCCCACCACTACACAGGGTCCCTGAGTTCAGGGCCACTTGGGACAATAAAGTTTCAACATAGACTGACAGCTGTTGTGAGGAATCTTGAGCATTTCAGAGAACAAAGTCAATGCTTGATGGTTCTGTCAGTCATTCAACCACAGTCTTTCTTGAAGAGAATAGGTAAAATAAACCGCTCTGAGAAACCAAGGCTTCAAACTCAAAGACACTACAGTCATCTCCTTTGGCATCCAAGGTCCGGATAAAGAGAGTGAGGGGATAGGGATGGGCAGAGGATGATGCACGTAAGAGAGAACTACCTCACAAGGTGGGTGAAAACCCATAGGTTAGCCTACAAACTTGGATTAAACACATACTTTGACAGGGGCTTCAACAGCAGCAACAGCAGCATCACCTCAAAGTTCATTACAAACAAGTCCTTAGGGAGGACCAAAATGTATCAGAAACACTCGGAGGTGGCCAACAGTCACCATTTAAGTAGATTCAGTCCCAGAACCCAAGCAACAGAGACGGCAATTTGCAAAGGAGAAAACCAGGAACCATAAAGGTTGCATCTCTTGTAAAAAGTCAAGAGGCCAAGAGGGGCAGGAATCCCACAGCCTACCCAGCACTTCCTCTGGACCAGGACCTGAAGGAAAAATGTTCCCAACTGTCTCCACAATGCACTCAGGGACCTCTGGCATTGTGAGGTCTTTGAGCCCTGACTCCAGAGACTTGGCCTAACAAACCAGGGGATAGGGCCAACCCTGAAACTTAGGATTATGGAAGGTGGGTGCAGATGAGAACAACAAATTTCTGCCGAGATCCCGGGGAGACAAGAGGGCTCTCAGGCAATGTGACATATGCCACACATCTCTTAATTCAGCTGCAAACCGAAGATGACACTGAGAGGCCCAAACGAGACAAAAAAGAAATTTGCAGAGGGTCTGTGGCCAGAGGAGGAAATAACAGAGCTGGGTGACATAAAACTAGCTCCTATCAGATTTGTGGGAGAACGCAGAGAGAAAAACACCATTCTTTTTTTAAAACCTTGTACATTTGTGTATTTTCTTACATCGATGTCTGTGCGTTCAGTGCACACAGAGCCCGAGGGGGGTGGCAATGGGCATCAGATGCCCCAGCTTCTCTAGAAGAGTACTCATAACTACTGAGCCATCTCTCATCCCAAAGAGCCCTCCCCTCCCCACCCCACCCCTTTTTTTTTTTTTTTTTTTGGTTTTGCAAGACACCAAAGTTATTTTCTGTGTAGCCCTGGCTGTCCTAGAACTCCATCTGTGAATCAGGCTGGCCTTGAACTCAGACCTGCCTGCCTCTGCCTGCTCGGTGCTGGGATTAAATGTGTGTGCCACCAACTCGAGGACTGCTTCATTCTTTTTTTTTTTTTTTGGTTTTTCGAGACAGGGTTTCTCTGTGTAGCCCTGGCTGTCCTGGCACTCACTTTGTAGACCAGGCTGGCCTCGAACTCAGAAATCCGCCTGCCTCTGCCTCCCGAGTGCTGGGATTAAAGGCGTGCGCCACCACACCCGGCTGACTGCTTCATTCTTAATTGCCACCTGCACTCTTTCTTTCCATGAGTTTCACTGAACCTCTGCCGGAAAAACACAAACTAGAAGAATCTGCAAGGCGCATTCGGTTTGTCCTCGGCAGCTCTTCCTTACCACCAGCAGAAATGATCTACTTTATACATGGCAGCTAGACAAGTCTGTCAAGAGACGTCAAAGACAGCATCCTTATTTTAGAAGGAATCGTGCAGTGTCTGAAAACTGTGAAGGCACTTCTCAGACTGAGAAAATGAAATGGGATAAAGCACCTTGAGGGACTTTATGAGGGGAAGGGACAAAAGAATCCCTGGGTTGGTCTCATGACTCGACCCAGAGACACCACAGAGCTAATGGGTCCTAGGTTAAGACTGGCCCTTGGGATGTAGAGAACATGCATGGACTTCCATTAACAGTTATTGTGGAAGCATACACTCTCCAAGCTCCTGCTCACTTGGGAGTTGCCCTAAAGGTAGAGCAGTTAGGATTGTGTGGCCAAAGACCTTGAACAACGAAAAGAACAACCTGCAGGGTGTTTCTACCACCCACCGCCATTTACCACTGCTAACACCCGCAGCAAATAACCTGGTAAGAGAAGCTTTGAATCTGTCTTCTGAATGTCTTGACCACCCCAGAAAACTCGAATGCTTTCTGGGGCTGCACAGGGAAGAGATGAGGAGATAGCTGCACGGGGAAGGAATAACGCCGTGTTCAGATGATATGCCTATCAACCGAAAAGTGCTTCAGGTGTACACAAATGCTGTGCAGCTTGGAGGGGGAGGCCCCAGATAATAACAAGAATCCTCCAGCTTATTAATAGAAACCAAAATGCTACATTATACTCTGTGAAATCTTACGATGTTTAAATCTTGTCAAGCAATTAAAATATTAGCAAGGCATGGTGGCATGTGCTTGTAATTGCAGCAACTGGTAGGTATAGGCAGAAGAATTCAAGACCAACTCTAACTGCAAAACAAATTGGAGGCAGGTCTGGGCTACATGCCAGCCAGTCTAAGAACAGGGTGGTGGGTAGGGGCTGAGATGGGTCAGTGGGTAAAGGTGTTTGAGTCTGATCCCCAGAACCCATATAAAAGTCGGACAAAAGGGGGTAGAGCGCTCAATGATTAAGAGTGCTGGCTACTCTTCCACAGTACCTGGGTTCGATTCCCAGCACCTACATACATGGCGGCTTACAAGTTCCCAGGAACTTCAGTTCCTGGGAATTAGATGTTCTCTTTGGCTTCCACAGGCATTGTACGTGTGTGATGCACAAACACAAAAGTAAGATGCCCATACATATAATAAATATTTTTTTTTAATTTTTAAGTGTAGTTGGGTGTGGTGGCACACGCCTTTAATCCCAGTACTTGGGAGGCAGAGGCAGGCGGATTTCTGAGTTCGAGGCCAGCCTGGTCTACAAAGTGAGTTCCAGGACACAGAGAAACCCTGTCTCGAAAAAAAACAAAAAAAATTTTTTTTTTTTAAGTGTAGAGAACCAACTTCATAACATTTTGCTCTGACTTCCACATGTGTTCCATAGCATACACATTCACACACAATAATAATAAGTAAAAATTTTAAGACAAATGATTTAAAAATCAAAGGATGGAGCTGGAGAGATGGTGAGCAGTTAAGAGAGAGAACGCCACTACTATAGAGAGCCTGAGGTCAGTTCCCAGCGCTGATGGCAAGTAGCTGACAACTCCCTGGAACTTCAGCTCCACTGGCATCAGACACTTGAACCCAAAACCATATAATTATTTTCTTTTTTTTAAAGCAGGGAGTTGTGGCAGCCAGAAGTCCAAGCATTGGTAAATCACCATTGGGCCAAATGAATTGTAAGGACATCTAGCCCCCAGAGCACCACTGTACAAACTGTGGTTTGTTTTGTTAGTTTGTTTGTTTGTTTTGGTTTTTCGAGACAGGGTTTCTCTGTGTAGCCCTGGCTGTCCTGGAACTCACTCTGTAGACCAGGCTGGCCTCGAACTCAGAAATTCGCCTGCCTCTGCCTCCCAGGTGCTGGGATTAAAGGCATGTGCCACCACGCCCTGCTGCAAACTGTGGTCTTAATAATGTTAACTATTTGGATCCCTAAAGACACCTGGACACTTGTAAGTTTTCATACTGGTTCGAAGAGCCATATGGACTAACTCTGAACTTGGAAATCCACAGGCATATGGACCCCTCTGCGTGACACCCCGGTTTCCTCTGGGTTACCTGAAGGCTTCACACTGACTGTGAAAGTCTATGCACATCAAAGCTGACCCACTAGACTCCCAATCCCAGGGGAGGCCAGCCTCTCCAACCACAGACTGAAAAGATGGTCAGTCTTTTCTAGGCTGTGCCATACCTTTTAAGAGTGGGCTTACATTGTGTGGAACAGAGGCATCTAAGATCTGCACCACATCAGTTGGACATCTTCCTCTGGCCTCTCCCCTAAGGGGGATTTGAGGAAAGATACAAGTCCCATGTCATCATTTAAGCTGGGCAGATGGAGAAGCCCCTCTAGGCTGGTGGCTTTTTTGGGTCATTCTGAGCAGCTGCCCCCTTGTTCCTGCATTGCAGAGAGCAGAAGGTTCTACTTTGATGACTTCTGTACAAGATATAGAAACGGGAAGGAGGGGGGGTTCCTTTGTTTCAAAATAGCCCAGGACATATGAAAACTTCTTGTACCATAACAACACAGTCAAAGGGAAATTTGTATGGAGTTCACTTTCTAAAATGTCACCCCACAGAGACCAACCTACATCTCTGCCCAAAAGGTCATGATAAAAAATGTGGTTAGCAAAACCATCCAGAATAGCCAAAGAGTTCTTTCAAATGGCAGACTGGTACATGACTGGGGACAAAACTGGGTGACAAAAGCAGGTGCCAGCCTAAGGCCTAAGGCTCGAGCTTGGTCTGTCCCTGGGAAGCAGCTCTGACCACAACGCAATCTAGTGATGTACACATGGACACTCAACCAAAGTCAGCTCTGCAAGGGAAGAGCAGGGAACCCCCACATAGCTGAACCCAGGTTGTTCTGCAGGCATGTAAGATGCACCCCCTTTCTTGGTGTTGGGACAGCATCGTTTTCCATGTTCTCACTGTCCACTGGAGGACCAGTGGAGTAGAAGTGGCCAGCTGGAGATAGGCACACTGCCAAAGGTACAGGGGGATGACAGGAGGGCCTGTGGTCAAGTCTGCTCCTCCAAGGCTATCCCAGGACCTTTTTCCCCTTGGAAGCATGAAGGAAAAGCTTTTTCCATATACATCCTCCCAACACCCATCGGCCTCCCTACTACTAGGCACAATGTTCATGAAAGTACTACAGAAACATCTGCCCTCATCCTTTCTTCTCTCCAGCCCAAGGTCCAGAGACCTCCCTGTTTTATGTTTCCTTCTGATATAGAGTGGGGACCATCTACACAGGGAGTGGACATTCACATAGGCCGTGTACTTAACAACAGCTTATTTCAGACCAGGACCAGCCCTGTTGCAAACAGCTACACAGCTTTTCTCTACACTCCGCCCACCAGCAGGTACTGGAATGATGGAGAAGGTTCTGGTACTCGTGCCTGAATAGCTGGCTCTAGTGAACTGGAAACCATCTTTATATCTAAAAATGACTCTGCCCCTGATCAGCCTCCCCAGAGATTACTATGTGAGCATATCTGGGCCAAGCACGAACAGACCTACCACTTACTCCCCCCTACTCACCAGAATGCTCGGGTGCTTGCCACTGACACATTTTTAGAGGCTCTATGACATCTGCTAGCACAGGACCCATAGCCCTGAGTGAATGAAGGAGTCCTTGCCTATAGCCAGCCAAGGCATCAGATCAGAGAACCCTCCCATCCCAGTTCAGTAGAAACACTGGTAGGTCCTGGCAGGTCCAGATGGAGCAGCAGAGAGCACACTCTGAATACAGGAGAAGAAATGGCTGCAGATTTCCGAAGAGCCCAGCATGCAAACACACAGGGTTCCTGACACGGCTGAGCTAAAGAGGCCAAAGGGCCTCGGGGAGCTCTGATCTGAGAGGGAGGGGCTGGGGTTCCAGTCTGAAGAACAGCAGGGCTATGGACTGCTTACAGGGTAGAGGTCAGAGGGGAGTTAGTACACCACATCTGCCTGGACAGATATTTCCCTAACCCTCAGAGGAAATGAGCTCATTTCCAATTCTGTGTCTTTAGGCCCAGGAGCCCTGGTGTCCATCCTTCTACCAGACTGACCCCCCTGCACTTCTGCTTCTCTGAAATTTAGATTCCCCATACACTGGGAAACAAGACTGGAACCCTTCTATCTGCTGGAACAGTCTGCAGGGAGGACGGGGTTGCGTGCCATGTGTGCAATGACAGTGGCCCTGCTGGACTTAGAAAGTGGCTGGTGTTTCTGAAGAACTGGACTTCACACTCCATTTAGTTTCATGGGCCCTGTGACCGCCACCCTGAGCAGTACACGGCATCATACAAAGCAAGGGCCAGGCAGTAAGTAGTTTAGGCTTCATAGTCCATCTGGTCTATAAACTGCATAGCAACTTGAAGGCAGCCATAGAAATGGGTGTGGCTGGCCTTAGAGCGATGGCTCTATGGTTAAGAGCACTTGCTCCTTTCCCAGGATCCCTGAGTTTGATGCCCAACAGCCTCATCAGATGGCTCACATCTGCCTACAACTCCTGTTCCAAGGGATCCTCTGGCCTCTGAGGGCAGCTGCACCCCATGAGCATACCCACCCGCAGACACACATACCTACACATAACCGAAAATAATAAAAATAAAAATTTAAAACTCGGTGTGGCTGTCTTCCTACATAACTTTATTTATAAAGGCAAGCAGCAGGCCAGATTTTTGTCATCTGACCAGAGTATAGGGTTGAGAGTTCAGGACTACACTACCAGCTGGATGAGCCTGGACATCTTGCTGAACCTTAAACCCTTTACTTTCTTAAGGGTGTCAATAACACTGGGGATATGGCTCAATAACAGAGCACAGGCTGGCGCGCATGTGCAAGGCTCTGGGCTGGATCCCAAAACACACACTCGCATGCACACACACACACGCACACACACACACATATACCCCAGAACAAAAGCATTCACCTCTCAAGGTGGTTAGAGGGATAAAAAGAAAAAAACCGTAGCACATTCAACACCTCTCCCTCTCCACCTCCTTTAAGTGCTGAGCTCTATCATGCGAGACAAGGACCAAAAAGGTCCTCGTAGATTAAATGAAAGCAGCAAAGTCCTGAAGGATCTGACTCACCCTGCCCTGTAACTCCTCTACTGTGGATTCTCCGTCTGCTGAGAGGAAAGCTCCAGCCAGAGAAGAAAACCAGTGTTCAAGGTCAAATGCGATCCAAGGGCAGGGCGAGGGCAAGCACAACAGGGGCTCCCGGTTCCCGGTCAGGTTCTCTTGTTCTCGGCCACCCCAATTGATGGTGGCGCCTTACCAAGCCGCTGCCTGACCAACTGTATCATCTGTACTAATCTGGAACTTCAGTGGAGTAGCTCACACAGAAGCAGAGTCGGAGCTGGAGAGATGGCCCAGGAGTTAGGAGCTTTTGTTGCTCTTGCAGAGGATTTGGGGGGTGGGGGGTGGGGGAGGTGTTCAGTTCCCAACACCTACAGTTCACAACTACCTGTAACTCCAGTTCCAGGGGGTGTGAGGCCCTCTTCTAGTTTCCACAGATACCAGGCACATATGTGGTACACATGAGGCAGACACTCATACACATAAAATAAAAGCAAGCTTTTAAAAAGGAAGAGCCATCTGGTAATCTCTGGAGTTAGTTGTTATAGTTGTCTCTGGTTAGAGCTTGTTCCTCAGGTGATTATGTTAGCCTCCATCAGCAGACCTGGGAGACTAGCTCTCTCCTTGGTTTCAGTGGTCAGGCAAGCTCTCCTCTTGCAGGGACGGTGCCCAGATATCTGGTGTTCGAACCTGCCTCCTGGCAGAAGTTGTGTTCCACTCACCAGAGGTCTTAAGATCCCGTGGAGGGTCCTGTGAGGACCTTGGGGGTGTCCAGAAACTATGGGGGACTTTTGGGATAGCATTGGAAATGTAATTGAGGAAAATACGTAATAAAAAAAAAAAATATATATATATATATATATATATATATATATATATATATATAAAATCTTAACTGTCAAAAAAAAAAAAAAAAAAGGAAGAGCCAATAACATCTTAAGAGTCTGACATGTCGAGGGACCCTACATACTGTTCTCAGCTCCATGCCATTACCAGTAACCACAGGAACAGCCTCCTGTGGTCGCCACCCTCTACTGCGCAGGATCATGTGACATTTGATACACTGAAGAACCAGGTGAATCCAGGCTGTTGAGCACAGCACCACTTTCCCATGAGGAAATGGAAAAGTGCTTTCCTGTCCTTGGCCACTGCTCTGTGCAACGCCAGCCTTCCAGAGTCGTACAACTCTCCACAGGAGGAGGCCAGCGTCCACATGAACTGAGTGAAAGTTTGTTTCTTACTCTACTTGGGACAGAACTTTAGACCCCACCCAGACCGAGTACCTGCCCTTTTTCCCCTCCTCAGTCTATCTACTATGGGTACCACTAAGACTACCACCTTCTCCAGAAACACAATACATAACCAGCTAGGATCCAGCCCTGGCACCAGCAGCACCAAGGGGCCTGTCCCCACAAATTAAACAAAGGCAAACTGAGACATAGGCATTCATCCTCTCGGCGGCAGCACTGGGGCTCAGTCCTCTCTTCAACCCCAGCTCAACACCAAAAACTAGGCCTCTGTCTCCAGGGGTACTCAAAGCCCAACAGTTACCAACATCATCAGGTCCCTTCCCAACTTTAATTCCCCCAGAAACTGGACAGGAGTGGCTGTGCTTGGCTGTTCTCTTCCAAATACAGGGAGAGGACTGGGTTGGGTCAGGCATGTCACATTGGTTCAGAGCCCAGCAGGAAGCTAGCAAGCCAGGAAGCTCTGCAGGGGAAGAGAGCAGACCACTGGCCACGCACTTATGTAGCAGCAAACCATGCTACATAATTGTGACTTCCTGCAGTCTTCTCTGCAACACACAAGAGTATGTCTAAAATGCACACAAACTAAAAGAATGGACAGGTATCTCCCCAAGGCAAGTTACACCCATTCAGCTGTGGCCTACCACTGCTCCACACAGGGTCTCACCTTCTATTCTGGCATGGCGTTCTTTGCTGCAGTACTGCAGCCCACCTTTGGGCCAACGGGAGCTCATCCAGGCCCACTCTGTCTTCTCCCTTTCCTTGAATGGGTCAAGGCCTTTGCCAGCCTTCCTGGGAACTAGGTGAATAGGAGGTTCACTGCCCAATCCCACCTCAGGAGTCAGAACTGATGAGCAAACCCCACAGGGCTTGGAAGAGACATCCAAAGGACCAGACTGGGCACTGAGCCGCTTCCTCCTCATAGACTCCTTAGTTTTCTTCCTTCTCTTCCTCTGGGCCACAGTCACATGCCACACAATCAACTGGGCCTGGAATTTGGGAAGGCATCTGAAGGCCGTGAGGCTCACTCAGGAGGGCCAGCCGCCAGCAGTCAGGTGATCTGGGTAGGCTGCTTCCCAGGCCCCGTGTCAGCAACTCCCCCACCCTCGAAGAACATGCTTTAACAGAGCCCAAGGGGCAGCAAAGCTTCGTGCCGATCACATCAACATGATGAGAGGCGTTTTCCCCTTGGTGCTGGTGGGGTTGGAGCATTTTTACAGTGAGTCAGATCTCTGTAATTCATGGCAGGCTGAAATAGACTGATACAGTCCAGGCACGGGGAAGACGTGAGCTGTTCCTGCAAGTCCTAGGTGCCCCACTGAACGCTCCCTGTGACTAAAATAAACTAGATCAGGCCTGCTCCAAGGTCAAGGCAAGACCCTCAGTCAGTTCTATCACCAACAAGATAGCACCTAGTGGAGCCTACTGGAGAAGCCTGTGGCTTCCATTCCAGAGTTGCACAGATATCCATATGGGCAGGCCCAGCTCCCGTGTAAACTAGGTCTTACTCATCAGGTGGGACCTAAGCATCTGATGCTTGGGCCTGACCCTCACCTGCCTCTTGCCTTTGTGGACCATATCCTTCCCAGGACACACAGTGGCCTCCAAGCTGTCTGCTCCTAGCCTGCCCTGTGCCAACACTCCTCAGACAAAGAGCCTTCACACCTGCAAGCATCAGCTTGCCATTCCTAGTTCACACCCCTTGGCACTCCACAGCCAGCCTGGCCTTGAGTTCACACCCCTTGGCATCCCACAGCCAGCCTGGCCTTGACCAGCTTAGCTTTTCCCATCTACACAGATGTCACCTTGGAGTCCAACATTCTGAGTGCCAGAGAGACAGTTTCCTGCGACTGCTGTCCCTTTTGTGTAGACGACTGGTCTCCAGGCCTGGCTAGTTCCTCCTCTGAAGCCTTCATCTGTCCACATCCCCTCTCATCCCTAAGATGCAAGTCAAATGCCCCTTCTTCCAAGGAGGTGGACTGGCCTCTACCCCTTAGCTGGCTCCAAATGACCTCCCTACAACTTCAGCAGACTTGTGTGACTCTTGTGTACCTGTGTCTACACATCTCCACTACAGTAATCATACTGTAGGAACCCAATGAACAACTGCACTGATGACCATAACTCAAGCCTCCATGCTGTGGAGCTAGGATTTGAGGTTCTCAGCTCTCAGCTCTTTGGGGCCTAAGAGTGTGTCACACATGTATTTACCAGATCTGACACTCAGTGTAGCTCTTATACCATCATCATGACAAGCAAGGTCTGTGACGGGTTGGAAGAAGGAACACAGTAAGACAGATGACTAAGGCCAGCCCCCAAGTGGGAGGGGCTGCCACAGCACAGAACTGGAGCCCCTCCCAGAAGTCATAAGTCTGACTTCCTCTGTCAAGGGATGTCTCCCAAAGCTGCCAGAAGTACAGAAGAAAATTTCAGTATGTACTTGGATAGGTATGGTGTAACCCTATACCCATAGCTATAACCCTGGTACTCTTCCTGGAAGCTGAGGCAGGAGGACCACAGAGCCAGCCTCAGCTACATAATGAGTATGAGGCCAGCCCAGGGAAAACTTTTTCACAAAACAAACAAACGGGGGAAAAAGGAAAAAAAATATAAGGGAAAGGAAAACTGTGCTGCTCTGCCCTCCCCACAGGAAGCGAGTTATGGCTGATAGTGATGTAATACTCCTGAGACACAGAGATCAGAAGGACTAGGAATGGGCAGGCCAGGGACAGTGATACAGCCCAGCCTCAGCTCCATGCCAAGAACATACGTAAAGGTAGAAGAAGAGAACTAATTCCATGAAGTTGTTCTCTGACTTTCACACGTACACCATGGCAGGCCACAGACACACAGGCACACACACACACACACACACACACACACGCACTCGGATGTGCCCCCAAAGCAATCAGAACTATGAACATTGCCTGAGGAAGAGGACCCCAGGTTGACCTCTGGCCTCTGCATCCATACGCATATGCACATGTGCCTACATGAACACACACACACACACACACACACACACGGGGAATGGGCAACCTGCATCAAGAGAAGCACTGTGAGCACCTAGGCTCTGCCCTGTGTCACTGGATCAAGTTGTCATTTGACTTCCACACAAGTATCATGGCAGGCCACTCATAGCTTAGTTAAAGTCCCGCTCCTTGAAGAGACTGCAGTCATATTTAGGTGGTGGCGGGGTTCTAGAAGAACTGGGGAGTGGGCACCAGCTGAACCACAACCTGTACCGAGAGAGTGCTGACCTGTCACCAGTGTCAGGGATGGTGCCTGCAGAGAGGGAGTGCCTATCAGTGATACCAACTGCGAACTCTGACACCAAACCTGAGAAGTGATAAATGGGCCCCTCGCCCTCTGCCCGGATAGGCACACCCAAGGTTCCTAGAGAATCCACTCATATAGGTCAGGCTGAGAGGAGCTGAGAGGAGCCAAGATCCTGAGACCACATCATCTTCATCATCATCATCATCATCATCTATCCATACATTTAATTTTCTATGAGCCAGGCGAACTCACTTTTAGTAAACATAAGATTTCTTAAAGAGAAAGCTTAAAAGATTTCACTACTTTTAACTCTTGTTTTAAAACACACACTAGAGCCGGGCGTGGTGGCGCACGCCTTTAATCCCAGCACTCGGGAGGCAGAGGCAGGCGGATTTCTGAGTTCGAGGCCAGCCTGGTCTACAGAGTGTATTCCAGGACAGCCAGGGCTATACAGAGAAACCCTGTCTCGAAAAACCAAAAAAAAAAAAAAAAAAAAAAGAGAGAGAAAAACACACACTAAAAACTAAATTATAATTCATAATTTCAACTCATCTCCCTGAAAAAGCCACAAGTCCTAACTAAGGTGAGCATAAAAGCTTGTCCAGAAGAGCTCAGCTAAAGGCTCCCCGCTTTGCACTGTGATCTTTACCAGATGAGACCAGCAATCCTCCGACTGTCCTCCTGGTGACACATTTGCCACTAATGGCCGTTGGACTCTAGGCATACCCAACCCACAGGGTTATAATATGGTTATCATATTCCAGAGGAAGGACGTCAGGGAGGGCACCTCCTCGAGGGCACACAGTCGGTCCCAGGAGACCGTGCTCTCAGCTGGGTACTGATCGCAGAGATGAGTGCTGTCTTTGCCTGAAATGACATGGGAATGGTCTCCCCCTGACGCTTAGCTCTAAGCTCCTGTGATAATGCACAGTCCCTGCTTCTTCCCACTCCCTGGTTGACAAGGAGACTGTCCTGACTGCCCATGACAGGACCTCTGTCTGCCAGTCATCTCCTATTTTACATCCCTCCACGTGGCACCACCCTCCTTCTGACAGGGCTTTACAGACAAAACAAAACCAACCAAACAAAGAAAAGAACCCAAACCCTCACCTGATCCTCTTGAAACACTGGAGGCATGCAAGCAAGCTATGGAGCCTGAGGCCCAGAGACAGTAGCAGACAAACGAGGCCTAACTAGGAAGCAGTATAGTACCCAGGACCTTACAACTGGGAAAGTCACATGGCTGCTAGAGGGACTTCATGGAGATACAATTCCCAGGGCCCAGTCGGTAGAACTATGCCAGAGAGACCACCCTGCATTCTCTCTACACCTTTTAAAGACACAGAATCACAGACATACACCGTACTCACTGACACCAAGAGACAGTCCTTCCCCCTCCACCCAGAAGATGGCAAGTAGCACCTGGACATTAGCATTCACCTCTAAACGTGCAGAAAGACTGTTGACAGTAAGCCTGCAGGACCTCCCTCTGATTCCAGGCCCTTGGCCAGTGTGAGCGCCAGAGCAGCCAAAGCCTCCTCCAGCTGGGCTTTTTGTCTGGCAGGGACAGTACTTTGTGCTTCAGCTTGGGAGGGAAAGTGGCCTCCATGTGACAAGGTGAATGGAGCAGACAGAAGAAACCTACCACACGGATATTCAAGGCCCCTCCTGGCAGGAGTGCACACTGCTTATAACAAAAAGTCTGTTTCCTTAGAATTGATGGAGAAGGTACAGCATGATAGAAGGGCTGAGATTAAATCCTAACGACCTTCTCAAGAGGGCAAGAGATTCCTCTAAGCAATACCATGGGGCCAGTGCGCTGAGCAACAAGTAAACTAATGAAGCAAGCTGCCCATCTCCAAGCTGGACACTCAGCAAGACCCAGGCAATGTCTGCAGGATGAACGTGGAGAATTCGCCCTCTCTCTGCCCTGTACCAGGTCCAAACTAACCTCACTCGCTGCCACAGAGATTTAGGGGCTTAGAGGCCAACACCTTTTTTCATGAATCATATCTTGCCCTGGCTTCTGGCCTTTCCATCCCGCCCCATCTCTTAGTGAGGAGCACTGGCTGAGCACACTGAGCCATCCACCCACCTTTCAGCTGAGGTAAGCATGGGCCTGCAGAGAGGCAGAAAATGGCTCTGTCACCCGCCAAGAGCAAGTGAGTATGCGCTGATTGGTTGAAGAACTCTGAGTGGCAGTGATTCGGTCAGCCTGCACCTGTGTGGAAGCAGATGGTCTGAGGCTGGGATGAGATCCCAGGAGGAGAGATCAGCGGGTGAAGGCTCAGGAGAGGAGGTAGGTACAGGCAATCTCAGCAGTCACCTTATTTCCAGAGTGGTGGAACTCTCTTCCTTTAGTCTGAACTGGGAGGTCGGAGAAGGTCTCTCTCCAAGGCCACTGGCCAGCTCTACACACTGTAACCCTATGAATAGCTTTGAGCCATGAGGTAAAACCAGGTCTGACCCTCATTTTCATAGAAAGATTACTGAGCTGTGCCCTGGCCTTAAGCTGCATCCTGCCTCCCCTGAAACCATCAATGTGTTAAACCTCCATGAAGTCCAGAGGAAGCTTGCTTGAGAGAACCACTCTGAAAACACAGCCTGGGCAGCCTCCTTCCCTCCCCAGCACTGAGGTAGGTAACTCAGAGATCTCAAGAACCCTGAGCAAAGACTGGGTTCCCTGACAACAGAAACAGGAACTACCTGGATGCCGTCCACAGTGGGCACCTCGCCCAGAGGTGAGCACCTTTCAGATTCTTCTTCACAGAGACGGAGGAGGCAGCAGTGGAAAATTCCAAAGGCTCTTGCTCCTCGCCTGCACCAGAAGGCCCCTAATCCCCTGCTAAAGAGACCAAAGTATGGTAGGGTCTGCCCTGTCCCTCAGTCTCAAATGTCCAACAGAATCAACCCAGGAGCATTAGAAATACCAGTGCTTGGGTCCCTCCCCCACCCCCAGCCCCTGACCCCAGCCATGCTTGGAAGTCGCATAATCAGGCAACTAGATTTTTTTTTAAACCTCTACAGTAAGTAATTCACAGCCATGCAGGAAGGCGACTGCCCTGCCATCTAAAAATTCAGCACACAGGGATCTAACATCACCCCCCACCACACACACACACACACACACACACACATCCACACACTGGACTGCCTGCACTGAACCATCTGTCTGGGGATGGAGAGTCTGCAGGCAGGGGCAGCCCCAGTCCCCCTGTGCTGGAAGATGTGCAACTGTCTTCTCTGATTACTTCAGACATGTAAACAAAATATGATACTTGTACGAACCTGGGGTGGCAAGCACCGCAACATAATTTACTTTGAGACATCTGAATTACAAATGCAATAAATAAATAAATAAATAAATAAATAGCTAGATTTAAAAAAAAAAGCCCACCCGCCTTTTGAAAACCCTTTTAATAATCTCTTGAGTGGAAAAAATGGAATCTGAATAAATGGGGAGGCTGGAGCTGCCAAATTTACTTCCTGCTTCCCCCAGAAGGTCACTGGGAATAATTACATTTTCTTGTGAATCTGTCTTTTGAAAGTTCAGGCAAAACATCTCAGCCCCCCCCCACCCCGAGCTAAGGCCCCGCCTTTGGGCTGCAGAAGATAGAATTCAAGAGTTCAATTAAAGCAAAAAAAAAAAAAAAAAAAAAAAAAGGCGGGGGGGGGAGGGGCACAGGACAGGGAGAAGCAGCATGGAGTTTAACCGGGCAGTTAAAAATGTTAAGTTTTGCTGTTGTGCTAACAAGACTAAACAAAATGTATGCTTTGAGATGAAACAGAACCTAGTGCCTCTAGCTTGTGACACTCAAAACTGAGAGCAGGGTGGAGGGGAAAGCAGGCTTTTCAGCCAGCCAGACTCAGCAGCTGCTACTGGCTTCTCTGCCTTCCAGCTGTGTGGCCTTGGACCAGGTATCTGGTTTCCCAGAGCCTCAGTTTCCTCTGTGGAAGTGCGGGCTGGCTGTACTCAAGGAGGCCGGGCTCCTCGTGCCTTCCACATACACCCCTCCCCCGTGGGTCTTGTTGAGAGCCTCAGCCTGCATCTACTGGGCTACAGCCTTGGGGGCAGCATTATACTAGCACTGGGCAAGAATCTGCTTCTTTGTATAGGGCAAGAAGGGAAAGAGTGAGAGGAAGAATCAAATGTCGGCCTGCTACCCCGTTCAGGGGTCAGACGGGCTGTTTACCAACACGACCTGCTGTCGCCAGCCTGAGAGTGACACAGTGGGAAAAGCCCCCCTAGAGACTCACCGATGACTCTGAGGTTTGCTCTCCTTTCCATGAAGTCCTAGCAAGATCTGACCACACTGTTCCCATCCCCCAAGCAAAAGGCAGCTTCCCCTCCAGCCCCCACAGCAGGAGAGAGAGACCGGTTAAAAGAGTGGGGGTGCCTGTCACACTTCTCTGTAACCCCTGACGTGATGTGAAAGTCTACAAGGTAGACCCTTTGAAATGCAAACTCTTGCCGAGTCCTTCGAAAGTGTTTTTATTTTCTTGGTTCCCGAGGCTGCCTGCAGACCCACCCAGCAGTGCTTTCCCTCTCAATCAATTGGCATTTAACAACGACCAAGGGGAAGGTGGGGGAGGACGACCAAGGACATCTCTTTTTTTTTTTTTTTTTCTTTTTCAGAAAAGCTCAAGTGTCTCCATTCACTTAGGGGTAGGGGACAACCTTGTCCTTGGCTCCAGCCTCCCAGCACCCCTCCAAAACATCCTGCAGCCAATTCTCTCCCACTTTATTCAAAAAGCATTGATTTCTGCTCAGATCCTCAGAGCATTTTCACAGAGATTCCCTCTGACCTGGGTTCCTTAAGATTAAGACAGACACACCATCAAAACCATAACTCCAAACGTACAAAGGCCAAACCTTCATGCAAAACCACGTGCACTTGAGGTCTGCATTAAGTCAACCCAGTTACCCTTAAAACAATGTTGTTTGGCAAGGAAAATTACTTCACCATATGAAGAACCCTAGGGAATGGGAACTGCTTTTGAATATAGACTTTTCAGTGGCATGGCCATTAATCATGTTAATGTAAACTGTACTAAAACAAAAATTGTCTAAGCAAGTCTCAGGGCAGCAGCACATCAGCATATCTAAGCCTCTGGGTTTGTTTCCAAAGTTCACAAGCCCAGCAAGCAATGAAGCTACTGTTAATGGGGTCAGCTATTACTAAGCAGTCCCCAACCCTGGAGAATAATAAAGGTGATTCGAGTGTATAGAGAAAAAAAAAAAAAAACCTTCATAAAGTTGGGCAGGAAACAAACAGAAATTAATCAGAGAAGACTAAGTGCACAAGTTTTGGGAAAAGGTATTCACTGAATAAGTGTGAACACACTCCTCCAGGACAATGTTTAAGAAGGAGAGCACTCAGCATTTCTGGCAGGACCCAAGTCCCTGGGCCATTCTGTCTCACACAGTGGAGGGCAGGGCAGCAGCTGGACGGAGAGAGAAGAGGAGGAACCGAGCCCAGCAGAGCTAAGCAGCGCTGAGCCCAGCCAGACCCAGCCATGTGCTCCGCGTTGGCAACAAACTGGCTCTTTTGAGAGAGGAGGAGTCTGACAAAAAGGACAGCTGCAGCAGTTCTGACAGAGAGGCAGTAACCTGGAGAGAGCCCTGAGATTGGGGCTATCCCCTAAGTCAAAGCAAAAAACAAACCACCTTTGGGGTTCGCAGAACTACTTAATCTATTAACACCCCCTCCCCTCATCTCAAGAGCAATTAAACAGGGTCTGTCCACATCTGGTTCCCATCTAAAACCAAAACTTGTACTATCAGCATATTACATAACACATTATGCCTGCAGGTTTCTTTTATTACACATCAGAGAGGTGTGCACAGTGGTGGGGGTTGTGCTGACCTGAGCGTTTACTTCAGTGGTTTTTTTTTTCCCCCTTATGGGCACAAACAAGTTTTCCAGACTATGCATGATTTAACCCTAGAAAGTCTCATGCCTGAATGACACATCAGCTGGGACTGAGGACCCAGCCCTCAACCCTCAGTGCCAGCTGAAGAGGAGTGGCTGGGAAGGGTGTGCATTTTAAAGAGCTCTGCAGGCACCAGATTGCTCCACAGTGCCCCCTGCTGACAGTATTTATTAAACACAGCTCCCTCCTGAAGGAGGAGGAGAGCTAGCAAGCTTTTGCTGAGCTCCCATCATGGGTCAAGCACCAGCTCAAGGAACTCACTTAAAACAAACCAGCTACTACGGAACTACAGGATTGGGATGCTAGGGGGTACCAACTAACAAGGGGCAAAAGAAAGGTGAGGAGGGAGGGACAGAGGAAGAGAGGGAGGGAGAGAAGGGACGGTTAGGAGAGAGAGAAGGAAAGGGGGGAGGAGCAGGTGAGCACCCAGGAAGGGCTTCCTGTAACATGTCAGTTGAGTGACTCCTCTATGAAGACCTTTAAGTATTTATCTAAAACTCTTTCCATAACATACCTACTACACTGGAAACAAAGGGGAGAAGCTGGTTAGAATCATTATCAATCAAAACAGCGAACTTATCCTGCCGTCAACAATCTTAGAGTCCAGGTCTGCAGCCAGCTTTTCCAGAACGCTTGCTTTGATGTTAAAATGAACGCACATCACACTCTTGGGGTGTGTGTGGGGGGGGGGGAGTCCTTGACCAGAGCTATTCTGAACTGGTCTCAAGAGCATCTTGTTCCCGATGTGGACACTTGGGAGAAAACCGCAGGCATTCTCCAAGCCTCTTAGATTTCTTGACTACCACAGGGTCCAGAAACTGGATCTGCACACTCCCTGAGTCTACAACTACAGTTACTAACCTTAATACTCAACCCTTCTTTCACTAAAGGGGGCCTATCACCTGGAACAAGTTTTCTGCTAATCTAGCGCACAGCAAAGGGGGAAGGGGAATCTACAGACCTTCAACTCACTGTCAGAACTGTTACTGAGATAAGTCCCTGCTAAGTGGAAAAAATTAAAATGAAACCAAAACTTGGTGGCCCAGTCAAGATCGTGAGTTGCACGGGTGCGCAGACTCCATTCTTTCCCTAGGGCCTCAAATCAAGTCATATCGTTCAAAACGGGAGTCCAGGATTCAGCAAGGAGGGATTCCCCCCTTCCAGGCGTGGAGACTGCTGGGAACACGTATGCTAGCATGTCATTTGGAGGTCTGCTAATATGCTGAAGGAGCCCAAGACATTTTGCCTGGCTTCCTGAGCCAATAAACAATGTCATTCCAACTCTTGAAGCAGTCCCTTTCTCCACCGTCCAATAATTCAACAAACATTTGTTCCTGTTGAACCACCACCAGCCTAGCTCCATCTGCACCAACTCCTGCGAGACAAGTACCGAGGCGGCAGCGGCGGCACAAATGGGGCCAGGACCTGAATGCAACCCACGACGGGGGCCACTTTCCCAACACCAGAGTCCCAATTTTACCGTATGGAAAACTCAAGAGTGTGGCCTATAGGAGGCAGAATCCCATTCACCAAATGCTGCAAAGAGCTTTTCTTTGTTCGCCATGGTACTAAGTACAGTACGTGTTAATGAACCCGGCGGTCAGGAGCATCAGGGGGCGTCCAAAGGCGAGGGTCCAGAACAAGCCTGCCCACGCAATTCCAGGCCCTTGTCCCACTCACCCCCAAGCACTGTTCCCCTAGTCTGAGGGTAGAAGAGGAGCTTGTGTATGTGGGGGCGGGAAGGGGGTCGAGAAAACACTTGAGTCAACTCAAATCACCCTCTTCGGATTCTGGGTTTCCAAGTCTCTTTGGTCCCGGTTCTACCAAGTGAAACCCCTAGCTGGCAACCTGACTCCCACCGGCTCGCAAATCAAGGATTGGCAGAAAGAAAAAAAATGTGACTAGGCTAGTATCCTGTGACGGACGGCCCTCTTCGCCATGTGCAAAAACCACGCCGGCACAGGCGACCCCCCACTCCTCAAGCCCTGGCCTCGGCCACGCCGCTGCTTCCCCCTCCCTAGGCAGAGCGCCCTCTCACCCCCATCGACACCGCGCGGGTCAGTCGTGCAGCCTTGGAGTCGTCCCTGCGCGCCCGCATCCCAGGGGTGGCGGGTGTAAACTTCCGTGAACAAAAGAGTTGTCTGCAAGCGATGCGGAACTTCGGGGCTCAGCGCCTTCGCTGCTGCCACAAGCCAGGGCTCAAGTTGAGCCTCAAAGGAGGGGGCTGCTCGGGACGCAGCCGTCTCCGCGGCCGTCCGCCGGGTCGGCGGAGCGCAGACTATTCGGCAGCGCTAGGTTTGCTCTTCCCCCGCCAGCGCGCTGACAAGTCTCACGCCTGCACCAGGGCGAGCAAGAGTCGGCGCCGGCAGAAACCACCGGATCCGCCGTATAACAAGGAGACAGGGAGAAAGAAAGCCAGCAGCATTAAGGAAGGAAAGAGCGAGCGCAGCGCACGCGAGCCCAACTTCCCCCGCCGCCGCCGCCGGGGAGCTCGCACCGACCCCGCTCCGGACCAGCCCCCTGGCGCGGTTGCCCGGCCCGGTCGCTTACTGTGCGCGCCGGACGCGGGCCGTCACTGCAAGCGCTCGCCAAGTCGTCCGGGCTGCCCGCCCGCGTCCGCCGTGCGCACGCTATCCTGCCGGCGCCGAGCGCTTTGTACCGAGCGACTCCCGGGGAGGAGGAAATCGACTTGTCACTTCCTGAACTGTTTGCAACTCGTCCCTTTAACCGACCTCGGCCAGGCCGCCAGTGCCCACTGCTGCCGCCGGGCCGCCCGACCGCGGCTGCGTGAACTCGGTGGCGCTGTGCGGGCGGCGTCGCGGCCGGGGCGCCCGGCGTGCCGCTACGAGGTGCAGTGCGCGCAGCCGCCGGTGGGCGGGGAGTGGGGGGGGGGTGGTCCACGGCGCGCCTCCGTCAGTGCGGCCGGGTGTCCAGTGAACCCGCACCACGCACCTCTCACGCCTGGATGCCCCGGCTCAGGGAAGTAGCACCGCACAAGTCGGGATTGAAACTCAGGCCTCGTGGGCTTCAGATGGCCAGCTTCCGGGTTTGGCTTAGCAGTTTAAAAGAATCTGTGGCGAAAAAGACCGCAAAGGGGGGGTGGCAGGGACCCTGGTGCGGTCACACTTTAGGATAATAAAGCACTGTTCCGGACTCTGGGTGCAATCGAATTTGAGGAATTTGTACTTCAGATGCCACATCCAAAATACATGCAACTGGGGAAGGAAGGATTTGCTGTTGCTAAGCAGAGGCAGGGCATGTTTAGTTCTGTAACTTAGGATATTGACTCAAGTGCAGGAATGTAACCCTGATAGAATAAGCAGAGTATTTTCATTGTGCAGCTCACCTGGGGGGGAGGGGACAATGTTCCTTGTGAAATGGAGTCCTAGATTTCCCATCACTCCTTCCTGCTGATGTGTGTTATTAACTTTATCCAAAAAGATTTTTAAGAGTTTTTTTTTTTTTAAGACTCTATGCCTGTTTTGCGTTCCCCTTTGCCAAAAAAAACAAAACACCTCATTACTTTACATGGATTGTGTCTGCACCGTTTGAATGGTTCTATTCATAGATCAGGAAACTTTTTCTGTTGCTTCGAGGAACATTTAATTGGTTTTAATCCAATGTTGCAATCCTAGTATCAAACATAAATGAACAATTAACTTTTTGAGTTTGTGTGCACTTGGGAAACTATTAGATTTCATGGCTATTGCTGAAATATTTCAATTTGTGACCACACTGGACCTATTCTTTCTTTTCAGAAAAGCATGAGCTAACATATTTCACACTAACTACAGCTCATTTCAGAGGCTCTGCCATAAGATGAAGATGCTCATTAGAAGGAAGGATGTGTGTTCACCTCAGAGATGATTCGAACATAATCAAATCACTCTAAGAAGGCCAAGTGTGCTAATACACAGACTACAAAGATGCTGATATCCATAATACATTACTTCCTTTTAAGAAACATGTTAAGGGCTATTTATTTTTAAAGGAATAAGAACCACATGTTCTGTCAAAAGAAGGCAGGCACATGGGAAAAGCAGAGGCTACTATAATACACGTATGGTCACTTCCCAAAAGCCACCTGATCACAGCACTACCACCGTAGCCTCCAAGCTCTGTAACAATAGAATTTAATGCACTTAGCTTTTTTATTGGGAGGCCTAGAGTGACTCCTGCTGGCAAACATTCCATTTATCCCTGCAATTACTAGTTCATCAGGTCAACTTAAAAAAATCAAGATGCCAGGGGTCCTAAGCCTGGAAACAATTATTGCAGCCATTACTCTTGTTGCTTTCAGAACCATGTTAGTCTCATGAAATTCCACGGATGGGGGTTATGAGAGCTCCTCTGCTCCAACCTCAGTTCCAACCCTAAACAGCCTGGTTTTTCTGGTTCTTAGCCTTTCTTGACCTTGCCTAGGACTAAAATTCCTCCTTAAGGAGCTGGCTAACCAACGGAGTTGTCTAAGTCTGAATCTTCAAGGCTAAAAAGACACACACACATTAAGGCTTTTGCCAGTCTTCCATACATGTCGTCACATCTTGGTTTCTTAATGCTAAATGTGATGGCTCTTTATTATAAAAAGTCCTGTCCATTAGGTTGCTGTATTAAAGTTCTGTTTACTTCAGGACAGACACAAACCCAGTCAACTGCATGTAAGATTAGGTAAGCAGCAGCTGGGAAGAGGAAGGGGAGCTCTGTCTAGTCTTTATTCGTGTCTAAATGATCAACCAAATCAGAACCAGACTTAGAGTACAGCCAGACACCTAAATGCAAATTCACAGGCCAACTCAGAAATAAATCCACAGATCTAAAAAACGACCACCTGTAACTCTGCCATTATCTTCAATAAATACTAACCTGATTTAGACCATGCAACACCCCGGAAAGTATAAAATACAGGGATTACTTAGTCTCTTCCTCTAAGACCAATATGAGACACAGGGATAAAGCAATACTGGTTCTTTTGGCTTTCCCCCAAAAGGAAGCCTAGCAAATAGAAGGCTGCTTGTGTGTATAGTATGCATCATGTATCCTTCACTGAGAATCACTGTTACAGCTCCCCAAGTCCAAGCTTACAGCTCTTAAGCAACAGGAGACAATAAGGGTGTATTTTATTAAGGAAGGGTGTAGCCAACTCTAACTTGTATCAACAAGCTAATGTTCACCTAAGCACATGTGTGGAGAGGAGGGTAAAGGTTGCTTTTGATATGCACGAAGGAGTGTCTAAAGCAGTTAGTGGGTGTTTTATTTCTGTGCCTTTAGATCCAGATCAATGTGATGCTCAAACAACAAAGACCTAAGCTTTGAAGTTTGAGTCGGTGCAAGTAAATGGTCAGTTTCGCACCTATCGGTATCTTATGTCTAAGAGTACTCCACTGAAATTATAAGAGAACAACCATAGGAATTCATTTAGACTAACAAAGTGAACTGAACAAACATCAGATGTGTTGTTATACTGGGCCAACAGAGTCTGCAGACGCTCGTGTACCCACCCTTTCATTCAGCTTCTAAAAGCCACTGCGCCTCTTTGTCACACTGTTGTATTAAGAGCCAGTCACTCACATTTCACACTGTTCTTTCTACATCTGAAAAGACTTTCTTTTTTTCAAGCAAAACCTTTTAAGATTGCTTATAATAGATTATGGAAAGACAGACGTCACCAAATCCACCTGAAATGTTATTAAAGAGATTGGCTGCTGAAAGCAAGTTGATAGAATATACTTCTTTGGAAAGTATGTAAACTTTGTGGTCAAAGTTAAAGGCCAAACCTCTGAGCCCATCATGGGGCAATTTTCATATATAGATCTTACACAGAAGAAAATCTGCAATTTTACCCACATTTACAATGCATTACAACTAATTGCCCTACCTATTAAGTATGTTATAACACATTAATCCTTTGGTTCTTTCCCATGCTTTTATTGACCATGAAAAATGAGTTTCAAATCTAGGGCTATAACATATACACGCTAGATATATAAAACATAGGCTATTTTAGCCTATTTAGAAGCATTTTGATTTTTAAAAGAAAAAATGTATTTTTGATTAAAAAATAAACCAAATATGTTTCCATTGAAAAATAACCACAGCAGTGAATTTAATGATACCAAGCTCACTCTTTTGATATAGAATAAGCGTTGAAAGCAGCTTGGAGAGGAAATCTGCACATGAGAAGCAGTGCCGCTTTGTAACCGAACGTCTAGCACCATTGAGGTATGAAAGCATGCCAGCTGGGACGGCATTGTGTACCACAAAATGTGGGTTGTAAGCCTATGTCCTGAGCACAAACCCTGGTCTCCAAGTTGGCAGGTGCTGAAAACACAGCAAATGTCACGCTTGCAACTCATTGGATGGAAGACCTCTGGGTAAGGCAAGCTAAAGGCTAAAAAGAACAGAGCGAGAGTTGAAAACTCAAACAATTTGGTAGTAACTTTTTTAAAGTTCCTAGTGACCATTATTATTATGTGCTATAAGAAAGTGCAGGGATGAAAAACAGGCATTAAAGCTGATTCACAGTAAATAAAAAAGAAAAGAGTGCAACAAAGGCATTCAGTTACTAGAAAACTAACTAAACTGGCCTTACTATTCTAATACTAAACTTCAAAAAACAAAACCCGGGGTGCTGGAGAGATTACTCAGCAGTTTAGAGCACTTACTGTTATTGCAAAGGACCTGGATTCGATACCCAGCATTAACCCATTAACTCCAATTCCAGAGGCTAAGATGCCCTCTTCTGGCCTCTACAGGCACCAAGCACACATGCAGTACAACATACACACATATAAGCAAAACAGTCACACACAGAGAAGAAAGCGATGTAAGAAATAATTAACAAGAGCACACCTCTGATGTATCTGTGATGGTGGCAACTGGAGTAGTTGTCACAAGAAAGAAAGAAAGAAAGAAAGAAAGAAAGAAAGAAAGAAAGAAAGAAAGAAAGAAAGAAAGAAAGAAAGAAAGAAAGAAAGAAAGAAAGAGAGAGAGAAAGAGAGAGAGAGAGAGAGAGAGAGAGAGAAAGAAAGAAAGAAAGAAAGAAAGAAAGAAAGAAAGAAAGAAAGGAAGGAAGGAAGGAAGGAAGGAAGAAAGAAAGAAAGAAAGAAAGAAAGAAAGAAAGAAAGAAAGAAAGAAAGAAAGAAAGAGAGAAGGAAAGAAAGAAAGAAAGAGAGAGAGAGAGAGAGAGAGAGAAGAAAAAAAAAAATCACTGCCTCAAAGCAAACTTTTGTTTAATTCACCCTTACTGATATGTTAAAAACTACTGTGAGCCTTCCTATTTCCCCCTACAAAGGACATTGTCCTTTCATTAGAGAAGAACCAGATATAGTTCATGATTTCACAGAGCTTAAACGTACAAACCAAATCCTGAATTCTTTGGATTTAAAATATCAAGGGGGAAGTGTTGTCTCTGGGTCTACCCGGAGGAGCTGGAGCACTGGCCTGGCTTTCGAGCTTGTGAGCCTCTTCACTCTCTTCAGCAGCTTGTCAATAGGCTGTATCCAAAAGGTAAGGTATTTTATTTCAGTTCATGCCTGGTTCTTTGTTTTTCTTTCCTGCCAGTTTTATATGAGTTCTCCCGCAGAGACCTATATAAGCACAACCATCCCTGAAGCATAAAGGGATAGCTATAGCTGTCAGGATGGGCTTACCTTCAGAGGTAGGTGCTTGACCAGCAAACATCAAGTCCTAGGATCAATCCCCAGTATCACTAGTTGGGTGATACCTGATATGAATGAGAAGTTAGCTTCCAATTTTAAAGTATTAATTTATAAGTGAAGGACAAAAGAATAAAAATTTTCAAGCCGGGCAGTGGTGGTGCACGCCTTTAATTCCAGCACTTGGGAGGCAGAGGCAGGCAGATCTCTGAGTTCGAGGCCAGCCTGGTCTACAGAATGAGTTCCAGGACAGCCAAGGCTACACAAAGAAACCCTGGCTCAAAAAAACAAAAACAAAACAAAACAAAAAAAAACAAAAACCAAAAATTCTCAAAACTTGCTAAAAGCTAGGTTAGTTAATCATTGCTTTGTTAAACCATCTTGATCAGTTTGTTCTAAAGAGGTCTCAGGCTTTATTAAAAATTCTCTAAAATGGAACAACTACTTTTGGGCATGGTATCAATTACCATAATTCCACTACATGAAGAATGATGCAGTCAGGACTACAGTGAGGCTCAGGAAATAAATAAAATAAAGGTTCAAAAGCAACAAAAGCTACAATTTACTGCATCGGACTGTAATCCCAGAGCTAGGAAGGCAGAGGCAGGAGGCTTTCTGTTGAGCTTGAGGCCAGTCTAATCTACATAGTGAATTCTAAGCAGTCAGAAAGACTCTTGGGGGAGGGAGAGGCGAGGGAAGGATGGCTAAAAAGTTCTGAAATTTCCTGGGATCAAGGAATAAAAGCGTCAGGGCTAGGGTCTAACAGTTCGACAGTCCTGCTAGGCACTCTGAAGATACTCACTTAGCCATCAATGAGAAGGCTGAAGACAGGTTTTCTAGACTAGCATGAACAAGTGGTTCACTAGACCTCCATACACTCTATTGTCAACTGCAGCATAAACTAAGAACAAATTGGATAAACTACTATTACTCAACATGATCTTGTGTCCCTGTCTGATAGATCTTGGGACCAGGCCTTGGCTCAGATCTAATGATGAAAAGTGCACAATAATCATACCCATTTGTTTTCAATTCAAATACATTGTAACATTTTCACCACCACATCTACATCTCTTATCATTTATTACTACTTAAAAGATTACGGAACACAGGGCCCCCAATATAGGAGCTAGAAAAACTATCCAAGAGCTGAAGGGGTCTGCAACCCTATAGGTGGAACAACAATATGAACTAACCAGTGCCCCCGTGTCTCTAGCTGCATATGTAGCAGAGGAGGGCCTAGTTGGCCATCATTGGGAAGAGAGGCCCCTTGGTCGTGCAAACTTTATATGCCCCAGTACAGGGGAACACCAGGGCCAAGAAGTAGGAGTGGGTGGGTAGGGGAATGGGGGAGGGGGGGAAGGTATAGGGGACTTTCAGGATAGCATTTGAAATGTAAAGGAAGAAAATACCTAATAAAAAAATGTGGGGGAAAAAAAAGATGACACTCTCAATCTGAAAGGTATTCATTCATCCATGCACTCTCAGGCACAGGAAATCATCTGAAACTCCAGTGTCGTGGAGTTCTGTCTGTTCTTCATTCCTTTACTAAGGTACAAAGGTGCTTCCGCACCAGTCCAAGTTAGAGTAAGGAAAGCACTCTACAGTGTGATTTTTACAGAGGTTTTGAAAGGCCCACCTGTTCCAGAGGTTCTTTTTCTTACCCCAAAACACTCGGTTAATCACTCCTACAATACAAACGCCTTTCAATGGAACTGAATAGATTAGCTTGAACAATTCACCTGTTAACTCCAACGGGGAGGAGGATTCTTGAAGGAAAGTATTTATTGGGCACTAAGGTACCTGCCGTGTATCTGTACAATATCCACAGCCCTGTTGGGTAAGGGTCCACACCTGATTCTTTCTGCACCTATCAACCAGCTCCAAAGACAGAAAATAAAGCAAGTCTTAACAAGTATTCTGTTAGGTCATATGCTAGTGCCTTTAACAAAGTTCAGTTTCTGAACTGAGATAGGGCTCAGTGGCAATGCTTGTCTCACATGCACAGGGCCCTAGGGTTTATGCCACAGCACCACCAAAACAAAAAGGCAAAACAGTACAAAAAAGAAACCCTTTTTCATCAGCAGGATAAGCAGTTAAACTGCAAAATGACAGGCTGCCAAGGCAAAAGCACAAAAGCACAGGCCCACCAATTAGACTCCAGCAGTCTGCGGTGCACAAGAGAAGTATCTCAAAGCCTTAGAGCAACAAAGTGGGTCAGCTGGGAGTCTTCTGTGGCGTGTATTTGGGGCACAGAAGAATCAGAGGAGGATTCCTTGGAGTATCACAATTGTTCATTTGACCTTATCTTCATTTAATCTTATCTTTTTACAAGTAAGATAGAAAAAGACTGAACAAAAGATTTCTTGATTTACTAGTCAAGTCATCTCTATGACCAAATGAATACAAACTGAATAATGAAACACATATCAAAAATAGTCACCAAGCACAAGTGTTTTTCAGATTAAAAAAATACTCATTTACTTCAAATATTTTATTACAAGAACATATATGCCTTTTTAATATACAGATACCTTAAAAAGCCATCAAATTACCCAACAGCTAATACTTAGCAAATGGAGTATGTTACATCCTCATATATATTAGAAACCTATGTTTTAGGCTTTGTTCATTAAATCTCAATTTTTGGGTATTTTTACTGGTTCCTTTCCCATATAATATTGCTTGAAGCCCTAAGCCCCAATACAATAGTATGAGTAGATGAGGCCTTTATGAAATAATCAGGGTTAGGAAGGTCACGGGATCGGTGCCCTCACATAGAGGCTTCTGAAAGTCTCTGTGTGTTCTCTTTTGCCTTCCCTTCCCCAGCACACACAAAGAGGTCATATGAACACACAAATGGCAGCCTCCTAAAAGCTAAAGAACAAGACTACAAAATAAAATATACTTGGGGACAGAAATGTGATGGACAGTGAGCAAAGGTGCCTGCTACCAAGCCTGATAATCTGAATCCAATCTTGGGAACCCACATGGTAGAAGGAAAGAACTAAGCTTACAAGCTCTTTCTAACTTCATCACATACATATTAAATAAATAAATGTAAAAAAACAATAGTGATCATGATATACTACCGATACCTTGGCCTTGGAATTCCAGCTTCCAGAACTCTGAGAAAAAAAATGTCTGCCGTTTTATGCCACCCAGTTTATAGTATTATGGAATCTGAGATCCATAGGTAGGAAGGAACTTTGATTCAGTGCAAAAAGGTTCCTGACATCAACCCTGGTAAGATCTCTGGACCCACATGATGCTTGAAACAAAACTGACTGCTGAAAATTATCCTGACCTCCACACACTTACTACAGCACACGCACACCAACATGTATATACACATACATGTATGTGCATGTACCAAATAAACAATCCAGGACCTTAAACATGCCAGATAAGAATTCTACCAATAAGTCCACCTAAACAATCTGCAACTATTCAACAAAAGGAAACAAGAAAAGCCAACTACATTTCAAGTTCAAAAATAACCTATTGCATTTGTTGCAAATCATTAATCAAACTGAATATCAAAATGATCTCTTCTGCTTGTGTAGCATCTTTACCATAGGAGCATCCCATGGGAGCCTCAGGAAATGACCTAAGCTTTGGAAAGACAGCTTACTTCAAAGTGAGGTAAGATACTTGGAGTTTGGTCTTTTAGTTTAATCTAGTTAAATCACTTCTAAAATAAACAATAACCGTAATAACTGGCACAGCTATAAGTCTATGTGGGACTTTATTTTATTTCCTGAGCAAACTATATTATCAATTATTTGACCTCCATAGAATCAAAGAGCTTTCCCTCTAAGCCTGCTCTGGTCTGCAAGCAGATAAATATATCAAAACTGTGTTTTACTGTAATCTTCTCAGCAGTAACGACCACTACTACCACTAACAGCATAAGATGTGAGTTGTCCCTCACAGCTCTACATTCCTCCCAGAGCTTGTGCATGACTCTAACTCAGGTGAGATAGTCTATTAAATACCATTCTATAATTTCCCCCACTCAAACTCCAGTGAGGCTTCTACAGAAGACACAGAAGGAAACGCTTGCTTCAGTGCATCTAAATTGATTTCCTCAGCAAATGAACAGATTGGGGGCTAGCTGTTGTCACAGGAGGCAGGCGGATACGCACTATAAACTGCTCTTTCCTCCACTCTTGCCCCCTGTGTCCCGCCTCTACAAGTTCCATGGTTGGAAATCATCCGAATATTTTTTTTAAGTCAGGATATACTAAAATTAGACGGGAACAAAGGCCTGACATTTTCATATTAGCAAGGGGGTTAGGAAACAAATCCGATCTTGAAGCACCCACACTCATCTACATTTAGCCTCTTCCTCATGAGTCTTTCCTTTCTAAAATATCAAGAAGGGAAGCAGCAGGAACCAGCCCAGCTTCTACTGTGCTACTGTCCCTGACAACAAACTACTTCATCCACAGTGCACCAGGGAAGACCCCTAGTCAACTAGAGTATTACATATTTCTTTCTAAGCTATCCTAGTATTATCCAGGATACATAATTGCTAAACTATGTGTCAATGCTCATGGCTTTGGGTAAACGGAGATATTATTCTCACTTTTACCAAGGAGCTTCCAGACACCATACAACATACAGGTCAGTCACTGAAATGTTTATCATCTACTGATGCAGTAATAACAACATGTAAAGATATTAACAGGTAAAACATAACGCAGTTATGGGGCTGGAAGAGCGGCTCAGCAGTGATGAGCACTTGCAGCTCTTCCAGAGATTTGGTTCCAAGCTCACAACTGCCTGCAACTCCAGTTCCAGGGGACTGAACACTCTCTTTTGACCTACATGGGTACTCCCTACCCCAAATGGCATATTTTTACAGAGACACACAAATAGTAAATTAAAAGTTGTTTTTGAAATGTGTCATTTCTTCAGGAAAACAAGAAAATAATTTCCTCTAAAAAATGAAAACTGTAGATTGGGGGGTAGGGGAGGCACCAGGCAGTAATTTACAAACACTTGAAGATACAATGGATTGCTTGGTCTTCACAACAATATCAGCACGACAAAAGTTCATTCTACCAGCTTATACATCCCTATTTTTGAAATCCTACTGCACAAAAGCAGAATACTGATACATTAACATCTTAGGAATTATTCCTATCTTTTTAATTTGGCTTCCCTGGACATAAGCTACAAGTCCATACAGTTATAGCTTGAAATTCTACTAGAGAAGCCTTTTTAATGATTAGTCTAACTCACTGTGTTATAAAGATTTTAAAACCTTGGTAAGTACCCACTCAAGCACTCTTTCTCTCCTGGTTACCAGAGCCCATCTTGACATGTAAGCTGAAATGAATGATCTTTCAACAACACTCCAGGGATTGTGCTAAGGTCATATTCAATCATTCATTAGGCTTGGTACCCGGTGCTTTTCAGAGTTCCATTGTACAGCTGGTTTTATTCAGCATTTATGTAGCCTGTGGGCTTGGGTATTTGTCTGCTTAATGTTGAGTTTCATTTCTATGGCCCTAACATAGGAATCCATCAATTGACCAAAGAATGTCAAACTATTCCTTTACTTTCTAACAAATTGCATGGTGTGTATGAAGAATAAATTAGCATTAATTTTCTTCTATTAACTGTTAATAAGACATGTTCCTGAATTCTCCCTTCATGTAAAAACATCTCTGTTTCCTGTCTAAAGGATTTTCTAATTTTTCCCCTGGTATGTTTTTAAGTTGACCATGTTCCTTATTTCCCACAATCAAGCTCTAGGTTGTAGCAGTCTTCTTCCAGTAAAATATACTGGACAAGACTCCTTTCAGAGGCCATCCATATCCCCTAAGATTAGCTGGAGTGGTTACTACTATGCAACACAAGCCATTTGGTCTCTTGCCCTGAAAGCTGGGCAGTTTCTGCAGCAGATAGATTCTAGTTCACAGAGGCAAAACCACAAAGTCAAAACTCAGGTCTCTCTCCTAGAGACAAACTCATTAGTCATATTTGTCCTTATTTTCAATATGGGCTACTAGACAGAGAAAAAGTCTGACACATTAATACTTTCTCTCTCTCTCTCTCTCTCTCTCTCTCTCTCTCTCTCTCTCTCTCTCTCAAATGAAATTGCATAGGTTTGACGTGGGTGTGATGGTGAAGTTCTATAATTCCAGGCTCTGCAGGCTCCCACAGACACCTCCTGTTGTGCTGCAGCAGCATCACCAGGAAAAGCCTCAGTTCTCATTTGCATTTCAAACAAGTTTCCTCAAAACGACTTTTGATTAAAATAAAATTACAATCCCAGTTTCTCAGCTACAGAGCACAGTCATCATGACATCATGTGCTGTTCCTTTTTTGTAACTGCATCATTTCATTCATGTGCCCATATATTTTAAGAGTTTACAGTATTAAGCCTTAAAATATTTATAGTTTATTCCATTAACTTAGGGATATTTAGTAAGCAGGATTTTAGCTGTTTGGTAATACTAATTTCTTGTTAGCATTTTCAGGCCTTCTATTTGCTCTGATTTCAGTCCTTAAAGGGTTGGCTTCTACAAAGATTAAAGTGCTGAGAAGAAACGACAAGGCTTTTGTTTTTGTTGTTGTTTTAAACCTTATCAACAGCTCCTCAATGGATCAGGAAAAGCCTCTACCTTTGCAAAAGGAACAAACACGTCCCATAGAGGAGAGGAGGGTTGGAATCAATTTCAACAGACATATCCCAAGCTAACTCAGAGTTAAAAGCAGGTCATACAGAAAGTGATTTGTTGGGTTGGTGCAATCACACTTGAAACTTACCCACTCTAAAGTACTTACCTTATTTGGGCTAGGTGTGGTGCCGCAGGTCTGAATCCCAGAACCTGATCAAGGAGGCAGAGGCAGACAGATCTCTGGGTTTGAATCTCTCTGTCTACATAGTGAGTTACAAGACAGCTAGGACTAAACAGAGAGATCCTGTCTCAAGAAACAACAGAAAGATACTAAAAGTCTTCCTTTGGCCTCCTTGTGTGGACCTATGCACTTGCATGTATGTGTTCATACACTCTAAGAAGATCCTGTGGCCCATAAAGCACAATTTTCTGAAAAGCTTAAATTATATATATTTTAAAATAATTTCTCATTTTTTGCATATTAAAAGCTATTCCAAGTTCATTATTTTTGCTCAAAGTCCATGTTATTATCTCTAGATCAAATGACAAGTGGTCCTTAATGGTCACACTGATCTAAGTTTGTCTTCCTCTATTCCTCAAAACAGAAAACTGTAGAATGCTAGATTAGGCTAGCTACTAGAAAAGTATTTACCTGAAAAAAGCTGAAAATCATCAAAACTCGCACAACTTTTAAGAATTTATCTTTACTTTATGAATGCAGGTGTTTTTCTTACATGCCTGTCTGGTGTCAAAGAGGTCAGAAGAGGGTACTGGGCCCCTATAATTATAGCTAGAGTGACAGATGATGTGAACCACATTCAGGTCCTCTTACAAAAGCAGCAAATGCTCTTGACTGCTGAGCCATCTCTCCATTTCCCCAAAAGTTATGTAATAAAAAAAAAACCAACAAAATAAAATTAAGATTCCAATACTAAAATACTGTCCCAAATACAGTTTTACTAGGTATTTATTAGGTATTTATATAAGATAGTTTACCTTTTCAAAGTAATATATAAACATTCTCCAGATAAGCTCCCAGAGAGCCTTTGCCTGAAAGTTTTAAAACTGACAGCCTCCTTCCACAGAAAGATGAATAACAAAATTCAGTTTCACTTTCTTCTGTGTGTGCATGCTCACATGTGTGCATACTGTGCATAGATGTGTGTGTGTGTGTGTGTGTGTGTGTGTGTGTGTAGAAGCCAGAGGTCTTCAGGTATCTTTCTCAATTGCTTTCAACTTTATTTTTTGAGACAGGATCCCTGAGTGAACCTGGAGCCAACTGACTCACAACCAGACTGCCTGACCATCAAGCTTCAGGGATCCTGCTGTCTCTGCCTCATGAACATCGAGACTCTAAACGCACATTGCTATGCACAGCATTTTACATAGGTCCTAGGGAGCTGACTCTGTCTTCATGTTTATATGGCAATTTCCCCCAGCTCTCTGCCCCACACCACACCACAGCTCCACCTCCTTCTTCACCCTCCTGAGAGCTAAAATTACAATGTGTCATGCCTTACTTAAAATTCAGTTCCTGCTAAGGGAAAGTCTTCAAAACCAATAGTTGATAAGAAATTATAATGGATTTAGAGTGACTCAGGTGTTTTCACAGTCCACAGAGTGGACTAGCCAGTTAGTGACCACCAATGACAGAGGGTTACAGAGCTCCTACAGGTTAGGCCCAACTGAATTGCATATGTAGCCCTGACTTACAGGGACCACAAAGCAGAGATCTGGCACCTGGGAGGTAGACTGTTAGAAGAAGAAGGGTTCTAGAGTCAGCCAGACCCAAGCTTGGCTCCATCTGGTACTATTTGACCTTGCAAAAGTGTCTTCTATCTCAGCTGTAGCTCTCCTATATATAAATTAATACAATATTATTTTATATAATAATATGTACACATACATATTATGTATATACACATATTATTTTATATATCTTTAGTCTCAGCACTGAGGAGGCAGAGGCTCTGTGAACTCTAGGTCAAATGCGGCTCATAGTGAGACATTCTCTCTAAATAAATAAACAAATAAATAAATAAATGTATTTAATCAATCTCTCTGATTTTGCTTAATACACATCACGGACAATCACGGAGCTCCCCCAGCTATAAACCCAAAATGGCATTGTTTATCATACATCATATTCTATTAACGCATGAAAAAAGCTTCACTATTCTGGCCTTGAAACTGTTTGTTCAAGTCTTCATAAATAGACATATTCAACTGTATCAAAGCACAAAAACCAAAAACAGATTCTTTCTATAAATTCATTTACTGTTTTGAAGTTCTCAACTGATTAACAGCTACAGAAAACTGTCATAAATCACAATAAAAATATTTATATTTCAAATACAAGAGAAAATCTTAAATTATTCTTAGTTGATATCTAAATACTGATTCCCATGCTTGTGGCTTCCCATTAACCCATTATTCCTATTCAGTCTGTGTAGCCTGGGTACTTACTAAGTACTATTTGCACTTACTAAGCCTAGGTACTTACTAAGTACTATTTGCATTTCCTTCTTCTGTATCAGTTTTACTTTGCAGTTTCTTCTAGATAGCTAACTGATTTTGTCCAAGGAAGTCTCCCTTTTTTGAAAAACCAAAGCTGCTACAGTGTTTCCAGATCTACCTCCAAAGCTGAACTTGGGTGTTGGCAGCTCTTCAAAAAGTTCAAATCCTATAAAACAAAATTAAAATATTTGTTAGAGATATTTGTACTAACAATATTCTTTCACATCTTTTCTAAACTTAATTTTGCAATTATTTTCCAGCTTACCCCCAATTTTTTTTTAAATAAACAGGAAACAAAAAGGACCAAACACAACTGGCAGGGAAGTCTTTCCTCATTTCCTGAAATGCTTGCCATTACCCTCCTTCCATCTCCCTTAGTCTATTTTACTATCTCCTTGGTAGGAAGTAGCTGTGACACACTGAATTACTGTCACATGCTAGTACTGCTTCTTATGTGGCTTTATATGTAGGAACTCAATCACATCAGAAATAGAATGATATGTAGACCAAGCCAGCCTTGAACTGCTTCTGCCTCTCTGTGCCTCTGCCTCTCTCTCCCTCTCCCTGCTTCTCTCTCTCTCTCTCTCTCTCTCTCTCTCTCTCTCCCTCCCTCCCTCCCTCCTCTTCTCTTCTCTTCTCTTCTCTTCTCTTCTCTTCTCTTCTCTTCTCTTCTCTTCCCTCTCCTCCTCTCCTCTCCTCTCCTCTCCTCTCCTCTCCTCTCCTCTCCTCTCCTCTCCTCTCCTCTCCTCTGCCTCTCTGCCTCTCTGCCTCTCTGCCTCTCTGCCTCTCTGCCTCTGCCTGAGAATGCTAGAATTAAAAGCGGGCAGCACCACCACCACCACCTGACATGATTTTTTTTTTCATTAAAAATAAGAGGGAAGCAGGGCAGTGGTGGTACATGCCTTTCCAGCACTTGGGAGGCAGAACTCCGAGTTCCAGCCAGGGCTACACAGGGAAAC
>NW_028227263.1:12175000-12201410 GCF_978045245.1 Mus caroli | reverse complement strand
CCACCAGAGGGGGAAGGGGGTGAACTGACAGCAGGGGCCTCAGCAGGCACAAGCCCTTGAAATGGGAAGATACCTGGTCCTCCATCCAGCAACAACTCTGCTTCTGGGATGAAGAAGGGCAGGTAAACTTCTCTGTGGGACTTCTCTGAACAGAATCTGGGAAGCACTAGTCAAAATTGCCAGAGCACTGGACTAACATGGCGGCTAGATGGGACTTAATCCCGAGTAACACAAACCAAACCAGACCTAGCTGAATGGCTCACCTCTGTATCCCAGCACCCAGGATACTGAGGCAGGACTTTTATGAGTCCAAGGCCATTTGGGACTCCATAATGGGGTCAAGGCTAGAGACTGAGAGCATATTTCATAAAATCTGCTGACCTACCAACCAACCAACCAACCAACCAACCAACCAACCAACCAACCAACCAGATTAAAATTAAAACTGTTAAGGTTATCACAAATGGGGCAATCAGAAAGATCACTGCAGTTAAGCACACTTAAAAAGACATGACCACTAAATGCAATGTGGCATTCTTGGTGGGACCCTGGGATAGAAAAGGGAGAGGCATTTGATAGAAGTAGAAGTAATCTAAGCTGCAGTCTTTAGCTAATAACATTTCAGCACCGGTTTGAATCGTGCATAAGATGTTAATACTGGGAACAGTGGACGCAGGGTATGTGGGGGCCTCTTAAACTTTCCAAATATAAAACATAACAAAACATAGTCTTTGAAAGAAACATATGCAGTTGATGGTGGTGGGGTTTAATCAAGGATGCCCAGCTCCGTGGCCCACGCTGCAAACACTAAGTAAGCTTCTGAGAAAGCCGATGTCACCAACGTTCTCCCAAGGATTGGACTGTGATAAACAGAGTCGGGACCTCGCCCGCCACTGCTCTTCCTCCCCCAGAAGCTTTGAGGCCTTGGTAAACAAGTTTTAACAAAGAACTTGGGACTCTAATGACATTTAGGTTTTCCCAGGGAATAAAAAGAAAAACAGTTCACATGTTTTCAAACCTTTCTATGGATATGTTATAATTCTGACCTTAAAAGGACAGGAGAAGGCACACACACACAAATGTCATCTGTGAATATCCGTGCAGAACCTGATGTAAAGAGAAATGCCATGCTAATGGCACCGGGGCATCCCTGAGGAGACAGCAGGGGTCAGCGGGACAGGTGGAGTCAGCAACCACTTCCCATGTAGTGTAGACCGGGCCTAGCAGTTAGCAGCTTTCCTGGTATGTTCTGGTTGACTGTCCGCCTGACACTGGTATAGCCCATTTCCTTTGCATATTTGCACACGGCCCTGTTTTTAGCTTCTAAACATCTGTTGAGGATTGGAAAGGAACACTTCAAATTATGTGGCAGGAGCTATGACCACGAGTAGTGTTTTACTCAATTATCTGTTATTTAATTTTATAGTCAAAATATAAGATGCGTATTCATTAAAGCCAAATTAAAAAAAAATAATGGAAAAGTGTTTGGCTGGGGATATAGCTCAGCAGTATAATGTTTGGCTAATCTGTACAGGCAAGACCCTAGGTCCAACCCCAGTACAGTCACTATCATGAAAGAGAAGGAAGGAAAATGTTTGCTGTGATGCTAAGAGGAGACAATCACGTGACAGAAGTATGTGTTGGTGGAGAACCAGGAGCTGTGCAACAGAGCTCGTTGTAATGAGATGGATCAGAAAGACCCATCTCTCTGTGGAGCACTGAATCAGGAGCTAAGTGTTACTAAGGCACCATTAAATACCATTAATATTAATAATAAGCTTTATTATAAGCACCCCTTTAAACGTTTACTTTCTTATAAACTTGCTGCTAGGGACTGGGATAACCTGGTTCCTTAACTTGTGCCTTCACTCCCAGCTTCTCTGAGTGAAGAATTACGAGCTAACAACCAGCCGAAATCTCTCATGCCAGCACTAGCTGTTCTGATCTTTCCACAGATGCTGTAAGGGAAGTTTATACTGAAACCATGGATATGGGGAGGAAGCTACACAGCAACTGCAGCGGCTGCTGCTGAAGCGCAACTCTAGTTCCAAAGGGCACTGCCTCAGCTACAGTGGTTTCAACAGCTTGTGCTGGACTTCTTTTTTGCCATAATAAACTCTAGGAGACCCTGTAGCCATTCCCACACGGGTCAGAAGGGGAGTGTGCTGGTTAGCTTTTGCCAACTGATGCAAACTAGAGTCGCCTGGAAAGAGGGAACCGCAGTTGAGAACCCAACTCCATGCAATTGACTCTAGGCAAAGCGTGTTTCTTAACTGTTAATTGATGGAGCAAGGACCAGTTCACTGTGGGTGGTGCCATCCCTGGGCAGGTGGGCCTGGATTGGATAAGAAGAGCAGCTGAACATGAAACTAGGAGTAAAGCAGGAAGCAGCACTTCTTTACAGCCTCTGCTTCAGTTCCTGCCTCCTGGTCCCTTCCTTGACTTTGTCCATGACCTCTAAACTGTAAGGTGTGAAAAACCTTTTCCTTTCCCCATTGCTTTTGGTCACGGTGTTTATCACAGTCACAGAGAAGCAGACTGGAATGGGAACGTTTCTCTTGGTTGTTCCAAGAAGATTCATGGTGGCTAAAGCACAGTCCTTCATTTGAGCATGGGACGACGAAGATTGTTGACAAGTCTCTTGTTTGCACAGAGGGCTGTGCAGTAAGGCTTGCAAACACGGTTCTTTAGTTGAATGAGGAACCGACTTGATTGTTGCAGACACCATTGCCACACCCTCTTTTTATCCGGCTTTTTGACACACTTTGTAAACCAACCGGGGAGATAGGCCGCCCTCCTATGCTGCCCCCTGACGTTGCAACATGAAGTCTACTAAAAGACTTGCCTGAAGTGAACTCTTCTTGCCTACTTTTAATATTTATCAGTAGTGAAATAGGCCAAGCTGGTAACACAAAGGAAGAACGACAGACCCCAGCAGTAACAGAGGGATAATGATGAGAGAGTAGCTGAGGAGTTCCCAAGAATGGCTGCAGCGGCAGAGACAACAGAGGACAGAGGCAGCACAGACGAGGGCTGTGAGGAGCTGAAGGTGAGAGACTGTGCTCACTGGAGTAGTTCTGAGGAACTACCAAAGGCCCAAAGGTTTCAGGGACTCTAGGCCAGACAGCTGTAACACGGGCCACTGTCCATGGCTCAGCATCCTGACACTGCAAGTCTGAACGAGCATTGTTAGACTGGAGGCGCTGCCCTCTGCTGCCTGCTGCTGTCTGATGCCACTGTGCAGTGTTGCCAGAAGCCAAGGTTTACAAAAGCTCCCAAGGGCTGGGGTGGTTAAAGCCCAGAGCAATAATCCTCCAACTTGAGTGCCCATAGCCTTAAGTCACCGGCTTCTAAAGTCTGAAAAAAATAGATTCTTAGGTCTCAGGGTGTGGTCATTAGCTTTCCTTGTCAACTTGACACAATGTAGAATTACCAAGAGTCTCATATTGGCTTGGCCTGTAGGGGGGACCGCCTTAATTAAGTTACTGATATGAAAAGACCCAGGCCAGCACCGTTCCCTAGGCAGGAGATCCGGAATTAGGCGAGAGTGAAGAAATCCAGCTGGGCACCAACAGACGAGCAAGAAAGAGCGTGTGTTCATTCATTTCTCACTGCTCTTGGCTGTGGATGTGCTGGGCCTGCCTGCTTGAAGCTCCCGCCACAGCGACTTTCCTGCCATGCCAGGCAGAACCTGAAACTGAAAAGATGAGGCCTTTTGTCTCCTGGTTGCTTCCTGTCAGGTTATTTTAATCACAGAAACAGACATGAAAGTAGACCGTATGGTTTGGAGCTAGAATGTGCTGGGTCCAGCCTCTGAGGCCTCGTGGAACGCCAACAGTGAAAGAGCTCCTCTCCCACCCATGGTTCCTATCCCTGTAGAGGGGACCAAGAATCTCAGTGTTTTAGCAAGTATCCTCCTGACTCAGGACCAGGGAGAAATGCAAAGCAATCATAACACCATCTAGAAATAGACCTAAGTGTATGTAGACATTGAACGCGCCATGAAAATGGCATTTCCAGTCGATGGGAAAGTGATGGATAACTCAGATGGCTAGCCACTTGGAAAATATAAAGTTAGCGCTCTGCTTCAATGAGTGGTAGACATCTCAAAGCCTGAGATATAAACGTCTAAAACCATGAGAGTACCAGAAAAGGATTTGAGTGACATATACTCTTGGCATGTGGAAGGTGTCTCTAGAAGGGCAGGATAGGTAAAAAATTATATACAACTGGATCATCAGGCTCCCTCACAGTTTAACAATTTTGCAGAATATCATAATTAAAGCAAAAAAGAAAACAGATACACTGGCTGGAGAAACCTTACTGCACACACAAGAGATAAAAAATCATGTCTTCTATAATACTTGAGAAGAAGTGGAATTTCCCAAGATAAAGTTAAAAAGAAATGACTGGAAGGGACAGGCAAAGCCTTTGTGGGGAGCCATTCAGCAATCTCCCCTCACATCCTTGAGGTGCACACTCAGCCTTAGATGTTACAGTCCTCACAATCTACTCTCCAGAAACATAGAAGCTCGAGTGTTGGCTATAATGAGAAAACTCTGGGGGAAAATCTAAAATTACATGTTAATAGGCTATTAATTCAATATATTGTGGTACATCCATACATGCAATGGAATATTATATGACCACCAAAAATGTAAAACGTAAGTCTACGGATACTGATAAGGAAGTGGTGTAATAATTAAGTGAAAAACTTGTTTATGATTTTGTAAATTTGTTAAAATATGTGTATTAATAGAGACACATAAAAGGGTCTTGAAAGAATAGATGCTAATCTGTTAAAACAAAGCAAAATCTCTCTCTCTCTGTACAACTTTCATTCATCAGGTGCTATCTACGTTGTTTTTGAGACAGGGTCTTTTCATGGACCCAGAATTTTCCATAGACTTGATTAGTTGACCAGTGAACCCCAGAAATTTATCTGTCTCCATTTCCCATGCTTGTATTACAAGGGTATACCACCAGGCCTGGCTCTTTTCCTTTTTTAAGGCAATCACTCCCACCCTCTGAGCCAATCTCGCAGGCCTCTGTGCCAATTCTTACATTTCTTCCTAGTACGATGCTTTATGGTTTGTGTTAAGCCATTAAGAAAAAAATAATAATTAAAATTCAGAAATGCATGGAAAATTCTTAAGGTTCTTCCCTCAATTCCTCATTCTGTATGTCCAGCAAAATAAAAATCTCTACACCAAGAACAGAAAAAAAAAAATTGGTTCTACACCAAGAACAGAATGGGGGGTCACTAACTGTATTCAGGAACCAACCAAGCTCAGGGTCACAGGAACGCTCACTTTTTAGCTGAGGGTCAATTCATTCCAAGGGAACTTTCAAATGCAGGATTAGGAGAAAGGCCCCAGGGAGGGAAAACCACCACAATCGGTTCCCTTTGTCCTCTCTCTGTGGGCTGATGGCAACGTTAGCCAGGGACAAGGGGTAGTGAATAAAGAAGCTTTGGACAGGAAGTGGTAGGAAACCTGACAGAGAAAGTGAAGGAATGAATACTCCGCGCAGTAGAGAGAACCCTGCGGCTGTGAGGCTACGCAGGTCACTGTGGTGGGGCGAAAAACGCAGGGTTTGGGACCAGGAAATTTGGAGTTGGTTAGCTCTCTGGTGCGTTGTGTTGAAAAATCAGATAATGGCTTTGAGTCTTGTTTTTATTTGGAAGTGAGCTGGATGCTGGCCATCTCCCTGGGATTGTGTCAAAGGTTAGATTTAAATATGGATAAGGAATTGCTCAGACACAGACAGCAACATGAGCACATTGTCTTTCTGCCACTTGTGGAGTGTGCTACAAAAAACAAAAGAAGAAAAATCCAAGGCCTGTGGTTGTCAGATGTAATGCAGGATGCCCCGTTAAATTTGAGTTTCAAATAACAGCGAATAATTGATTTTACTAGACGCATATCCTGCGCAGAGTGAGCACAAGTTAGCGCTGGTTTGTGGTTGCTGCCTGGCTTTGTTTGTTTGTTTGTTTGTTTGTTTGTTTGTCCTATTTTCATTTTTTCACTATTGTTTACTCCTCATTTCAAATTGATGACCCAGGCCCGACTCCCCTCTGGTCGGTAGGAGACTGTGAATCGCCTAGAGCTCAGGAGCTGGGCCACTGGCCTTTGCTGTGTGAATTGGCAAAGCTCTCCAAGGCTCAGCATGAAGCATGTTCTTTCCCTCCCTTGCTGGTGACACACTAACGCTAGGTGTGACTCAGACTTCCAGAATGCCACTTAATATCACCCCGCCCCCTCCCATCCTCTCAGGGCTGCTTTCTGCTCCTGACTCTAGTGGCAACAGGAAGAAAATGTTAGCTGTATTTGAAGTATTAAGATAGAACAAACATAATTTAAGCCTTCCTTCCTTCCTTCCTTCCTTCCTTCCTTCCTTCCTTCCTTCCTTCCTTCCTTCCTTCCTTCCCTCCCTCCCTCCCTCCTTCCTTCCTCCCTCTCCTTCCTCTTATTTTCTCTCTTTCCTCCTTTCTTCTCTTTCCTTCCTTCCTTCCTTCCTTCCTTCCTTCCTTCCTTCCTTCCTTCCTTCCTTCCTTCCTTCCTTCCCTCCCTCCCTCCCTCCCTCCCTCCTTCCTTCCTCCCTCTCCTTCCTCTTATTTTCTCTCTTTCCTCTTTTCTTCTCCTTCCTTCCCCCTTCATCTCCCTCCTTCCTTCCTTCCTTCCTTCTTTCCCTCCCAACCCTCCTTCCTTTCCTCCCCCCCCCCTTTTCTCTCTTTCTTTCCAGGTATGGCAGGGTACTTATAGATATTGTGGTCTGTGTATTCAGGTGTGTGTACACATGTGCGTGTGTGCCTTTGGAGGCCAGAAGTCCATTCTGGGTATTCTTCTCAATGGCTCTCCATCACATTTTCTTTCAGACAAGGTCTTTCACTGTCTTAGTTTGCTTTGCTTCCTCTTGTTGTGATAAGCCAGAAGCAGCTTAGGGAAGAAAGCGTTTATTTCAGCTTACAGCTTTCAGTCCTTCATGGAGGAAAGTCGGGGCAGGAACTCAAGCAGGAACCTTGGAAGCAGGCCCAGACAGTGTCCATGAAGGAATGCTGGTACTGGCTTGCTCAGCCTGCTTTATGTTTGTCTTGTTGTCATTTCTTAAATGTACGTGGATAGTCTGCCTGAATGTAAGTTGTGTACCATTCCCATACTATGCCCGAGGAAGCCAGAAGGCACCTGATCCCCTGGGCTTGGAGTTGTTGGATGACTAGGAGCCGTTATATGGGTGCTGGGAATCAAACCCCAGTTCTCTGGAAGAGCAGCCAGTGTCCTTGGCTGCTGAGCCATCTCTCCAGCCTCATCAGCTTGCTTTCTTATACACTGCAGGACCACCTGGCCAGTGTGGTATTGCACACAGTGGGCTGGGCCCTTGCATAGCAAGAAAATGCCCCCATAGGCTTGTTCACATGCCAATCCAGAGGAAGCATTTTTTTCAAGGGAGCTTGTCTCTTTCCAGATGACCCTAGTTTGTGTCAACTTGATAAACAAACAGAACATCCCCAAATCAAAACAAATCAAACCACCAGCAGCAGCAGCAGCAGCAGCAGCAGCAGCAGCAGCAGCAGAGCACTCATTGACCCTGAGCCCTCCAAGGCTAGCCTGGCTGTCCAGAAAGCCTGTCTCTGCTTCTGCAGTGCTGGAATTATAGATGTTTAGACAAGCCTGGCTTTTTACTGAGGAGCTGAACTGTATAGCCAGGACTTTGCCAACCAAGCCATGGTTCCAGCTAATGCCCGCCTTTAAAGAGGGAAATGAATTCAAATTTGGCTGAGCTTTTTCCTGCTGGGTTTTGGAAAGGAGGCCTTTTCCTAAACACTGGTTGCACCCTGTCATTTTTCCCACTTAACTCTTTCTCGCTCAGCTCTTTAGTGAGCTTTGGTGGCTTACTATCGCCTGGGTAAATAGTCCGCTGATTTGGTGTGTTTGCTAAAACAGGACATCTGAAGACGAAGTGCTCCACCCTGGACTAAAGCTAGGGATGGTCGCTATAGCACACACCAGCAGCAGTGTCCTTTCTTTGAGTGAAAAATCCAAATATTTTTTATGGCATTCTTTGATAAAATTATACACTTGAATTGCAAAGACAGAATGTGATGAGAAACCGCTCCGCATGTTGAACTGCAGCCACGGCTATCCCAGGGAGAGGATCAATTCCAGTCAAACAAAGAAATCAGCAGCAGAAAACACTTTTAAAAAGAAAGAAAGAAGAAAGGAAGCCAGAGTCTCTTTGAAAGAAAAGTGGAATTTTCAGTCTACCTTATTCATTAAAGTTTGAAGCCACATCCCTTTAACGAGCAGCCCAAGGGTAGGGAAATTGCCTTGAACAGCTAAATTCCAGGGAGCTTTGGCACGGTCCCCACAACATGATGTGGGATGGCAATTGTATGGAGTTTCTCCCAGTGAATAGGAAGTGATCAAAGATAACACTGCCTGGGAAAGAATTAAAATAGTGTAACATTGCATCGGAGTTCTAGCCGACGTCAATCATCACATGGGCGGATGCACAAGAGCCTTCAAAGCGCAGTATAGCTGCTCTGTGCCGTTCACAATATAATGACCGGCTTCAGTGCGGCTCAAATAAAAATGCACAAGCATGTGCCCACTCATCTGGCCAGAACCGTGGAGCATAAGCACAGCTCTTTAAATAGACCTCAGAGCCACAGCCTCCATTTACATCATTTATTAAACACTGGACTGCAGGAAGTGGATTAATTCATAAAACACCATACGACTCTGATTTAACAATGGAGATGCTGTCTGTGAGGAGACCGGCGAAATTAGGGCGCAATTGGGGGAAACTATAAAGCAAAAAGGACTTCCATAATTGCACGATCACCTTTCCCTCCGTGAAAGGACAGGGGGGAGAAAGGAGAACAGGAATTGAATTCCTCATTGTGCAGAAAGGAGTTCCTGGCATATGATGCTAGGCAGAGCCATTTACTGGAAAAAGTGTTGGTTTATTTACATGCTAAACAGCACCACTTTCCAGCTCCCACCAGCAAATAACAGCTTAGCAAGGGGGAGAAAGGAAGTCAGGCCCCCTGTTCCAGAGAGAAACCGATCAAGACAGACAGGGACCATCACCATTCTAAGCATCTTGACCATATCGTTATATATTGGAACACTCAGTTTTTCTGCACATCTCCAAAGAGGTCACCTTTGCTTCCCCCCCCCCCCAGACCCCTCAAGAATCGTAACAGGAATAAATAGACTTTGCATCCAGAAGGAGTCATGTGATCTAGAGAAACTGTGGCTACACTCCGGACAGCAGAACATCTTTGGAGCACAACTTTTCAAAACACAGGGAAAGGATCATCTCACACCCAGCAGAGGACTCTCAGACAAGGCCGAAGGCAGGGCCCCGTGCTCTTAACAAAAAAACTGGAACAAAGGTGGATGAACCCAGCAAACTGTTCTTATGTGGTAAACAAGAGGTCTGAATAAAGACATCAAAGGAGTCAGGGTATTGAAGGCACCTTCAATGGCCATTGTTCCCAGCCAATGACAAGAATAAAATGAGCAGACTTTGCTTGCAACAGTCGGTGGGTTTTGTCTACCTTAATCAAAGCACGGCCTTTTGCTTTCCTAGAAAGTTCTTTTTTACCTTTTTGGTTCAGAACAGCTGAGGCTTCAGTAAGTGCATAAGTCTGACAGATAACAAGAGGGGCTGCCATGGAGCACAGATACCCAGGTTTTACCCTTAAGATACCCCGGTATAACCTTCACAGGCTGTTTAAACCCTGGGCAGCTATTCCTAAACTCAATGTGTTTATTTTATCCTAGAAATAAGTTTTTAAGAAGAATTTTCAAAAACACCAAGAGAGAGAGAGAGACAGAGAGAGAGAGATTTTGTTGTTGTTTCTTTAAAACAAAACAGAAGAGCATCTGTGGAGACGGCTCAGTGGGTAAGAATGCTTGCTGTGTGAGCCGGGGAACCTGAAATTGAATCCCCAGCCCCCTACAAAAAAGCAGGCATAGCTCTGTATGCCTGTGACCCTAGAAATTGGAGGCCAAACAAGGATAGATCCTGGGATCTCACTGGGCAATGAGACTAGCAAAGGTAGTGATAGTCTTAAGGCAACAGAAGAGGACACCAAATGTCCTTTGGCCCTGAATTTATGCACACTATGAGACAGACAGACAGACACACACACACACACACACACACACACACACACACAACTAAATATGCATGATTGGATGGCAGGCAGGCCTACAGTCACAGCACAGGAACCTAGGACTGAAGGATCGTGACTTTAATGCTAGCCTGAGCAATATACTGTATAGGAGGTCAGCCTGGGCTACATCCTGAGACCCTGTCTCAAGGATGAAGCCTGGATAAAGAGAGGGTCCATGGATGGTGCTGAGGCTGCAGTTCAGGAGCAAAGCACTTGTTCAACATGAGCAAACCTCTGGATTCAGCCTTCTCCACTAAGAAGACCAGAGGACAGCAATAGATGGGGCAGATGGCTCTATGCAGTTAGAACAGCATGTTGGCAAGCTTGAGGACTTGTGTTTCATTCCTAGCACCCATAGAAAAATGTTGGCTGTGCCAACTAGCCAGCGCCAGTCTATCTTAATAGGAGTGTCCCAGGACAATGAGAGGCCCTGTCTCAAAACCAAGGAGAATGCTAAGTAGGGATAGCACCCAAAGTTGGCCTCTTGTCTCCACATGTGCATGAGTGTGCACCTGCATGTACATACATGTGCATGAGTGTATGCACAAACATAGCAGTCTGGGCTTGTGGGATGTCTGCATTTTCTCTCTTCACTTGATAATCCCTTGCTGAGTTATCTTCCTTCCATTCCTAGGAAGTCTGCTCCTATGGCCCTCAACAGCCACCTTCTCAGTGAGTCCTGCCATGCAGCTCCACCACCATGCCCATGAATAAGGGGTTTGCAGATGTTCCCTCTCTAATATGGGAGGCCTTTAATAGCTATGAGCTGCCAAGGGCCTGGGGCAGTCTCTCTGAGGCAGCCAGTGTGCTTGTTTAAGGGACACAGGACTTTGGAATGAAGGTCTCATTGGAGTTGGTAGAAATGTTCTCAGGAAGGCGGAAGGGCTGGTTCAGCCAGACCCTCTGAGCAGGTAATAAGGATGGCAGTGTTATAGCAGAAGTCTGCTTTGCCTCTATTCACCAGGACAGCTCTACTGCTTTGAGATGCTGTTTGGGCACCGTAGTAGTCCTGAGAGGGTGAGAATAAACTTCCGCTTTCCAACTCCCACCTCTGTTGTGCTCTCCTCTCCTATTCCCTCCTCCATCACTCTTTTCTTTTCTTCCCTTCCTTTCTCCCCCTCCCTTCCCTTCTCTCTACCCCTCCTCTCCTCTCCTTCCTCCCTCTCTCCTCCTCATGCTCATCTCTCCCCAGCCAGTCCTCAGTCTCACCTAGTAAATGCAAGAGGAGATATCTGTGGGACTGTGCTCTGTGGGGAAAGACTTGGGCATCATTCACATCTACAAGGCCAGAGCATGGCCACTTTGGAATAGGTAGAATGTAACCCATGCTTGGTTGTGGTTAATATCAGAGGTGTCCCCTGTAAGGTCTGGAATGATTCACAACCCCAAGGCTATGGACCTTGTCCATAGCTGCTAGTTTACTGGAGGGGTCCCCCAGACTTAGTGGAAGTCAAAGTAGAGAAGTAAGCCTGTTGTGTGCTGTCATTATGGATGTTTATACTGAGGTCATGTGGACTGGGAAATATGTGTAATTGATGCTGTGGCAGTGACAGCTCAAAGGCTAGATGCCTGGCAGGTAGGTGTTGGCAGAGGCTCCAGGCTAGGGAAGGCATTCTGTAACTAGGCCTGTTTGTGAAGGTGTCTGTGTAGGGTCTTACATTTAGCTTCCTACACACAGTGAAAGAACTGGGCTTCAGAACCCAGATCACCCCACAGAGATACCGTATGTTCCCAAACTCAGCAGGTCTCCCCTTCCACAGAATTCATCCTTCGCCTGTTGAGTTTTGTTCTAGTGAGTTGGTAAGACCTGTCTCTGACTGCACACAGATCTCAGACTCCAACGATGTTCTAAAAAGTGTAACAGAGGAAACCCTTGAGAGGAGACTGACACCATCATCCTGGATGTAGACTTCATCTCAGACACATTAAAGATCTAATTATTCCAATAGTCTCAGCACAGACTGACTATGAAAATAAAGTAATGGGTTATTGCATCACTTCTAAAGGAGAATGTTTTATACTGCCAGTTTGCCTATGGTAAGATCAAACTCTTTTTTCTCATTTTATACTTAGAAAAGGCATCCCTGAAAAGATAAACCTCACAGAACGACCTGTCTAAGCTCAGGCTCCAAGAAGCCTCACCTGGGGGCTGCAGCTGACAAACGGTGCCCTGTTGGTGTCATTGCAGTCTACATACAGACTTTTTATGGGTCTTTATTTAGTATCTTCAAAGTGGACAAGTGAAGCCGAGAACATGGTTGTTTGTGCTAGAATGTCTAGGACTTTTATTGCAATGTGCTGAGCATGTTCGATGATTCATTATTTAATTATGCTAATTAATTATGTGCGTGTGAGCATATGTGTGTGAGCCTATGCACATGTATGCATGCCTGTGTGTGCACACATGTGCGGATATGTGTGCATGTGTGTGTGGGGGGGGGGTGGTTAATAGCCAATGCCTTCCTCAGTCACTCACCACCTTATTTTTTGAGACAGTGTGGCACTGAACTTGGTGACACTTTTGAGACACTGTTATCACTGAACCTGGTGCTCACTGATTTGGCTAGACAGGCTGGTGACGAACTCCAGGGATCTCCCTGTGCCCACTCCCCACCCCAGCAAATGCTGTGCTTGCAATGTGTGCTGCATGCTCCCCATCTACATGTGCATGGGGACATGAACTTGGGTGCTCCTACTTGCACAGGGAGCACCTCATCAATGGAGGCATCTGAAGAGCTCTGACTTTTCATAACACCAATCCTAGAAGAGGGGCTGGAGAGAGATGGCTCAGTGGTTAAGAGCACTTGCTCTTCCTGCAGAAGGCCTGAGTTTGACTCCCAAAATCCAAGTTGGGCAGCTTACAACTACCTGTAACTCTAGCTCCAGGGGAATCCGATGCCCTCTCCCGGCTTCATGGGATACCAGTATACATGTGAGCATATTGAGACACATGTATATAAAAAATTATTTAAAAATTTCAATATGTTAAAATTTGGCAACATCTTTTTGACCAGTAGGGAATTTGTAAATTTGCTTAAGAGGAGTGGTGAGAGCTAGTCACATGAAAATGAAACGTTAACGTTCATATCTAATTGAAAAGCCACCAACGTCTCATCAGGGGCTTCAATCACAGGTGACAAGTGAAGGTCTGGATGGTCCATGATTTCAAAATTCAGGGACCAAGATAACAAATGTCACCTTTTCATTTCCATTGTTCAACCAAAATAAACTTGAGTTTAATTTTGAAAGCAGGAGTGTATTCAGGCCCTTAATACTGCGATTGTATTCTGAGTAATTGCCTTTTATTCTCAATGCCTATTGTGTCTTTACTGCACGTCTTGTCACAATTTAATCCCTCTTTAAACTTAATTTAATGCCCAATTTAATCTCAATATGACAGCCAATAATTAAGAGAGCCCATGTTGTGTAGCTTAATGTTTGGTTGTGTTGGTCATGTGTGTGTCTCATGTACAGTACTGTTTCGTAGCATACAATTTAGTGAGTAGCATCCCTTGTTATATTTATTTCTGAAGAAGAAGGAGAAGGAAAAAAAAACAGCCCATCGCCATCATCTTTTCACAGTCAAAACACAGGCTTCCAGGGAGTGTTGTGAACAGTTAAACATAGGGAGTGTGACACTTAGTCACGTTTCAGTTTCTAGACACCTTTATTTGTCTGCCCCATGTACAGAGGTTCAGATCTATAGATGATAGGCCCCTCACCCTGTCTCTACCCCCCAACCCCGCACTCCAGGGATGGACTTACAGACACCCATGCCTGGTGTGAACACAGATGCTGGGGCATGGAACACAGGTTCTTACGAGTGTGCAGCAGGCACGTGGCCAACTCAGCCACCTCCCCAAGCTTCCACGTTTGAGTCATTTTCAAGCCCCCTTTCCAATTTTATTTTTAGCAAAGAAACTGTTTACCTGCATCAGTTGAAATGTAAAAACAAAAACCAAAAACAAAAAAAAAACAACAACAACCATATCTTTCATATATTATAATATATTTTATATGAAATTTTATACACACACACACACACACACGCACACATAACCTGGAGGCAGCCTTCCTTGGCCACTCACAGTGGCCCCTGCATGCCCTGATGCACACATGGAGATCAGAGGACAACTTGCAGGAGTTGGCTCTCCTTCCACCTTCTTGAAGAAGGGCTTCTTTTCTCTTTACTACTCTGTTTACTCCAGCCTAGCTGGTACTTAAGGTCTCTGGACTATTCTCCTGTTTCCACCAACCAACTTGTCTATGGGGTGGTGACATTATGACACAAGCCACCACTTCCAGGCTGGGGGTGCGGGAGAAGAGTCTGAAGGCTAGGCCATCCAGTATGAGCCCACCCAGTGTGCCACCTCTCTCCCCTCCCTCCCCCAGGCCTCCCCAGGGTTCCCTCAAGTTGCTGCCTTACTTGTTGGTGTCTCCTTTCAATGCTTATTGAGGACAGGCTCTGCCTGTCAGGAAGCTGGCTGGGTGGGAATCCAGCCTTTGAAGCAGTGTCAAGGGCTAAAGAAAGCCCCTTCTAAAGTATTTGACTATCACACAAGTCAGGAAACACTCTAACTTGAGAAGGATAAAGAAAAGAGTCCTGTTGGTTTCAGACACATAGATAGCCACACCCTCCGATGCTCACTTTTCTTTACCACGCCCCTTCCTAGCTTGCAGCCCCACACAGGAAATGAAGGACTCTCCTAATTAACCTCAGATCCAGGTCTTTCTACACAGACACGTGACCATGAACCTGATTTTAGGTCAAGTCATTTATAGGTAAGGTTGGAATTTTAATAACACTGTTGCCCAGTGTTGCAGCATCTTTTCCTTTACCATGCTTTTAGGCTCCCCATTTTTTATAAGTCATCTTCTCTACTATTATTTTTATTTTTTTTTTCTACTTAAAGTCAAATAAGACAAAAAAAAAATCAAAGTAGAACCACAAAGAAAGAAGACAATTATTCAGTATTACCCCCTTAGAATTTGCTTTATAAAAACATTTTTAAAGCTATTAGTCATGTTGAAGTCCTAGCTTTCATTAATATATGTACTTTGTGCAAAATCAGCACCCTCCACACTCCCAGGCTGGCTGTTATACACACACATTAATGAATGTACTTAAATGAATTTGATTAATATGCAGCAGCTTAAGGCCTATTTCATATTATTAGCTGAGAAATTTTTCCCCTTGAATGCTGCTGGATCAGAATGCTGCAAAATTGGCTTGGGAAGGCACACAAATAAATATATATACACACATATACATACACAGTATGTACACATATACACACATACATAACATATACAAATACATGTACACACATACACACCTACATGTGTATACACACACACACACATACACATATACATACCCATGCACATACACAAACACATACACATATACACATGCACACACACATGCACACACCTACATACATATGCACACATACACACATATATCTGCACACACACATACTCACACACATATACACAAACACACACACAAAATACAGTCAGAACAAATAATGTAAAGCTAAAATTTTTCACAATTACCATAATTGACTCATTAAGAATTTAGCAAACTGTCATGTCTACAAGAAAGTCCTATACAAAGATGAAAATTTTCCATCCTCTGCCTGCATCAAAGACGCACATGTAACGCCAGTGCCAGGGAGTACACACAGTGGAAACCCCACTGCTGCATTTTATTAGTGAATTTTCCAAAGTCCAAACAGCTTGAGTGTTGTATAAATTTATAGTTGTTCTTGCGCATTCGTGACCATGGCTTTCAGCAGGTTTTATCTGAGAATTTTTACTTAGGACTGCAGAGCAAAGCCTCAAAACTAAAGGAAATAAAATTGAAGTGCCTTTACAATTGAGTGATTTATACATTAAAGTATTTATTTTAAAACAAGATTAAAAACATTGCACTCCCAGAAGCACTCTCTCTCGATTGAAGCACTCAGATGGAAAATTTCATCCATTTCAAACTGATTTTTTGCCTGAACAGTTCGCACATATTTTCCTAAAACCTAGTCATATCAAGTGATTTATTTTGCTTTAACAACACTGTGCAAGAAGGCAGGACGACTCGAGTGTTGAGGGGATAGAAGGTACTAGACCAATTAGGTGCTTGACTGTATTTTGAATTTTTATGCTTGCCCGTGTTTACCCTCTAACCCTTTCCAGCAAGACTTGTGTTAGGTGAGGATTTGTGTATATTTATGTCATAAGCTTATTTGTCATAATTTGAAATGTAAAATGAATTTCATTTTGCTTTAAAAGTGTGTGTGTGTGTGTTTGGCACATGTGCCTGAACATGTTTGCTTTTAAGTGTGTATATGTTGTGCATGTGTGTGTGTGAAGGGCAGTGGTTAGCTACAGGTATCTCCCCAATAGCTCTTCACCTCATGTTTTGAGACACAGTCTCTCACTGAACTTGGGACTCATCCGTTCGAGCTTGGTTGGCTATCCAGCAAGCTCAGGGACCCTCCTGTCTCTGCCCCTCCCCCCCCAGAACTGAGGTCTCTCTCTCTCTCTCTCACTCTCTCGCTTGCTCTCTCTCTCACACACACACACACAGCCATGCCTGGCTTTCTATCTGGATGCTAGAGATCTAAGCTCATTACTCTAGCTCCTGTTATACTTTTTACTTTATTCATGTGTGTGTGTGTGTGTGTGTGTGTGTGTGTGTGAGAGAGAGAGAGAGAGAGAGAGAGAGAGAGAGAGAGAATGTGTGTGTGATGCATGTGTCCCAGTGTCCCAGACTAAGTATATAAGCCCATGGTACCAGTATGGAGGTCAGAGGACAAACTTTGGGAGTTGACTCTCTTCTACCTTTCTTTTGAGGTGAGGTGTCCGCCACACTATATACTATAAGCTCACTTACCCATAAGCTTTCTGGGAAATCTGTCTTCTCCCATGTCTCTGTGGGAGTGCTAGAACCATAGATTCTCATCACCAAGTCCACAGATGTGCACAATCACATCTGGCTTTTTGCGTAGGTTTCAAAGATTGGACTGAGGTCATCAGGCTTGTAAATCAAATGCTTTTTACCCACTGAGCCATCTTGACAATCCCTATCAAAATGTGAGAAAATCCATTCCCCCCTAGTTTTCAATGATAACCAGATATTGCATGTAAAAGAGCATATACATTTTAACTGCTCTTCTGTAGGACCCCGGCATTGCTCTTCCACAACATCACACCATTGGTGTCTCCCCAGTGCTGCTTAGGGCTCAGAAATGGTGCTGCTCTGCATCTGCTTGACCTGGATCAATGTGTTTTCAGCACAGCAGAGAGGGAAAGAATCTTACAGTCTGCCTGGACCGTGGAGCTGCTGGATCTGGAGGTCAGGGGATAAGCATGGAAGATGGAGGCTAAGCATGGAGGGAAGGAGGGCAGAGGATGCATGCACGCTGGACAGCCTGGGTCCTAAGCTACTGTGGCATGCCAAAGGGACAGTACAGTGAGTGGTGAGTTCTGCCTTGCCTGCTGTTTGTTTTCTGCATTCCGAGGCATTCCACTCTCTCCGATAAATAAGACCTTCCTGGCAGAGACTCTGCTGCTTGATATGTCTATGAGAAAGTTTCATTGTCTTGCAATTGGAGGGGAAATTTCCAGAAACTGGTCTTGACTCTTGCTATTTCAGGAGACTGGCTCGGTTCCTAGGCGTTTTCTGTAGTCCATCTAGTCCATAAATTGGCTAGGCATGACGGCAGGATGATTGCTGGGGTCAGGCGCAGGGAGGGACAGGACACCAGGTGTTACATTACCAAAGGTGGCACCAGGCCCTGGTTTAGTCATGTACTTCAAGAGTGTGGAAAATAGCTGTTCACAGTTAACACCAGAAGTGCTCATTAAACTGACTTTCTGTTGGGAATGAGGCCTCTGAAATGTCACAGGCTATCAAGTCGCTCAAATTCTATCAGGATTATGATACCCACTGAGTTGCAAGTTATAAGAAATGATACTTGAAATAAAGGCTTTGTGGGCAAATTAAAATAGTAATAATTTCAGCTAATGGAATGATATCTTTTTTTTTAATCCCTTAATATCATTTGGCCAAAATTACATATTTGGAAAAAAAATGAGGCACTCAAGAAGACTTCCTAATTGTATATAATGTGCCTGAAGGCATATTGCAGATGTAATTCTGAGGCCTGGACACAGAGGAAGCCAGCACTGATGATAATGCTGTGCATTGAAAATCCACTGTAGTCACAAACAGTCATAATGTGGAATGATTTCCCAGAAAGCAAAGATGGGAGATTGAGGCGGCTTCCACACTAAGCTCTGTAATATGGGCTGCTCTCTGGAGATGGCTGTTTCTATGTGCACAGACCTCTTGTGAAGCCCCTCAAACCATTCCAGTCTAATGGTGGCTTCTAATAGCTCAGCACTTTGTAAACAATAAAGCTGATTTTCCTGAAACTCAGTTGAGTCAGTAGCTTTCTTTGTTTAGTTGAGGCCAAGATAATATTCCTGCAGTTGCTTCATGTTAGCTTGCAGTCTCCCACAGGCCAACAAAGGCCTGATATAGGGCTTACAATGAAGAGAGAATTACTCAAACCACACCAGAATCCCAGGTTAAATCGCTGGGCTGGAGTGTGGCTCTATGGTAGAGTGTGTGTGTCCATGTGTACTGCCCTGGATTCAAGTTTAAAGTCACAAAGCAGATTTTAAACAGTTATTCCTCCTTGCAAATGTGTGTGTGTGTGTGTGTGTGTGTGTGTGTGTATGTGTGTGTGTGTTGCTGAACACTATAGCCAGGGCCCCAATAAACTGTTGTTACATTTTTAGCTTTTCCTGGTTGAACTACAGCGTGCTGACACTCTGTCTTTCAATGCTTTTGCATTTGTTGTAGGTCAAAGATCGAAGGATTCTGCATAAAGCCCCATGAAGATGCATGTGTGGTCATGACAAATGACTAAAAGAACCTGGCTGGTTCTGATTTATGGTCCAACTTGGGCAGTAAAAGTGAAACAAGGTTTCTGTTGAATGCTCAGGCATGATCACTCAAGTCAGTTGGTGAAGGCTCATGCAAAAGAAGGTGTTGTGGTGATTCTCCATCACAGAGATACATCCTTTGAATCATTTTGGGGTCCAGAGGAACACAACACTACCGTGCTAATTGCCACTACACCTTGGGCACTCCCCAAACCCTATTCTTTCCTCTCCTGCCTTTGTGGGCCCAGGAGGTAAATACCATGTCCTCTACCAGGTGGATTTGATCATCCTGGTATGGACATACCAATGAGGCCTATTGTGAGGTCAGGCCTCTCGATGGGTCCTCGACCTTGACCAACAAGGCTGGCTCCCTCTCAATCTTCCCACTTTGATGTTCTAGGCCAGTTGGTTTATGAAGAGGTGAACAGTGGGCTCCTTGATGTTTGTAACTGCTTTCTGGGGTCATCATACTTTCTGCAGACTTCTTGGCAGCTGAGTCTGTCTCCCCAATCCAACCTTCCTACTTAGCTGGGTTTTTATTCTCTCTTTCTTTCTTTCTTTCTTTCTTTCTTTCTTTCTTTCTTTCTTTCTTTCTTTCTTTCTTTCTTTCTTTCTTTCTTTCTTTCTTTCTTACACCATCTGCAAAATCCTTGGGATCAGCTTCAAGGGTGCTTCTTCAGTTGCATCTAAGCCACATAGGAGCACAGCTGTGGGCTCCAACTGGCCACAAACCAAGGCTGTCACAAAGCTTGGAAGTAATTCCTTCAAGGCAGCATCCAGAGGTGGGAGAACAAAACACAAGAAGACAGTTGCTTCTCCAGTCTGGGTGACAAGTAGTATTTCCAGACAGTGTCCAGGCAAGTTCCAGACTTATTGGAGAGCACAGAGAGGAAAGGCCATGTCTAACTACAGGGCAGACCTTTCAAGAAAGCCTCCTCAATACAGAAACAGACAGGTATCGTAGGAACAGGGAGGCTCTGCTTCATATCATTTCCCCGAGAGTTCCGGGATGACAGCTGGTGCTGACTACCAGGAGGGGCATAGCAAATGTTAGCAGATGTCTTAACTTAGGGTTTTCTTGCTGTGGAGCAACACCATGATCATGGCAACTCTTGTACAGGAAAAATTTATTTGGAGCTGGCCTGCAGTTCAGAGGTTTAGTCCATTATCATCATGGCAGGAAGCACGGCGATATCCAGGCATACATAGTGCTAGATAGGTAGCTGAGAGTTCTACATTTGGATTGGCAGGCAGCAGTAAGAGAAGGTCACACTGGGCCTGGCTTGAGCATCTGAGACCTCAAAGCCCCACCCCATCCCCACCCCCACTGACATACTTCCTCCAACAAGACTGCACCTATTCCAACAAGGCCGCACCTCCTACTAGTGCCACTCCCTGTGAGCATGTGGGGGCCATTTTCTTTCAAACTGCCACAGCAGGTACGTTCAGTAGCAGAGGAGGGATGATGCTCACAGGCTGTACTTTCTCAGAAGCTGGTGTACTGTGAAGACCCGTGCAAGGACTTTGAGCAGAACATAGATAGAGATGAATGACATCCATCTTCTGACAATAACAGTCTGCCTTCCTATGCCCCATTGTACTCTGAAGACGAGGTCCTGGTTCTTGTTCCTACTGCCTTAACAGGAGAAAGAACCTAAGGCAGACCAGCCTAGCCTTTTGTTTCCCAGGTAACCCCACTGTAGCCTTCCATTCTCACAGGGATGAGAGAGAACATGCCCTGGGCAGATCTTTGAAGATGTAGGATTTTATTTGACAATATGAGTTAGGGCTGCTCAGCCATCCATGTCTCCTCTTCAAAGATGCTTTTTGTTTTGTTTTGTTTTGTTTTGTTTTGTTTTGTTTTGTTTTGTTTTGTTTTTCGAGACAGGGTTTCTCTGTATAGCCCTGGCTGTCCTGGAACTCCCTCTGTAGAACAGGCTGGCCTCGAACTCAGAAATCTGCCTGCCTCTGCCTCCCAAGTGCTGGGACTAAAGGCGTGCGCCACCACCGCCCAGCCAAAGATGCTTTACAACCACAAAAAACTCTTTGGATTTCCTGGTTTTGTTGGGAGGATGCAGATCCAAAAAAGGGAGGAACAGTTCCACAGCCATATTTGGGGATGTCTAGAGAGCAGCAAATGTCACATTGGGCACTGTGTTGGATCCTGGGGATTAGAAGTGAACATATGGACTTGTCTTCATGAAGACCATTTGGGTGGTCCTAGCTCTCAAAGTTAAGGAATTATCATCATCATCATCTTATGCTTTGTCTGAGGCTTCCCTCATACGCTCCCTCTTACTGAGAAGAAAAACAGTAAGAGAGCAAGGGGTCTGTGAATACTGAGGTCAGGATTGATGAGACTGGAGAAAAGCCCCCCCCCCCTCGCGCTCTCTTCAACCAATTTCTCCTAAAATTCGCAGGTGACATCAGGCTAAAAGTGTGAGTCTTCCTGGTTTTTAGAAAACGCACCTCTGCTCAGTGTATGTATCAACAAGATAATGATTTGAGATCTTGGGAGGAACACTTCATTATAAATGAAAGGCAATTTCCAGGCTGCAGGGAGAAGTCCTCCCAAGCCTCGCCGCCTCTGATTCATAGTCGTGTAATTTATTGTTATTTACTTGGGTTTCCTCCACAGAGAGGTGAGCAGACGAGGTGCTTTTTAATTCTCCTTTTCAATAAGCCAATACTGGAAGGGATATGTTCCTATGCATTCTAACCTATGTGGTTGCCTATAGTGTCCTTTTATTTGGAAGAAGATGAAAAATTATTGAAGAAAGGCCACCAAAAAAATTTTAATGCAAAAAAAAATTGAACAGAACCATTCGTTTCTGCCAGGGGCACAAGATTTTTCTCACGGTATGTTCTCAAAACACAAATCTGTGATAGTTTAAGAGTTGAATACATAATTTAATACTGCCCTAGGCAGCATTAGCAAAGCAGATGTTTGTGAAAGATGCATATTCTTATTGTAGGGTTACACCGCCCTGGTTCTGTCCGTTTCACTGGGCCTCTCTCTCCATGCTCAACCCACACCATGTTTCTACAATGATGAACACCATGATGGGGCTCTTAGAGGGATACCACCTGTTCCCTGTGCACAAAGCAATGAAGCTGCCGGAGACAGAGAGATGGATGGGGTTGTTTCCTTTCTACTATTGAAAGGTCATTGAACACCCAATCTTCTAATTTTCTCATTTTAAGTCTTCAGGGAGTCACCATTTCCTGACAATATGCGGATCTTCTACAACAGCGGTTCTCACCCTGTGGGGGTCACCCACAGGTCTCACCCCTTTGGGGAGGGGTCAAACAATTGTTTCTTAGAGGTCACCTAAGACCATCAGAAAATACATATATTTACGTTATGATTCATAAAAGTAACAAAAAGTTATTCCGTGGCAACAAAAATAATGTTATGGTTGGGTTCACCAGAACCAAAGGAACGATATTAGAGAGACATAGCATTAGGGGGATTGAGAAACCACTACTCCACAACGTCCCAGGACAGGGTAAATGTCTGTGTGCTGTGTGACATGGCTCCCATGAGAAAGCAAGGGGAGGCTGTGGCTTAGAACGTTGGTGCTGTCACGCATGTAACTGGTCTGCTCGGGCTTTCTCTGAACACACCTCTAAAGGCACCGTGGTGGGTGCGCCTCAGACATTGACTCTGGCCTGGCCTAAAGACTAAGTCACAGAAAGCCGTCATCATTTAATCTGAAGCCAGTGTTTTCATGTTGAGCCTTGTCCTGTGAACTAGCCAGCTCCCAGAACAACCTCATCTGCAGCACATGACTGTCTGATAGTTGAAAACAGGCATGAGTTTAACTCCCTGCCTTTCTCTGTATCTGTTGTTGCAATCAGCTTCGATGACTGTCATTTGATGCTTCTGGTGTTGTCTGTCACCCCTATACTTTTGGTACACATTATTACCCTTGGCCTGAACTTACCTCCTCCCTCCCATCTCCTTTTATGCCTTGTTCATTCATCTAAGCCTTCAATTGTCAGCATGGGTGTCCCTTCTGTCTGAGGGCCCTCCTTGTCCCTTGGGCTAGCCCATGCTGCCTTATATCCTTGCCCTCCCACAGTAGCTGTGTCTCAGGGTCTCCTTGCTTGTTTATCCTGCACTGTGCTCTAAGTTCCATGGAGGGAGTCCTTGAGTTGGTATTGCTTACTGTGAAGTTCCAATGCCCTCCACAGCGTGTGCACATACTTCTGTGTGCTCTATACACATCTACCAGATTAAAAAGAAAAGACTGATGCGGCGATCCATACTGGTCCTACCTAATGATAACGTTCCATCTGCACTGACTATTGGGAAATGGCCGTACTGTGTATCTGGACCCATGGTTTCAAGTGGACACTAATTAGCAAAAGAATTTGGAATTCAACGAAATCCCTGTCTTTCTCAAATCTTAAAAGAAAACAAAAATCATAGAGAGCCATTGGCAATGTTTCCTTTTGTGACAGCCATATGGTGAGAAGGAAGGGACACTTTCCACAGGGGCAAGTGACACGGGAACCCTTTTATGCTAGACCTGGAACAGCTTCCTCTCCTCTCCAAGTCAGTCCTTCCATTTCCTGCTCTCTGCTTCCTCTCCAAGACTGTGTCTTTTCATCACAGGCTTCATCACATTTTAATCCTCTCTTTTCTTTCAGAAGGAAAGAACGCACATTCTTTATACATGTGCCTGGCCTACTCATATAGGGCCCTGATAAAACTGAAGTTTAAAACAAAGCAAAACACATTCAATGCCATCCATCCTTTTGCTTAGTTATTTCCTATGTAGCTCCTCACAATTTTTTAAATTAATGTATTCAGTGTTATTGTATGGCGAGATACTCGTGTGTCATGGCAGGCATGCAGAGGTCAGAGGACATCGTTGCAGAGTCAGCACTCCTCTCATGCCTTTAAGTGGCCTTCCGGGATCAAACCCAGGTCATGAGCCTTGCACGATGAGAGCTTCGCCCACTGAGCCATCTTGCTGGCAGCGCTCTGCCCCACCCACTAAACTGTCCTCTGGCCTTTCTTTTCATACATTTTAAAATAGAGTTTCTGGAGTATTGTTTAAAGAACAAGATGTCAGGAATCTTATAAAAGCGTTATCCTGGCAACCGGAGATATGGTTGTCTGTAACAAATGCACAGTGAAGGGCTATGGTGGGGGCTCTGAGTATAATAAACAGATCCCAGCTGGAAGGACCATGGGAAAGCAAAGACAGGTAGACAGGGAGTTTGTTTGTTTGTTTGTTTGTTTGTTTGTATCCATACCTTAGCAGCAGCTGGTGAGGACAGGCAGCGTTGGATAGCAACAGTGATAGCTGTGGCAAGTGACCCTCTCCTCTCTGTCCTGAAGCACCCGAAAGAGGCAAAGCTTCCCCAGGAAGAAGACAAATGAGCCTCTGAAGAAATCGGCTCTCTGGAAGCCAGGAGGGCTATGATATGGGTGCTGGTAGACTGGATGATGTCTGCCTTGTGGGTGGGTAAAGGATACTGGCATGTGCCCAGAGGCCAGCCAGCACTGGCTGGTGTGCTGGCAGCTTCAGTGCAGAGAATAAGGGGCCAGAGGAGGACCTGTGGGGGCCAGGTAAGCTAGGGTGTTCATTCACTCTCCTATTCGACCCCAACTTGCTGTGCCAGTAACAATGAAGCCAACCTCTCTGAACTTACTGGATGGCTTTGTCAAGCATCTGACTCCTCTTGAGGTTTGTACACAATTTGAAATCTGTAATATATTGCCCATATTTTCTTTTTCCTTCAAAAGCCATTTTTTCAGGTTATGTGTGTGTGTGTGTAAGACAAATGAGACATCTGCCAAAAACAAAAAGAAAAACAAAACAAGCAAACCTGTTTTTTTTTTTTTTTTTTTTTTTTTTTGGTTTTTCGAGACAGGGTTTCTCTGTGTAGCCCTGGCTGTCCTGGCACTCACTTTGTAGACCAGGCTGGCCTCGAACTCAGAAATCCGCCTGCCTCTGCCTCCCGAGTGCTGGGATTAAAGGCGTGCGCCACCACGCCCGGCTAGCAAACCTGTTTTAAGTTAGAAGAGAGTCCCTGTTTGTCTTCTCAGGGCTGGGGAGCCATTTTCTTTCCTTCTCTGTCTGTCTTCCTTCTTGTGGAACAGATGATGCTGTCCCCTCTGTCCCCAGTAACTTAGAACAGAGGGGGAATTCATATCAGGGCCTTTGTTTAAGAGCTGTGCGTACAGCTGCCACAAGACAACTTCTGCTTCCTGTCCAAGTAGCTAAGAAACTGTCCGAAAAGCCAGATGAACCCTGTCCTTAAGTAAGAACATGACCGTGACCTTTCCCAGATGTTTGTATTCTCTAGCGTTTGTTAGGGGGGAGGTAAGTGGGTGCTTACCATACCTGCTATGGATGCTTCCTGCCCGTTGTTTCCAACCTGCCTGGGGCTTTCTGGTGTGGACAGAAATGCCGGTTTCTGTCATAATGAAGCACTGTTATTTAATCACCTAGCACAGCTGAGGAAATTGTTTTAAAGTAAAAACACAAAATGGCTTGTTTCAACCACAAACTTCCCACAAAAACAGAAACCTCACTTCCTAAGTGGAACCAGGCCCTACTCCATTCTTTACCCAGCAGAAAAACATTACATGGCTTTTAGCTTTAATGGCCTTTTAGGCTGGTCGCCAAAGAAGTTCCAGAAAGATTCTGCTGGTCCCGATTTGCCCCTCCGGCCCAGTTCTTTTGAAAGCTGGGAGGGGAAGTGCTGGAGAACCTCCAAGGCAAGCTCTATGAAATGAAGCCAGAGGCCAAGACCCACTCCACAGCAGAGAGGCGAGGTAAAGGAGCCCCACTGTCACAGGGAATCAGACCTCTGATGACAGGCACAGCTGAACTGATGGGGTGGCTTGTGTACAACGGCTTACTAACATCTTTGGGTTCAATACTAGGGCTGAGGGAATGCCTGGTTGCCTGTGTGTGGAGTTGCCATCCAGGGCTTTCTGCCCTTAAACTGGTTTGTCTGTTTCTGTCCTTAGTAAACACACGCGCGCACACACACACACACACACACACACACACACACACAAACAAAAACAAAAAACAAAATAAAAAACCCAAAACAACAACAAAAAACCTTTGTATCTCCCTTAAAGATCTGAGCTTCAGGACTAGGGATGTAGCTCAGTTAGAGAGCTTGCCTAACATGCATGAAGTCCTGAGTCGGATTCTTCGCACCACATAAATTGGGCATGATGACACATCCCTGTGATCTCTGCACTCTGGAGGTGGAGGCAGGAGGATCAAGTTTTAA
>NW_028227263.1:10745000-10755000 GCF_978045245.1 Mus caroli | reverse complement strand
TGAACGACTCAAGGCCACCAGCACAAGACAGCCCCCCTCAAGCCCTGTCTGTTTTGCGGCTGTCTGCTACATCCTTGCAAAGTGGTGTTTATGAAGTTGCTGCAGGCACTGATTCTTTGTTGGCTTCAGTATAAAAGAACCCATCCACACCTTCTCTTCTGGATGTCCACAAACTAAACAAGACACTCTAAAAGACCACGCCGTCAGCCTTTGCAGACACTCATTATTAAATGTCACCATAAATACTTTCTAGTTTTTCAGACCAAGTCTGAGGGAGTTGAAGCAGAACATTTGAAACCAGAAAGAAATGAATTTTATTTAGTGCCCACCCCCTTTTTTTTCCCCAGTAGAAACACAGGGTGACTAAGTGGAACTCCTTGATCTCTTTGGAGTTGAAAGGCAGTGCTAATATCTGCAAAGAACAATGGACACCGAAAATCTATAGAGGAGAGTTACGGGACAAGTTGCTCACCAGCCCTGTATGTTCTCATGATTGTGTGTATACACATATGCATGACATGTGTGTGGAGGTCACTCTTCAGTTGTCATGCCTTTAGAAAAGATCTATAGTTGGTCTGGAACGTTCCCAGGTATGCTAAGCTAGGTAGCCAAGTATTTTCTAGGGGTCTACCTGTCTCGACTACCCAATCTCACGTCATGTGACTTGCATCTGGCTCCTGAAGCCTTCCACAGTGGAGCCCAGGTACATTCTCAGTCTCCTTACCCCTTTTCCTCTCCATATGCTTCCATTCGAAATATGGACATATATCTGTTGAACATATTTCTAGTGATTTTGAAAATTAAGGCGAAAGGCTCCTGCATAGGTCAGACTGGGACATTTGTAAAATGCTTATATTTTTCTGTTACATGTCAGCCTCTGTGGGGAGGGGTTTCTATATTTTCTGCCAACTGGCTTATGTCATAGGCTCATCTTAATGCCAGACAGTTCTGATACTTTCTACAGAGCCGTCATGCTGTCACATGGAAGAATGCCAGCCACTGTGATATCCCTCCATTCTCTTTGGCAGTAGATTGTCCCTCACTTTCACCTGCGCCATGCTATCTTGACTTTTCCAGAATATTTAAAATATAGTTATATTCTCTGGCCTCCTGGGTCCCCTGTCTTCCTTAGCCCAGTGCGTCTGGGATCTGCCTGCCTGGGTGTAACTCTGGATTCTTATTCATTGTATGGATTAATTTCTTGAGGAACTTTTGGGCTACTCCTTGGTTTTTTTATTGGTTACTAATAAATAAGGCTGCTGTGAATTATTCTATGCAGGGTTTCTGTGATTCTAACGCATAGGGATGCACTGATGGGTCTTGTGGATTCTTCCTGCCTCACTGCAACAAGCTCTCAGGACTGTTTCTAGCTTTGTTTCCTTATTTTTGTATTTTGACTAGCAGCACAGAGATGCTGAGTATCCCTGAAGACTATGGCCTCCTTTTAGCAATTCTGTGAGCTGGAGTGGTCCCTCTCTGGGGTTTTGCTCTACATTCTCCTGATGGTAGTGGTGAAGAGATCTTCTTTCTCCTCACTCCCTCCACTCCCCTTTCCTTCCCTTCAGTTCCTCTCTTTTCTTCTCCTTCCTCCCTTCCTTTCTTTTCTTTCCCCCAGCTGCCCTTGATCTTGCAAATACCCTTGAACTCCTCATCCTCCAACCTTCTTCAACTTGGAAGTTCTGGGAATCCAGGTGTGCACTGCCATATCTGGCTGTGCTAAGCATCTCTGCAAACACTGTTTCTTTACTTATCTTTCCTTAGAGAAGGACTTCTACCACTATTTTGCCCCCTGCCCCTTTTCTAAAGTGCTGAGTTTTCTTGTTTTCTTATTGAGTTTCTGACTCTGTGAACATGCTGGATTGGATGAAAATCTCTGCCAGATGGGGGTTCACAGCCATCTTCTCTCTGTGTGCAACTCCTGCCTTGTTACCCAAACTGCGTCATTCAGAGATGTGGCTGTTTGTTTTGAATGTTTGACTGTGCAGTTATTATTGTGTGTGAGAAATTTTAGTTTGGCCCCAAGTCCTCCTCCTCCTCCTCCTCCTCCTCCTCCTCTTCTTTTTCTTCTTCTCTTTCACCTTCTCCTCCCCCTCCCCTCCCCCTCCCCCTCTTCTTCTTCTTCTTCTTCTTCTTCTTCTTCTTCTTCTTCTTCTTCTTCTTCTTCTTCTTCTTCTTCTTCTTCTTCTTCTTCTTCTTCTTCTTCTCTTTCACCTCCTCCTTCTCCTTCTCCTCCTCCTCCTCTTCCTCCTCTTCCTCCTCTTCCTCCTCCTCCTCGAGTCAGGGTTTCTCTGTGTAGCCCTGGTTGTCCTGGAACTCACTTTGTAGACCAGACTGGCCTCGAACTCAGAAATCCACCTGCCTCTGCCTCCCAAGTGCTGGGATTAAAGGCGTGCGCCACCACTGCCCCATGGTTTTGAGCTTTCTTAGAGTCCCTTGAAGATATTCACATGAGTCGGATGGCATCAGAAGCAGAGCTCTGTGTGGCACCTGTGCTAGAGTCAGAGATAGGATGTGACAGAGCCAGGTCAGAACACTGAACTTCCCTATGCTTTCCCAAGCAGGATGTGGTCAACGGGAAGCGTCTCTAGCTTCTCCCGAATTCACACTCATATCTAATGTTGTCAAGCACCCCCTGTGAATAAGACAAAAGTCACTAACCTGTGTTGTCTGTTTCTTCCTCTGACACCTCTCACTTCTACACAGGATGCCTCCTAGAGGTAAGGATAAAGGCTGTAAGGGTTATAGTGCTCTGTTTGGCCGTGTACGAATTGAGTATATCCTTGGGATTGCTAGAGTTATATTCATCTATCCATCCACCCATCCACCCATCTCTCTAGTGTGTATGCTTGTGTGTGTGTGTGTGTGTGTGTGTGTGTATGTATACATACTTGTCAGAGGGTATGTGTGAAAGTCAGAGGGCAACTTGCAGGAGCTAGTTCTGGCCTACTATCATGTGAGTCCAGACTCAGGGACTTGGGGTTTGTTTGAACTCAGGTCATCAAGCTTGACAACAAGTGCCATGACTCCACTAAGTCATCATACTGGCCCACTTCTGCTTTGAACTTTTGCTGAAAAGGTCATACCACTTTCCATAATGGCTGTGCTATTGTACACTCCTGTCTGTAGTGAAAAAGGTTCCTGTCCCCCTGCAACCTCACCAGAATTGCTGTTGTCTCTGTTCTCAGTAACAACCATTCTGACTGGGTAAGAGGGAGCTCCAAGTAGTCTTAATTTTCATTTCTCTCATGCCTAGGGATGTTGAGACACCTATAAAAGTATGTATTGGACATTCACTTTTCTTCTTTTGAAAACTATCTTTTCATTTTGTTAGCCCATTTGTTGACTGGCAGTTTTGTTGATTGGCAGTGTTTTGTTTGTTTAATTTCTCACAAAACAAGGAATTCAACAGATTACTGGATAGTGAAATTGTGGTTTATGTACCCAGTCGGATTTTATTCAGTAACAGAGAAAAATAAAATCATGAATGTTGCAGGGAGATGGATACATCTGGAAAATATATTAAGTGAGAGGACCCAGAACCAAAAAAAACAAATATTGCATGTTGTCCCTCTATGGGGATACTAGCTTACAATGTATACACACACACACACACACACACACACACACGTACGTATGTATTGTATTGTATGTATGTATTATGTATGTGTGTATGTATGTACATATGTAGGAGTGACTGTGGACATATGTTGTGGACCACAGAGGAGATCACTAGAGGAGAAGGGCTGAACAAGGTGATTGTGCACAGGAGGGAGGAAGAGAGGAAGGAGACCCCAGGGCAAGCAGAGTGGGGGTCAGTCAGGGGATAGAAGAGAAATGGGGAGGATAATTAATAAAAATTCTGTACTGCAATTTAATAGTGTATATACTAATTTAAATTTTAAAATAAAATACTTGAGTGGGCAGGTCTTACATGGTGAACGGCAGGTAATAGAATAGACTCTGTTCCTGCACTTGAGCTATGAGGTTCTGGGCTTTCTAGAACAGGGCTTCTTCACCTCTTTGGGCTAGCAGCCCCTTTCTCCTGAGGAATTTTGAAGTGACCTCAGGTATCCAGGAAGGTGAAGCAGGTATCCAAATGAATCAGGTACCGAGGATACACTAGAAATCTATTTGAAAACAATTACCAGGCACATATAGAATTTCCCCATTCCTCCAAGAGCAAAGCAAATATGCATATTAATGATAGGTATGCACTTGTTTGTATATCTCAGTACAGCCCAAAGATACGCTAATGAGATGCTTGCCCAGGAATGGTAGCAGGAAAATATCACAAGTCTTTCCTTCTGTAAATTAAGCCAGTGCATTTCTGTAATAGCAGAAATTGTTATTACAGCAAAAATACAGTGATTCCTTAACATGTAATAGTTTGGGATCTGAATTGTTTTCCTTGTGCAGAGCTCCTGACCCATGTGTGGTGTGATAGCATGCTCAGTGCACAGTAGGTGTGCATGGTGTGTGTGCAGAGCCAGGGTTGTAGTGAAGCCCTGAGATGTAATCTGGGCAGACACTGCCGGAAACACCCACCGTCTCCAGGCATAATGCATGCTTGATTTTTGAGTCAAGTTTTGGGCCTATGTGTATTCAAAACTTTTATGGTGGCCAGACTTCTTCAGCGCCCCCCCCCCCCCCCATGTTCAGGTGTGAGGACCTAGATGGAGATACTGCCTATAGTTTAAGAAGCTGAAAGACACAGAGGCGAAGGCCAGAGATGAGTAAGATTGAAATGGTCTTTCACTAAAGGACACAGACAGCAGAAAGACGTCTTTAGAGTATAACAGACCTGCTTCCGTGGAAGCCCACAGAGGATTTGGCCCAAAGGTATTTTTGTAGGGTACTGGTATTCATTTTGTTACAGTTAGAGACAAATATATCTGCTGAGCTCACAGTGTGGGCACTTAGTTTTACAAGTTATACTTATTGGCGTCCATTATGTTACCTTTCCCCCCCTTTGGCCCTATCGTGGTACTTGCATGTATGTTTAAAGGACAGATCATTTGGTCTTGGATAACCAATTGGTATGCTCTTCCCTAAGGAAGACCATGTCTTCTCTTGTGTTTTCCTTGGTTGCTCATGTTCTTTGTCTAGTGTTGAGTCCCCACGAGCTTCCCCATTGACTTTAGAATGCCTCTTGGTGTTGTCTTTGTTCGGGTAGCTATGGTGTTGAGACTACATGGGTACTACTGTTCTCGAAAACTCCCTGTTCTGTGACTCTTATAATCTTCCATTCTCTTTTTTTTAATACTTTTTTTTCTTTTTTCTTTTCTTTTTTTTTTTTTTTTGCACAAGGATACAAAAGAGATGCCCATTTAAGGGAATGGGATTTTGTTTTATTCATATTTGTCACTGTGGTGCAGCCTCATCAGGAACAAGGGTCTCATCTTGGATTTTCTGCAGACCTTTATCAGAATGACAAGATTATGTTAATATTTGCCTCCTGGAATTCCGCTCACCAACCCTCTTTCTGGCTCGCAGGGGGCAGCACTGAAGTACTTGCCTACAATTGTCAACGATGTGAAGTTGGTGTTTGATCCCAAGGAGCTCAGGTAAGCTTCCTGGAAGCAAACATGTGCTGTGCAGCTTGTTGTCAGATCACTGAGATTGGAGGATGCTGTAGGCTGCCTCAGACCTGCCGAGCTCAATGCCCTGGATTGTGTGGAATCAGTGCTGTGGATTCTGGTTTTTTATGGAGAAGGCTTTACCTGTCAACAGCTACTACGTGGGTGGTTGTTGTTGGAAAATTGTTTACACTACAGTGGGACTGTGATCCGATGTTATCTCTGTTTCTTTGTCTGTCGAGGGAGAAAATGTTTATTATGGCTCACAGTTTAAGTTACAGCCCTGCACGGTGGGGAAATCAAGGCACCAGGAGCTAAAGGTCGTGTTGCATCCACAGTCAAAACAGAGATGCCAAGGAATACATGCTAACACCCAGAACTCTTTCTCTGCGTGATGTGGGCTGGGAGCTCTGCCCAAGGAGTTGTCTCACCCACAGTTAAGACCAGCCTTCCCATATCAATCTATGTCACCAAGGCAACCCTTTATAGGCATGCTCAGAGACCTGTCTCCCAGGTGATCTTGGCTCTTACCAGATTGACAGTTAACCCTAACCAACACAGCCCAATTTTTCCATTTTATATACTTTTACTGTTTGGGTTTTAATATGTGGTGGCTGACTTAGTTTGAATTTTCTGCACCTACAAAAAATTATATGGGATCTTTTCTCCTCTCCTGGTATCTCCCACAGTATTAGAGGACAGGATAATTTCTCTCTGAGCCCTCCTAAAGGAAGGGTTCTGAGCCACAGTCATCATGGTCAGAAGTTGCCATCTATAATGATGATGACAATGAGGATGACTACAATGATGATGACGGCAACAACGAACCTTCTGAGGGGGTGATCATTGGGCATTCAGAGTGGACTATTAGCCTAGGGACCAGATCTTCCCTTCTCCGTATGTGCCCCTTTCCAGTGCTTTTTGTTGTCTAATCGACAGATGCCATGGCTTTCTGACAAGTGCTTTGATGGTGTGTTTAGCCTTTGATACCTCATGTGAGCCCAGCAGCTCAGTACACCTGCTTTATGTTTGACACAATGAACTATGTGTCAGAAATAGCACCATTTGTACTAACCAGACCCTCCAAATATCTTAAGAGGACATTTGTCCCCGTGGGGTCATTTTTCCTTCACTTTATATCCACCTTAAGCCATTAATATCTTGAAATTGAAGGGCCAGGGGCTCTTGGACAGTACTCTCTCTGATTTGCCTGAGATTTAGTGTCCAACAGGGACACACTTATTTCCTGCTTCCAAGGCATTAGGGTTCTAGCTTAGCAGGCTCCAAGTGGTCAAAGTGAAACCTATGTGACCCAGGATGTTGGTTTCTTCAAGGTCCTTTTCTTGGAGTGTGGCTTTATAGGGTTTTCCCTGGACCAGCCCCACACATGATCCCTCTACTTGTTCGATGTCAAACCCTAAGCCCTTCCTGAATCTTCTTAATTAGACACGACAGCCTAGTGTCTAGTTTTCATGAACCTTCAAGGGATCCAAGTGAAGCATGGGGCTGATGACAGTGAGAGGATATGGAGAGGCTTGTCTGTTGTGAGCCAGAGCCATGACCAGTCCTGTCCTTGATAGCCCATGGAGGGACACCATCCCTGCTTGGGATTGGCAGTTGTACCATTAGCTTGAAGCTCTGAGGAAGTCCTATTTCCCCTGGGCCATGTGTCTTCACTTTCTGCTCTGTGCCTACATGAACTTCTTTAATGCCTTCTATACCAGTTTTACAAATGACCTTAAAATCACAGACACACACACAAACGATATTTAGAAAATCAATTTATGTCTTGTCTCCTTTCCATGTGTTTGTATGTGTGTGCATGCTCTCATGAGTATTATAAGAGCCATGCCATTATATATGTGGGTGAGTGGGCAGGCACATGCCTGTGTGTGTACGTGTGTGTGTGTATGTGTGTGTGTGTGTCTGTGTAAGCCCAATATTAATGTGGATTTTCCTCTCTGTTGATTTTTCATTTTGTTTCATTGTGGCAGGGACTCTCAATCAAATCTGGGGTTCACCAACAAGCCTATTTTTGTTATTAAGCTTACTCTGAATTCCCCACCCCCCTCCTTGGGATTGCAGATGAATGGTCACCCTCTGCATTGTGGGCAGGGGCACTAGCACTGAAGTGAATTCTAGGGTTCCAAACTCAGCCCTCTTGCACATATACTCACATACACTCAAATAAACTTATATGCATACACTCCCTCACACATATGCACCCTCACACATACCCTCAAACAAACATTCTGTCACACACTCACTCACACAAATCCTCTCTCTGTTTTTCTCTCTGTTTCTCTCTCTGTTCCTCTCTGTTTCTCTCTGTGTCTGTCTGTCTGTCTGTTTGTCTCTCTCCTCCCCCTTTCAGGTCAGTGGTGTTTTTTTGTTTGTTTGTTTGTTTTTATAACCTGCTTCTGCACTTAAGATATCTTGTTTTCCTGAGATGATGTCTTCCACATAGAATAGTTAGGAGTGCCTCTGATGCCATCACATCCCATGCTGGACCATCATGTATTTAAACTACTAACATAGGCATCTGCTAGGTGTTCTCACAAAGTGTCGTGCATGCACAGAGACCTGGTTTGATGTTAGCCTAATTTTGCTTGACCTTGGTAACTCAGCTGGTAAGTTCCATAGGTTCAAGGTGAACATGGTCTTTTTGATTACAGAGAACATGCCCCAGTTGATTGTGTCCAGTTTTCATCATGACAGAATATGCTAGGATATTTGGGCAGTTGCTCACTTCTTGAGTATTATAAAAAAATGCTACTTTCTTTAAGTCTTGTACAAGTTTTATATATGTGTACATATTATACATTATATAATATACAACACATTGTAATATGCTTTTACATTTTTAGGAAACTCTCAGACAAGGCCCCTTTCCATTCCAACCCACGTAGCTTGAAGGCTCTAATATCATCACATTCTTACCACACTCATCATTATATGTTATTTGAATTTTACCCACTCAATCTATTGTAAAGTACAAACCAATGTTTTAAAACACACAATTCTCAGGGTGGTCTTTGGGCCTGGATTCTATTAAGGCCTCGATCAATCCTGGTTTTGATATTTCAAGGCTCTCTCCCACCCTGCTGATTGTGCACCATCTTGGGACAGCATGGGTTGCTCAGGCTGGCTCTGCTTCTGATCAGTGTCACTTGCCTTTCTCTCCTCATAGCAAAATGTTCACAGACTTCATCCTGAATGTCCCTGCGGGCTTGCTGACGGTGCAGAAGCTCTTCTGCCTGATTGAGATCGTTCACAGTGACCTCTTCACACAGCATGGTGAGTGGATCCCTGGGATTTAGCAAATTGGTTGGTTGTTCACTTAGTTCTCCTCGTTGCCCTAAGGAGGAGAGGTGCCTCTCAATTCAAACAGCTTGCTTGCTCTAGGCCGGCTTCCGCCCTTTCAAGAGAAGGGCAACTGTATAGGTAATAAGCCGTTGAGAGTGGAGGGGGCAGAGTGGGTTTGTAATTTGGGAGCACATCAGTGTCCTGTCTAATCAGCATACATTGTAGCTCTTAAAATGTGCCATTGTCTGTCCTGGGGAGGCAATCACTTACATCCTAGCGGTGATTGCGAGGGCGAAAATATCCAGGTTTTTTTTTTAAATTTAGAAGTAATGGCTCTGTCTTATTCTAACTCCTGGTTTTTGACAGAACTTCCTCCAATCTCGTTCTGAGTCATGAGGACCCTAAAGACTCTTGTATCCCCCAGAACCTTCTATTCCTCTTCATTAGCTTCTCCTCCCGTTTGATTAATCATTTTCTATGTGGACAGATTAAATTAATATTTTACACCTGCCAAGCAATTTTATTGAAAGCTCAAAACCTTTGCATAATCTCCAACCTCTGTCATTTATCGGGGCCGACTTGAGGTCTGGTGGGTGACAGCCTGTCTCTGTAACACAGATTTATTCTCTTCCATTTGTGACCAGACGGTTGGTGGCTCCATTCTTCTCCTTCTGTCCTCAAGCACAGAGCTGTTTCTTCTCTCCCTTGGGCTGTTTTGGTGAAAGTGCAGTCTCCGCTAGTCCTGCTGCTGTGCTGCTGAGCTGTGTGTTTGCTGGTTTGTCTGTTTTGATCTAACTCTGAGAACTCTCTGCCATGTGTATGGGGGTCGGGCTTGGTTCTTTATCTGAGTGGAAGGGTTCTAACCTCTCCCCTAAAAAAGGGAAGAGATCAAATGTGGTGACTCTCTAGCACCTTTCCTCACTCTCCTCTCTGGGGCGGAGTCCCTTTATATCATTTATGAAAGTCCTTATTGAGTCACATGATCTGGATGGAGCTCTAAGTTCTGACATCTGTAATTCAGGCTTTTACTCAAGAATGTGAATGGTTTGATATCTGAGGTGTCTTCAAAAGCTATAGGATACCATGGTGCCCATAAAAAGTTGCTAAGAAGGTGACCA